>NC_090273.1:101566361-101880528 GCF_040414725.1 Anabrus simplex | reverse complement strand
CAGTTAAGTCACAAGCTAAAGGAGCAGATAACATCCCAATAGGCTTTATAAAAAACATCATTGGCGCGGTCCTACCAATTATTACCCACAATGTAAACCACTGTCTCACCACAGGGACGTTTTCAACTGCATGGAAGGATGCTCTAGTAACCCCAATATTAAAGCATACCGGTACCACAGCAAATGCACCATCTGATTACCGGCCTATTTCGATTCTTCCCCCTCTCTCGAAAGTTCTTGAATGAGTTGTACACGAGCAGCTAGTAGAATTCTTAACCAGACATTCTCTTTTTGACCCATTGCAATCTGGTTTCAGAAAGGGACACAGTACTACGACTGCACTTCTTTGGGTAACAGATGACATAAGACTAGCAATGGATAAACGGCAGGTGACAATACTGACACTCCTTGACTTCAGTAGTGCGTTCGACACGGTAAATATAGACATACTATTATCCAAGCAACGCTCTCTGCATATCGGCCCAATAGCCCTTAATTTTTTTAAGTCGTACCTTACAAATCGTCACCAGTGCGTAGCGGTAAACAATCAAAGATCCCAATGGGCTGTAAAATCATCCGATGTTCCTCTAGGGTCTGTTCTAGGGCCCTTACTGTTTGTCTTGCATATTAATGACATATCTTCCACACTTCAGTATTGCAACTACCACTTATATGCTGACGATATGCAGATATGCAAACACACCACTACAAACAATTTACATGAAACAGTTCTGCATATTAATTCGGATATTGAAAGGCCTATGGTAAAAACAACCACTTACTCCTAAATCCTCGTAAAACACAAAGTATTATCATAGGAAACTCTAAATTATTACATGTAATAAGCAATATCAATCCTCCTCCAATCATAATCAATGACATTGCTGTACCGTACCTTAAAAATGTAACTAATCTTGGAATCTCCATCAGTGAGAATCTGACCTGGAATAAACACGTAACAAATGTATGTAGAAAGGTTCATGCAGCTCTGTATCCCCTGAAACGTCACAAGAATTATTTTCCTCAAAAACTTAAATTAAAACTAATCCAAGCACTACTATTCCCAATTTTAGACTACTGTGATACGGTACTAGTCAATCTAAATGCTGAACAAGCTTTGAGACTTCAGCGAGCACAAAACTCATGCATACGATATGCCTTCCAACTGTGACATAATGCTCATGTTACACCATATTTCGAAACATTGGAATGGCTACGCATAAATAAACGATGGAATTTTCACCTAATGACACTTGTTTACCAAGTGCTCTCGATGAACACTCCTACTTACCTCTCTTCTAATTTTCGTTTCCTTTCCTCATTCCATGAAATTAGTACCCGTTCTGGTTCCCTACTTGAAATTCCACTAAGTCAAATTCCTACAATCATTCCTTTTTAGTTACCGCATCGAGACTCTGGAATACACTTCCAATGGACATTCGGCACCTTACTTCCTCTCATAAATTTAAATCTGCCTGCAGAAAGTTTTTTCTGGGAACATAAAACTGAGTTGTGTGTCATTGTGTGTATGTTGTGTTAATGGTATTATTATTATTATTATTATTATTATTATTATTATTATTATTATTATTATTATTATTATTATTATGAGTATTGTCACATTAATTGCTGTACTGATATCTAGGCCTAACTTAGTCTTAGAATTATCTGTCCGTAGTATTATTTCTTTCTAGAATTTCTATGTCCTTTTATGTTTACATTTTAAAATTTTGTTTATAGTGGTTAAGTGTAAGAGGTGGGCCGTGAGCCCTAACTTCGCCACAAATGTAAGTCAGGAATAAATAAATAATGAAATCTGGAACCACGGAAAACCATCTTCAGGGCTGCCGACAGTAGGGTTCGAACCCACTGTCTCCCGAATGCAAGCTCGCAGCTGCACGCGCCTACCCGCACGGCCAACTCGCTCAAATGGACTCCTGTTATATCCGTTAGCAGCTACAACGGTCGTTAAACTATATTATCATCAAATTGTTAGGCTTTTCGTAAGATCGTGACAGGTGTTATTCCTCTCTCATAATGTGCGACAGTTGTTCTGTGCAGTGAAAGTTGTGTACCCATTAGTGAGAGAATCAGTACGGGTATTCTAAATGGACAATGCTTGTACCCACGCAGAATTCCGTAACCTACTCGCATTGCTCCATTTAACTAGAAAGTACGTAGGCACGCAAGTGGTATCGCCTAACAACACGGGTATTTCGTGCAAGAAACGCGATGGTTTCTTGGAAATTACCCACTGCTCTATTACTGACCTGTTACAATTACAAACCGCGGACGAATTTAAGACTATAGACTTTTAGTAAAATGCAGGATATAATAATTATAAACGCAGATTGGGTCTTCCTGGTCGTTTTTCGAGTTACTTGGGGTCGGTATACGTGTGCATTAAGCCCAGTTTTACGGCAGGATGTCTTTCCTGACACACGCACCACCACCACCACATCCGTGCCAAAGGAATTAGCCTCACATGGTTAAAATCCCCGGGACCTGACAGGAAATCGAAACTGGGGCACTCTGAACAAAAGGCCACTTCGTTGGCCATCCAGCCAAGAAGCCGACAAAATTTTTCATTTGATATAAAGAATAGTATATTACCTGTTAGTACTTCTTCATTTAGAGGCCGCCGTGCTCGGTTCACCGGGAAGAACTTGGATTAGATTCCCCGTCGTGATGTTGAAAAAATTAAATTTAGAAAATAGATTTCCACTTCTGAAGAGGCTCAAGGGGCTCATGTTTTGAGAACGTTTTATTTATTTCTTAATCTGTTTACCCGCCGGGGTTGGTTTTTCTCTTGGACTCGGCGAAGGATCCCACCTCTACCGCATCAAGGGCAGTGTCCTGGAGTGCGAGACATAGGGTCGAGGATGGAACTGGGGAGGAGGACCAGTAACTCGCGCAGGCGGCCTCACCTGCTGTGCTGAACAAGGGCCTGAGTGGGGGATGGGAAGATTGGAAGGGATAGACAAGCAAGAGGGGAGGAAGCGGCCGTAGCCTTAAGTTAGGTATCATCCCGGCATTTCCCTGGAGAAGAATTGGGAAACCAAGAAAACCACTTCCAGGATGGCTGAGGTGGGAATCGAACCCATCTATACTCAGTTGACCTCCGGAGGCTGAATTGACCCCGTTCTAGCCCTCGTACCACTTTTCAAATTTCGTGGCAGAGCCGGGAATCGAACCCGGGCCTCCGGGGGTGGCAGCTAATCACACTAACCACTACACCACAGAGGCGGACACGTTTTATTTACTACGTTAATTATACATGTTGATTGTGACTTTTCTTGTCAATTTCATTAATCACTTTCATTTGTCAATGTGGGTTAACATTATAAGATACAATGCCCAGTTCCGTGGCAAAATGGTTAGCGTGCTGGCGTTTGATTCAATGGGTTACGGGTTCCATTCTCGGGCGGATCGGGGATTTTTACCTTCATTGGTTAATTCCGATGATTTGGGGGCTGGGTGTGTAAGCCGTCTTCAGCATTAGAGTTGATCATAGGTAGGGCCCCATTCTCAGAGACAGGCAGGTCGCTTATCAGGCGTCTCCGGAGGCCAGAAGCCATTATATTGTAAGATATAGTGTACATATGCAAAAAGAGATGAAAAAAGTTAGGGACGCTGACCACCATCGGCGCTACTGATACTCGCACGCTAACCGCCAACAGGTCTGCAGGCTGTTAAATTTAGAGGGCGATTTCCTCATTGAATAGAGCCAATGGCGCAAACCCTCGGACGCGCATCTGTTCATTTTAGATTAACCTCCCAAATTTCAGACGAAATTGATGACCCTTAGTTGTGCCCTCCCACTGTACGACACGAGTGCTACATGTGGCGATTAGTGATTATCATCGTTGGCTATCTCTCCGACAACACGACTGGAGAAAGTATAAAATTGCAATCAATGTGTCACCTGCCTAATATTCGCCGTATCTCAGGTAAGCGTACTATGGATTGGGAAGGATATCACTACGATTTCATTGCACGCCATTCCATTTCTCTGTTCTATCATGTTCGATTTGGAAATGCTTTCGGCGAACTTTAGCCATAACATTAAGCAATGCGCGGAAATTGTAGTACTGATAAACGTGCTCAGTTTATCTCTTGGTTAGGTCGGCTTACGCCAAATGTTGTAGATAGGGATATCGCCTGCAAAAAATAACGTCTGTCGTAATACCATTCCTGACAATAGTTACTGCCATTTGTTACTAGCTTCGGCGTATTTTCTACCATCCCAGTTCCATTGAAAAACGTCATGTCTACTTTGATTTGGAATTGCTTTGATCGGGTTAAATTGTTATCTAGCTAGAGTTGTTTAACAGATTGTGATAACCTATTGCGGTGGGAGAGGAGCAGAATATTATACTACAGTCCTCAAACATGTTTACAAGTATGTACCGTAGACCAATGTCTGAGACACATAGGAAGTTAAACCCAGATCAGGTCCCATATTTGCCCGAGAGAAGACATTTGTCGTGTCGGTCAGTTTAACTACAGTTGGAAGGTCTGTGGTGTATAGACAGTACATGTGCGACTGATGTGAATACGGCAAGAATACCCACTTCTGTACTCACCCCACTCCAACAGTAATATTGTTGCAAGAAGGGTGGCGACAAGTGGATGTCGTCGCTTGGGTTGGACTGAGACAGTGTTGTATCTCCAGAGTTTGGAAATAGTTCAGTGATGCGCAAACGGTTGCTGATCGACAACGGCTGGAACGCCCACAAAAAGCAACTCGCAGAAAGGATCGGTATTTGTCACTTTCAGCACGCCGTAGGCCCACTGATACTGCCACCTTGTTTCGTCGTGATCTTCGGAGAGCCATCTGAGTATGTCAGATCAGACATTGTCGAATCGGATGCACGACGGAGGTTTGTGCCAAAAGCTCATTTTAAACCACACCGCAGGACTGCTCGTGTGAGTTGGGTAACAAAACCCATTGCCCATAGGAACAATAGAAGCGTCCGCTCTTTTCTGATGAAATTACCATAACTTTGCACCCATACAGCAGGAATATTAGAATGTAAAGACGATCGCGTGAGAAAAGGAACGATCCCTTCATCCTGGAGCGACATCGGCAGCAAGGGAGTTCCTTCATGTTTTGAGGTTGGATTATGTTTGGTCGACGTACGCCTCTAATTTCTATACAGGGTAACATGACTAGTCAAGTATACAGGGACAATATCCTCCAGTATGTAGTCACAGAGTTTGTTGCCACAGTGGGCAAGGGCTTTACACTAGTTAGTGGATGATAATGTTCGTGCTTTCGAGCCACAGTGACCAATCCGTTCTTCTGCGGACACGAATCGTGTTGAACGTGGATGACGTCAGCTGACGAGAGCAGTTGCCCACCGTCCCAATCTACCTGCTAACAGTCAGCAGCTGACTGAACTGCTATCCAAACGTGAGGTAATCTCCTCCAAAATAAGTTGTCTTTGATGCTGAACATGCCTCGTCGTGTACAAACACAGGTCGTTACACGCGGTGTTGATCTGACACACGATGAACGATAAGTTTGTGTTCAAAATACCATGTTATCAACTTTGTGATTTTGTTGCGTTTCTGTTACTTTTGCACAGCCGACTGCATGCTGTGTACCCTACGTAACACACTGAGTGGCCGAACATCGCGGGAAGGGGTGTCCCATTAGAAAATGTGCCGTGTATGACCCCTGAGCGTTGCGGCTAGCTGCGGCGTAGCTGAGCAGTCTGTCACAGACACCAGTGTCGTGAAGATGGCAACACGTCGCGAGTTACCGACTTTGAACGTTGCATAATCATCGGCGAACGGCGCGTGGGCATAGCATTGCGAAGATCACACGCGAATTCGGGTTTCCTAGGTCAACAGTGTCGAGGGTGGATCTTCAGTATCACAGATAGAAACCACCCGCGTAAACCACCGCACGGGAAGACCACAGGTGTTCAACGAGTGGACATCACGTCGCCTCCGCAGAATCATACTGGGCGCTGGATGGGTTACTGTGAGTCAGATCACCACCCAGTTGAATGTTGGGAGTCAGGAACCCATTTCTACCAGGACTGTAAGGAGGCAACTACAGCTTCACCAGCCGACGACCAACTCATGTCGCTTTGCTGACACCACGACATAGAGCTCAACGATGTGCATGGGTCCGCGAACATTGGCAATGGACCATGGAACAGTGGCGGCGTGTGGTATGGTCCGATGAATCCCGGTTCCAATTGTATCGAGCTGATGGGCGCGTGAGAGTGTGGCGTATGCCCTATGCAGGTATGGATCCTGCGTGTCAACAAGGTTGTGTCCAGGCGGCGTTCACATAGTCGCAATTAGGCCCCATTGTCCGGCTGCAGGGAGAGCCTACAGGTGCACGTTATGTGAGCATTCTCTCAGACTATCAGCATCTCTTTCTAGCCCTAGAATACCCTGATGGAGATGCCATTTTTCAACAGGACAATGCACCATGTCACCGCTCTATGGTGGCACGCAGGTGGTTTGAGGAAAACTCCATTGAAGTTACGACGAAGGATTGGCCTCCATATCCCCAGATCTTAATTTAGTCGAGGATTTATGGGATGCTGTCGATGCTGGTGTATATACGCCCCATGAACCGCGCACCAACTACACAATTTATATTTGCGGAAGTTACTTGCTAATTTGAGTATCCTTACTTCGTAACTGGACACCACGGTGAACAACTGAAAGGCACTGTTCGTATGAAATACCACTGGACTGAGTTAGAATTTAACTCGAGAACCTGGGTTCAGAACGCCAGCGCTCTACCGTCTAAATATTCTTGCCTTCGAGCCTTACCTTGGACTCAGGAAGCTTTACCATTTGAGTCGTTCTTTATGGCTAAATTGAGCTAATGTATCTTAAAAAATTTATGAATGATTATTACTATAAATACGCCTAAAAGCCTCCCTGGCTCAGGCGGCAGCGCACCGGCCTCTCACCGCTGGGTTCCGTGGTTTAAATCCCGGTCACTCCGTGTAAGATTTGTGCTGGACAAAGCGGAGGCGGTCTTGTGTCATCTTTCATTACAGCGACACACTTCAATACCATTTCATTTCATCTGTCAGTCATTAATCATTGCTCCAGAGGTGCGCGACAGACTTCGCAGCCAGCACAATTCCTATCCTAGCTGCTAGATGGGGGCTTCATTCCATTCCTGACCCGGTCGAATGACTGGAAACAGGCTGAGGATTTTTTTCATAAATAGACTACGACTCCATGGAATAGATTTGAAATTTAAGAAGTTAGCCAACAAATCTTTAATTATTCATGTCAAAATCCTTTGGGAGTGAGTTGGGAGCTGTGGGTCAAGGCGGTAAAAGGTATGGGTTCGATTCTCTGCCAGGAAGTCGAGAAATTTAGAAATGTGATCCCTATTGCACCAAGATTGACTTAGCCTGCACTAGGAAAGTTTTTTTAAAAGTCGGCATCTTTCGATGGATGCTTAGAAAACCGAATATTACATAGACTTTTCTTTCCAGACTGCAGGCCCACTTCCTCTTTTACACAATACAATATTCACTCCCATCCCATTGCTTGGGTAAAAGAGTGTATCGATCAATTAGTGCAGAAAGTACCAAATATTTGAATTACGAAGGAACTCCCTCGTCAGCATTCGTTGTGCAATTTACTTCTACAAATAGAGCTGACAGAAGAAAGGTAAGCTTTAGACAATCCACATTCTTTCTAATTATGTACTCACCGGGCGAGTTGGCCGTGCGGTTAGAGGTGCGCGGCTGTGAACTTGCATCCGGGAGATAGTGGGTTCGAATCCCACTGTCGGCAGCCCTGAAGATGGTTTTCCGTGGTTTCCCATTTTCACACCAGGCAAATGCTGGGGCTGTACCTTAATTAAGGCCACGGCCGCTTCCTTTCAACTCATAGGTCTTTCCTATCCCATCGTCGCCATAAGACCTATCTGTGTCGGTGCGACGTAAAGCAAATAGAAAAAAAAATGTGGCAATGAAGTGTAGTTAAACCGTAATTAGCCTACAACAACAATATTATTTGTTGCAGTAGAGCACAGGATTTCTCAACACAGCAGAGCTTGGTGGATATATATAAAATCGATTCAAAGTAGTACGTGTTATACAAAGTAGGAAGGTGGGACCTATGGATGTAGTGGTATGCCTAGTAATGCACACATTCAGATGATAGCGGGTTCGAATCGCTCTGTCGGCAATCCTGAAGATGATTTCCGTGGTTTCAAATGTTCACACAAAGCAAATGCTGGGGCTATACCCTAACTAAGGCCACGGCTACTACCTTCCCAATCCAAGACCTTTCTCATCCTTGCGTAGCCGAAAATCTTCAATGAGTTAGTACGACGTTAAACCACTTACAAACAAAAATAGTGCACGCATGCCATCCAGAATTTGTGGATATTTCCCGGGAAAGTGTTATGCCATCTCAACCACTGTAATTTGACCACCTGTCTCATTTGGGAGCATTTCTACTGAAACTACGAATTCTTATTTTTATTAGGGTCTATGGGAATTGAGCTGACAACTTTAAAATATCTTAAAATGTATTTGTCTGGCTATATCGTAGTAAAATATGTGAACTTATGTGGAGAAGGCTTCCCACCAAGGCAGCCGCGATACGAATCCCGATAAATGCACGTAGGACTTTTGAAATATAAACTCCCACCCCTGGGGTTTGGATTCATCGCAGAACTGGCAGTCCCTTAGCTATAATCACGATAGCTAGCTTGTATCTTTCCAGAGCGACTTCACAGTCCTATACCAGGTGTATGCATAAGTATTTTCCGCTCTCACTAAGAGACGGCGCCAGCGAACAGTACGCAGCGTATGAATTTGACACATACGTCAGTTTGTTTGTCTGACATTAACCTACCAACACACACAAGTTGAGTCCGCCAAACACTAGCGTCTGTGTTGTATCGTTTAGTGATCATGTCGACGTTTGTGCCTGAAAAAGAACATTTGCTGCACGCAGTGCTTTTCTTATTAATCAAAAGGAAAAAGGTTGTGGAAAGTCATCATTTGCTGGTAAAAACATAAGTTATGGTGAACACACTACATCGATTAGAAAATGTGAGACATGCTTTCGACAATTTAAACGTGGTGATTTCAGTGTGAAAGATAGAGCGCGCTCTAATAGCAGTATTGTGATTTATGAACTCATGGAGCCCGGCGAAACCGTTAATGCACAACGCTATCGCCAACAAATGATTAATTTAAATCACGCATTGATCGAAAGACGACCGGAATGGGTCAGAAGACATGGCAAAGTGATTATGTTACACGACAGTGCGCCATCTCACACACCAAAACTAATGAAAGACGCCTTGAAATCGCTTGGATGGGACATCCTTCCGCATCCGCCGTATTCTTCTCGACCTGGCGCCATCTATCACCTCTTCGCATCAATGAGGCACGCGCTTGCAGAACAGCATTTCAGCAATTTCGAGGAAGTTGGAAAATGGCTCGACAAATGGTTTGCCGCAAAAGACAAGCAGTTTATCCGGCATGGTACTTATAACTTACCTGAAAGATGGGCGAAGTCTGTGGAAGCCGATGGCCAATATTTTGAATAAACAGAAAATGAATTTCCCTTGAAAATTACCGGCAAAAACGTATATATCATCTGGTATATGTAACCAGCTCTGTGTCTTCGTTAAGTTCCATACACTTCTTATTTTTAAATCATTAAAAACAGTCTATTAATCCTCTTTTAGGTCTATCTCTGATTCTCTTACCCTCCATGACCGAGTTCAATTTTGTTAGGCCTTTATGTTTTACGTTCCAGTGACACAAAGAGGTCTTATGGCGACGATAGGATAGGGCAGGGAATTAAGGTACAGTGACAGTATTTACATGGAGCGAAAATGGGGAAACTACGGAAAACCGTCTTCAGGGCTGCCGACATTGAGGTTCGAACCCGCCATTTCCTGAATGCAAGCTAACAGCTGCGTGACGCAAACCCCTTAGCCAGTTCTCTAGGCCCCTTTGAAATCTAGCTTTCTCCATTCGCCTCACATGACCCCATCACCGAAATAATTTTATGTATCCAACTTGAACCATCGAAAGCGGCCTGTTGACAAGTTGGAAAACCACGGAAAACATTCCTGATGGCTGCCGATGTTGAAATTCAATCCCATCACCAAATACGTGGCCTCATCATAGAGGATGTTGAGATGTAATGAATGACGTGATAAGCTCACCAGACATATATGTGTGTGTGTGTGTGTTCAACCCCCTTGTACACAAGCATCATTTAATACCGTGTAAGTCCATCTGTGGACTTGGATTCGGTTAGGAAGTGAGTCCACAAGGTTGTGCAGGTCCGTCGCACCCAGGTTAATCCACTCGCTGAGAATTTGATCGCGCAATTCCACCAAATTGTGCAGATGCTGATGTCGGCGTTTTACCCGCAGTTCCAACATGTCCCACAGATTTTCAATGGGGTTCAAGTCAGGTGATATTACAGGCCAATAGAGATGTAATAGAGTGGGGGAATGTTCATAAAATCAGTCACACATGATATGCGTCCAGCCCGATGAACTTTGCTGCTGTTATCTTGAAAATGTGGCTATCAATAGCATAGCCATGCAGATGTTGACTGAAAGGCAACACCTTATCATTCAGAATGTTTAAATGAACATGCTGGTTCATGTTAGTAGTCACCTCAGTGAGCAGGCCCAATCCATGATACGAAAAAAAAAAGTCACAGACCCACCTCCGGATAGAACCTGACCTTGCACGCATCCAGCATTATCCGACAATCAGCTAGTATCCACGTTCGATGTTTTCTAGCCCACTGAAGACACGCAGCATTATGTGCCTCTTGCGAGGTCACCGACTCCAAATGTTCATTGCATGGAGATGCCGTCGCAATGTGCTCTCGATAACATGTTGGGATGGACCTTCATTCAATGACTGCAGCAATTCCTGTCCGGTTTGGAAGCGATTTTGATTCATAAGCCTTGAAACGCGTCTCCGGTTCCTCTCAGTCAGGATCTTTTTCCGACCACAATTCTGACTTGTTTCGTGACCACGTGTAGTACACCACTGCTTGTAGACTCGTTGAACAGTCTGCTGCGAAACACCAACAAGTTCAGCAACTTCACGCACCGTATGGGCCATGGGCACGGCCAAACACAGTAGCCCCTTTTTGCCACTCTCTCACATCCTTACATCTACCATGTTGACATACATCGTCCGCTTGAAACATCATCGTCTCACTAAAAAGAATTCGTGTGGCTATTTCTAGCCGAGTGCAGCCCTTGTAAGGCAGACCCTCATGAGGGTGGGTGGCATATGTCATGTGTAGGTAACTGCGTGTTATTGTGGTGGAAGATACTGTTATGTGTGGTGTGTGAGTTGCAGCGATGTTGGGGACAGCACAAACACCCAGCCCCCGGGCCTTTGGAATTAACCAATGAAGGTTAAAATCCCCGACCCGGCCTGGAATCGAACCCGTGACTCTCTCAACCGAAGGCCATTACGCTGACCATTCAGCCAACGAGTCGGACATCGTCTCACTGATCGCTACTGCCTTATGCTCAAGTAGAGGCAGTGCGCGTGCGGTTGAGCACGGGACTCGTTCGCTGCGCCATCTGTACACGTTTAACGATCCATCTCTGCGTGCGCTCTAGGATGACTAGTTTTTGTCCGGTGAGCTTATATGAGATGTAGTAGGAAGGGAAAGTGCCAAACATGGTGCTAGCACAAAGCCTACTCCTGTTGAATAGTACCAAGTTGTGTGTTCAAGGCTTAATATCTCCATCCGACGGACGAATCACCATCAACATCATCATATGCCCTCACTCCATATGAACACTGCCGAGAGGTTTGAAATTGAATCCAGGCTTTTGCCACGCAATCTAACCAAACGCCACGGCGCAACAGCCCCGAAGGACCATGGCCTACCAAGCGACCCTTACTCATCCCGAAGGCTTGCAGATTACGAGGTGTCGTGTGGTCAGCCCGACGAATCCTCTCGGCCGTTATTCTTGGCCTTTCTAGACAGGGGCCGCTATCTCACCATCAATAGCTTATCAATTGTAATAACGTAGGCTAAGTAGACCTCGAACCAGCCCTCAGATCCAGGTAAAATCCCTGACCTGGCCGGGAATCAAACCCGGGGCCTAGAGGCGCGCGGCTGGGAGCTTGCATCCGGGAGAAGTGGGTTCGAATCCCACTGTCGGCAGCCCTGAAGATGTTTTTCCGTGGTTTCCAATTTTCACATCAGGCAAATGCTGAGGCTGTATCTTAATTAAGGCCACGGCCGCTTCCTTCCAACTCCTAGGCCTTTCCTATCCCATCGTCGCCATAAGACCTATCTGTGTCGGTGCGACGTAAAGCCCCTAGTAAAAAAAAAAAAAAAAAAGCCGGGGCCTCCGGGTAAAAGCCAGGCACGTTACCCCTACAAATGATATACCACCACTTCTACCCTGCCGGCCAGCAAACTGTTTCGAGCAACGGGACTCAAACCGGTTAACTACGGTGACAGGCTTGACGCTTTTAACAACAATGGCCACCACGCGGGCACTCTCACCATCAAAATGTATTTATTTTTAATTTTAAAATCTCACATACCGAGTTCGATAGCTGTAAGTGTGGCCAGTAGGCCTATCTAGTATTCGGGAGATAGTAGGTTCGAACCCGACTGTCGACAGCCGTGATGATGGATTTCCGTGGTTTCGCAGTTTCACACCAGGTAATTGCTGGGGCTGTGCCTTATACAAGGCCACGGCTGCTTTCTTTCCATTCCTAGCCCTTTTCTGTCCCATCGTCGCCGTAAGACCTATATGTGTCGGTGCGACGTAAAAAAACAACTTGTAAAAAATCTCACATGTCTGTGTGTTAGGTCGTCAACCCAGAGGCTAGTTGGATCCTCAAATAGCACCACTAAAGGCTATGCGGTTACTGGGAAACCGCATCAACCTATGGTAGGGTCAAAATGAGATGTACTAGGCAAAATGAGGAGTGAGGTAGTTTGCCATTGCTTTCTTCACTGGGCGAGAAAGTGCTTTTGCAGCACAAGTGACCCGGTGAGCAACACCTTTCATGACACTCAGACACACAGGTTGTGCTCTGAATGTCATTATTCAGCACTACCCATACCCCAGCAACTTCCATACTGTCACAGCCATGAATGAGATTGGGTGGAAGCTACATTTTGCTCTGGCCTGAGCCAAGAGACAGATGCAAAAATCCTGCATCCATCAATAAATGGCAATAGGTGGAAATCTCACATATAGACTGATATTCGAACAGAAGCGACCTATTGCATCCACAAAATTCTTCATCCGATTTTCCCACATCTTGATGGGGTGCCGTGTGCGAACTGTATCGCTCATGAGGATTTGGCTATGTTTTACGGCTGGATACCCTTCCTGAAGCAGTCATATACGTAGGTATGTATTCACTATTGCATATTATTCTGTGATGATTGGTAGTGTTGTGTGTGTATAATAGGGGTTAGAACCCCTTCCCCTTGGAACTTTTATGAAAGAAAATAAACACAAACAGACAATAAACAATTGAAAGTCGACTCAGTGGATTGGTTCTCTTGAACATTCACAGACACATTGTAAACCCATCAGATCTCTTTAATTTTCTAAGAAGCCTCGAAAGTTGGATTTTAGATGGTAATCTGAACATACCATTTGCTGTAAAACTGTTAACCTTGATCATATTGTTCTTGTTCTGTATTTTAATGTGGGATTTCGTAGTGTACTGTAATCTAAATATCAACATAATTCACTTGTATCAATGTCCTTATAAATACTCATTCATGAGCACACCAAACACGCACAAGCACCTTCATTATGTTCCATCATAATTTTGAAACCACACACATACAGACACGCGCGCGCAAATCGGTCAATCCTGGCAATGTGTATAAGAAGAGTACGAAGGTCGATCAAAAATAAACGGGATTTTTGTTCCTGAACATCAACAGTTGGTAGGACTGGCTCCGCGCTTCTGTCATGCTTAGGCGGGACCGTTAGGAGTGGAGAGAGCGTGCTGTTAGATATTTCCCACTGTTTCGTCAGTACAAATACTTTAATATGATAATACCGGACAGCTTGCTGTTTTCAGCGAGAAAGCCGATAGTGCTGCTACCTATATGGCTTGGTGTGACCAACTCTTCAAAAATATATTGCCATCTGCATGATTCTTGGCGCACTGCCGTGTTGTTTATAATGTATCGGTGTTTGTCACTAAATAATCTTACATTGCAGTTATATTCCAAGAAAAGTGTTATGCGCTGAACAAATTACCCAGCAAGATAATGGGCTTGGGAAATGATAAGGACCGCAAGTATTACAAAAAGTAATGACCTTCCATCTGTGTTGAGGTTACATTCTATGCCCCTTATATTAAGAAATTCAATCAAATACCCTACTGAAATGTTAGTAGGACGTAAAACCAATAATATTAACAAATATGCAACTCTAGTATACTGAAGCTTGTTAAATAGTGCCATAAATTTCACAATCGAAAACTTGCGGATCTGTAGCGTAATGGTTATCGTGGTAGTCTTGAAATTGAAAATTTAAAGCCATGAGTTTCGAATCCAGTCACCTTTTCTTTTACTGTAAGAAAATAATAATAATTTTCTTTACGTCCCACTAAGTGCTTTTACGGTTTTCGGACACGCCGAGGTGCCGGAATATAATCCCGCAGGAATTCCTTTACATGCCAGTAAATCTACCCACACGAGGCTGACGTATTTGAGCACCTTCAAATACCACCGGACTGAGCCAGGATCGAACCTGCCAAATTGGATCAGAAAGCCATCGCATCAACCGTCTGAGCCACTCAGCCCGGCGCAAGAAAATTATTTCAGTGCATTATTGGCATAGGCTTGAGCACCAGTCCAATTAACTTAAAACGTGTGTATGCTAATTCTTCATGCATTAATTTGTGAAAGAGACTTTAGGAAATTCTGGACCCTTCAACCTTGTCAGGAACATCGTAGTTCACTCACGTAACCCCAATATGTGTTATATATTACCGGTATGTATTTTTGTCTTCAGAGGTAAAACAGAAAATTCAAAGAACGGAAAAAGCGAGATGGCAGCGTGAGGTTGAGTTGCTCTGTAGAGTTCGGAAAGATCGGCCGTACCGAAGAAGAAGAAGAAGAAGAAGAAGAAGAAGAAGAAAGAAAGAAAGAAAGAAAGAAGTCAACATAATGGACCAAACTACTGTTTCTTAATTACAGCTTCTTCTCTTTCCCAAAATCTTAATAAATCATGGATGTTGTTAGGTTATCTGTCCCCGTTGGCTCTTTGGCTGATTGGTTAGCTCTTCGTGCCCCCCCCCCCCATTTATGATACCTTCATTCTTTTGAGTGTTGGACTTCTTCCATTTCCCTTCTAAAACCAAACCCCTTGGCACTACAGCCCTTGAAGGGCCTTGGCCTACCAAGCAACCGTTGCTCAGCCCGAAGGCCTGCAGATTACGAGGTGTCGTGTGGTCAGCACGACGAATCCTCTCGGCCGTTATTCTTGGCTTTCTAGACCGGGGCCGCTATCTCACCGTCAGATAGCTCCTCAGTTCTAATCACGTAGGCTGAGTGGACTTCGAACCAGCCCTCAGGTAAAGGCAAAAATCCCTGACCTGGCCGGGAATCGAACTCGGGGCCTCCGGGTAAGGGGCAGGCACACCACCCCTACACCACGGGGCCGGCCCATTTCCCTTCTGATTAGTGTTAATAGAGGATGACTGTCCAGTTGTACTTCCTTTTAAAATAATCACCACCACGGAATGGTCAGCGTACTGACCTTCGGTTCAGAGGGCCCTGGTACGATTCCCGGCTAAGTCGGAGATTTTAATCGCGTCTGTTAATTCCTGTAGATCGAGGGCTATGGGTTTGTGTTCGTATTCATACGCATCCTCAAGTATATACAACACATGCAAAAAAAAAAAAAACACAAAAATACTAGTGAGTACGGTATATATCCCTCCACATATGATTGCTGTTATGAAAGGCATCCGGCCGGAAAACTAGGCTAAGTCCATACAAAATCCTGCGCTAGGTAATTGAGAAAAGGTTAGAAAGAAGAGGAGAGTGTAATTATTAAGTATTTCCACAGAGGCTGGGTGGATCCTCAAACAGATTCTGCTTTATAATTTTTAAGACAGAGCGAAAGGCACGGCTAACATAATGCTCGTTTGAAGGTTTATGAAGGAGAAATTTCATATTTTAAAATTTCATTCTTAATTATTGTGATTATTCAATTATTTTAACAAAAATATTTCCAATGAGTGTAGTGCATTCCTCTCAGCTGTAGCATAGACGAGTATGCAGTTCACACCAACACGCTAGATGTCACCACCATCGCTGTTCGCACTCCACTCAATGCTGTTGAGATACAGCTGTCCGGTATTGGTGTATTAAAGTATTTGGTCAGTAACGCTCACGATGTCGGAGCAGCAGATACACCCCTTCTCTGCGCAACGCATAATTATAAAATTTCTTGCTCGTGAAGGAGTTACAGCGGCGGAAATTTGCCAGAGATTGACTGCACAGTTCGGTGATCAAACATTGTCAAGGACGCGTGTGTTTGCCTGGCATAAAAAAGTCAAGGAAGGACGAGAGCGTGTGGAAAATCAGCAACACGATCGCCGTCCTCGGACCAGCATTACAGACGAAAACATTCGTGCGGTTAAAGACATTATTGACGACGATTGACGGGCGAGAGTAACAGAAAGTGCAGAACAAGAAAGAATCAGTTATGGGAGCTGTCGAGCAATCATTACAAACGACCTACAGTTCCGTAAAGTGTATTCCAGATGGGTCCCTCGCCTTTTGACCGAAAATCTGAAGTTGAGACGTTCGGAGGTCTGTCAGGGGCTTACAACAAGGTTTGCGGAAGAATGTGGCATTTTTGAGTCGGATCGTCACCTGCGACGAAACACGGGTCCACCACTACACTCCCGAATCCAAACAAGCCAGTGTGGAGTGGCGGAGGAAAGGGGACGCAGCACCAGTGAAAGCCAAGACTCAACTGTCAGCTGGCAAGGTTCTTCCAACAGTTTTTTCCGATCGGCGAGGCATTTTGCTGATTGATTTTTTGCATGAGCGACGCACAATCAATGCTGCATACTACTGCGAGCTGTTGAACAACGCGAGGGTTACATATCGCCGCAAAAGACGAGACCAACCTATTCGACAAGTCCTCCTCCTCCACGACAATGCTTGGCCCCATACTGCAGTTCTGTCTCCAAGATCACCGAGCTCGATAGCTGCAGTCGCTTAAGTGCGGCCAGTATCCAGTATTCGGGAGATAGTTGGTTCGAACCCCACTGTCGGCAGCCCTGAAGATAGTTTTCTGTGGTTTCCCATTTTCACACCAGGAAAATGCTGAGGCTGTACCTTAATTAAGGCCACGGCCGCTTCCTTCCCATTTCTAGCCCTTTCCTGTCCCATTGTCGCCATAAGACCTATTTGTGTCGGTGCGACGTAAAGCCAATAGCAAAAAAAAAATGTCTCCAAGATCCTCCTTACAGCCCGGACTTATCACCCTGCGATATTCATTTGTTCGTACAGCTTAGAGAAACTCTAGGAGGGCAACGATTTGAAGATGACGAGAGTGTGGAAGACTTCGTGCGCAACTGACTGGTGACACGACCCTGTTCTTTTTACGATGAGGGCATCAACAAGCGGCCCATACGCTAGCATAAATGCATTTCCATAGTAGGGAACTATGTGGATAAATATATTGTAATTGCCTTGTGTTTTTCAATAAACGAATTTAAATAAAAATAAAATTCTGTTTATATTTGATTCCCCCCCCCCCTCGTATATATTAGGACAAACACAAGCATCCCGTTCCGCATCAGAGAAATTGACAAAACGCGACTAAAATCCCCAACCAGGCTGGGAATCGAAACCGGGGCCGTTTGAACTGACCACCTGAACTCTGACCATTCAGCCAATGGTCGGTCTATTATCTACGAACACCACTCTAAAATGTGTTTCCTTTCTCCCACTGTTCAGAAATATAGGATAAGCTGAGCTCTTCAGTGGAAATCCAGATATGCTGTACGATGAATTTGATTAATGGTCTCTAAGAACTTGGGCTATGTCAAATAATTTACGAGCGGACTGGAGATATAATGCCTTCCACAGAGATGAACTTGAGTAACTTTTTACGTTCTTCGCACACAATACGCTACTCTCTCATACATCTATGTCAAATACAAGCCCCTCCCACTCTCTGTTTTGTAACAATTTTCATCTCTTTCATGTATTCAAAGAGACAACAATTGAAACAGTCGGACAATTTTTGCGGTTCGTCTATGTCGAATTACTTCATTGATATAACTAAATTTGGGAATATTAAAACTATATTTATAATTATACCGGGTGAATCACCTGCCCTGGGGTCACGAGAAAAGCCTTCACGAAGGTTGTGTATCACTTTGAGGTTGTACATCCGGGTGTCTCATGGGCAACGAACTAGTACATGTCCTAGACGGCTGATTCTCTCACACCAGAAGCAAATAAGTTTTCATTGCCCACAGGAACCTTGCTCTCACTGCTCAAGCTGACAGTTTTGAAGAGAGTGAGATGGCTTTAACTAGCACTTTGAAATACTCTACCACATACTACAGCAACAATCAATTGAAGTCAAATCCCGCAAAAACTCAAACTTGTGTTTTCCATATGAAGAGTAAACAGGCCGCTAGATACCTGATCATCACATGGGAAGGTATCAAGCTGTCACATTGTGAGACCCCAACATATCTTGGGGTTACTTTAGATCGCACACTTTCTTATAAAAAACATTGTATGATCACCAAGAACAAAGTGGCTGCCAGGAATAATGGATACGGAAGCTGACTGGAACAACCTGGGGAGACACAGCCAGACATTAGTGAGAACCTCAGCACTAGTATTATGTCACTCGGCAGCAGAGTACGCTTGCCCAGTATGGCTTGCCTTACCAAAGAAGTAGACGTGGCAATAAATGAAACGTGTCGCATCATCACAGGCTGTCTTTAAGATCTACACTGCGAGAAAAATTGTACTATATTGCTGGCATCGCACCTCCTGATATCGGACGTTAGGCAGCAGTCCGTAAGAAGAAGACCACATTAAAATCCCAAGCTCATCCACTGTATGGACTCCAACCAGGACCATCACGGTTGAGTTCACACAAAAGTTTCTTGAAGACCACACAGAAACTGAAAGAGCACAACAGCACGCAAGACTCACTTTGTGGCGAGCTAGAGTTGAGCATCTCGGACGATGGAAAACACCTCATGAAGAATTACCAACTGGACATTTGGAGTACTGGACGACTTGGAGATCTGCAAATAGGCTGCGCTTGGGTGTTACTAGGTACAAGACCAATCTGCACAAGTGGGGATATTCTGTGAATTCTGTTTTGTGTGACTGCGGTGAAGTGCAGACTACGGCCCATCTGCTAGAATGTCATCGTTTTCCTACTACATGTACTGAGAAAGAGCTGCTTGAAGCGACAAGGAATGCACTCGACGTTGGTAATTTCTTGGGCACCACAATATGAACCTGTGGTGCACAATTTATTTTTATTTATTTTCTATAGAATGTTTTTGTACATCTTTATATGTAACTCTGCTTCTGAAACGATTTAAATACATAAAACCTGCCCTTATTTCTTCAGATTTATGCAACCCACAGTTTATTTATAATCTAACGTGAAAACATCTCCCCTATCGTCCGATATACGTTCCCTGTGAGCTTGCATCCGGGAGATAGTAGGTTCGAATCCCACTATCGGCAGCCCTGAAGATGGTTTTCCGTGGTTTCCCATTTTCACACCAGGCAAATGCTGGGGCTGTACCTTAATTAAGGCCACGGCCGCTTCCTTCCCACTCCTAGGCCTTTCCTATCCCATCGTCGCCATAAGACCTATCTGTGTCGGTGCGACGTAAAGCCCCTAGCAAAGAAAAAAGATATACGTTCCGGTTGCTGTAAAAATATTGTGAGCGGTCGTTAACTCACTACGGTGAGGTATTCTTATTCCACTAGGGGTCAGTTAGCCACCTTCCCCATGACGTCATGCAAAATGTGTTTGTACATCTTTATATGTAACTCTGCTTCTGACACGATTTAAATAAATAAAACCTGCCCTTATTTCTTCAGATTTATGCAACCCGCATTTTATTTACAATCTAACGTGAAAACATCTCCCCTCTCGTCCGATATACGTTCCGGTTAAATAAATAAAACCTGCCCTTATTTCTTCAGACTTATTCAACCCACAGTTTATTTATAATCTAACGTGAAAACATCTCCCCTCTCGTCCGATATACGTTCCGGTTGCTGTAAAAATATAGTAAGTAGTCGTTAACTCACTACAGTGAGGTATTCTTATTCCACTAGGGGTCAGTTAGCCACCTCCCGCATGATATCGTGCGATAACAATAACGCTGAACATACAAAGAACATAGACTTGGATTCACCGAGCTCGATAGCTGCAGTCGCTTAAGTGCGGCCAGTATCCAGTATTCGGGAGATAGTAGGTTCGAACTCCACTGTCGGCAGCCCTGAAAATGTTTTTCCGTGGTTTTCCATTTTCACACCCGGCAAATGCTGGGGCTGTACCTTAATTAAGGCCACGGCCGCTTCCTTCCAACTCCTAGCCCTTCCCTGTCCCATCGTCGCCATAAGACCTATCTGTGTCGGTGCGACGTAAAGCAAAAAAAAAAAAAAAAACTTGGATTCGAAGCTCAGTTGTCAGCTACGGTATCAGACACTATCCAACTATTTTACAGGCTGAGCTTGTAATGCATTGGCCATCCCACAGATAAATCGAGATACAGTACTTCTATTGAAATACAGCAATCCTCGTTATCTGTCTATTGCCGTCAGTCATTGAAATCAAAGACGACGTCGTTTACGTTATGCTTAATGTAGCCACGAACTAATATGTTTTATGCATTAAACAATAAAATAATGTGTCTAATTAAACTCTAATGATAATAATAATAATACCGGTATTTCCTTTCTCTACGCTTGTCATCATACCTAAGCTATTAATGGACCAAATAGGCCTATGGTAGTACGTACTGCAATACAGAGAACTGAAACGAAATATTGAATTACGATCACTGTTTCCCGTTAATATCGTTAGAGTATTCGAAAAAAGAGACTGTGCTTACAAATTGTAGCCGGTGTCGCCGGTCTAAGTAGCTCAGACTGTAGAGTGCTGGCTGGCCTTCTGAGCTCAACTTGGCAGGTTCGATCTTGAGTCAGTACGGTGGTACTTAAAGCTGTCAGTAGATTTACTTTCATGTAAAAAAACTCCTGCGGGACAGAATTCTCGCTCCTCGGCGTCTCCGAAAACCATGCAAGGTAAACATAAATAACATCAATTTAAAGTTGTTCTCGTTAGCGATATAAAAAATATATACAGTAGCTAACACTGGGTGGATTCGAACCAATGTATACCCTATCGTACATATACAGTGACTGTAGCAACTAAGCTACTACATCCTTCTGTCGAAACAGGTTCCATAATCCCCACTCAGCGATGAGATGGTTTATTAACAGGTTTATCTGAAAGATAGCTGCTTCTTTACTTTCTATAAACAATTTCTTGCGCTATTGTTGTTTATGTGTTATGCGTCGATTTAGAAATCGAATCTCAGTGATCTCTACAAGCCACATACTATGTGCTGTATGCCTCGACAGAATAGGAATGAGAGGCTATTGGGGTAAAGAGATTCAGAACAAAGAAATTCAGCAAAAAAGTAACGATTAGAGTGAAGAATATTGAAAAGCAGATAATTATGGCACATTGTGAGGCCAAAAGAACATTATTGGAATTCTATGAATGTATCCAAAATATGTCAATAAGGAAAGAAAGGCTTCCAAACAGAGAAGTAAGAGGTATAGTGTGGTGGCATATGGGGATATATAAAAATAAGAGTCAGAGAGAGAAATATAACTAAAATCATTGTTTATTGTGTGGAGAAACAATGGAAGAGCACAGCGAATTCTCCCTTTCATTATTAATCCGTTTACCGTCCAGGATTAGTTTTCCCTCGGATTCAGTGAGGGATCCCACCTCTCCCACTTCAGCAGCAGTGTCCTGGAGCGTAATACTTTGGGTCGGGGATACAACTGGAGAGGAGGACCAGTACCTCACGCAAGTGGTCTCACCTCCTAAGAAGGGACTTGTGGGGGGGATGGGAAGATTGGAAGGGATAGGCAAGGGAGAGGGAAGGAAGCGGCCGTGGTCTTAAGTTAGGTACATCCCGGCATTTGCTTGGAGGGAGAAGTGGGATCAGATTTTCAGTATGCGGCAGGTAATTGAAAAATGCTACGAGAGGAATAGGCAGTTGTGTTTATGTTTCGTAGATCTAGAGAAAGCATATGACAGGGTACCGAGGGAAAAGATGTTCGCCATACTGGGGGACTATGGAATTAAAGGTAGATTATTAAAATCAATCAAAGGCATTTATGTTGACAATTGGGCTTCAGTGAGAATTGATGGTAGAATGAGTTCTTGGTTCAGGGTACTTACAGGAGTTAGATAAGGCTATAATCTTTCACCTTTGCTGTTCGTAGTTTACATGGATCATCTGCTGAAAGGTATAAAATGGCAGGGAGGGATTCAGTTAGGTGGAAATGTAGTAAGCAGTTTGGCCTATGCTGACGACTTGGTCTTAATGGCAGACTGTGCCGAAAGCCTGCAGTCTAATATCTTGGAACTTGAAAATAGGTGCAATGAGTATGGTATGAAAATTAGCCTCTCGAAGACTAAATTGATGTCAGTAGGTAAGAAATTCAACAGAATTGAATGTCAGATTGATGATACAAAGCTAGAACAGGTCGATAATTTCAAGTATTTAGGTTGTGTGTTCTCCCAGGATGGTGATATAGTAAGTGAGATTGAATCAAGGTGTAGTAAAGCTAATGCAGTGAGTTCGCAGTTGCGATCAGCAGTATTCTGTAAGAAGGAAGTCAGCTCCCAGACGAAACTATCTTTACATCGGTCTGTTTTCAGACCAACTTTGCTTTACGGGAGCGAAAGCTGGGTGGACTCAGGATATCTTATTCATAAGTTAGAAGTAACAGACATGAAAGTAGCGAGAATGATTGCTGGTACAAACAGGTGGGAATAATAGCAGGAGGGTACTCGGAATGAGCAGATAAAGACTAATTTAGGAATGAACTCGATGGAGGAAGCTGTACGCATAAACCGGCTTCGGTGGTGGGGTCATGTGAGGCGAATGGAGGAGGATAGGTTACCTAGGAGAATAATGGACTCTGCTATGGAGGGTAAGAGAAGTAAAGGGAGACCAAGACGACGATGGTTAGACTCGGTTTCTAACGATTTAAGGATAAGAGGTATAGAACTAAATGAGGCCACAACACTAGTTGCAAATCGAAGATTGTGGCGACGTTTAGTAAATTCTCAAAGGTTTGCAGTCTGAACGCTGAAAGGCATAACAGTCTATAATGAAAATGTATGTATGTAGCCTCATTTAGTTCTATACCTCTTATCTTTAAATCGTTAGAAACTGAGTCTTACCATCGTCGTCTTGGTCTCCCTCTACTTCTCTTACCCTCCATAACAGAGTCCATTATTCTCCTAGGTAACCTATCCTCCTCCATTCGCCTCACATGACCTCACCACCGAAGCCGGTTTATGCGTACAGCTTCATCCATCGAGTTCATTCCTAAATTAGCCTTTATCTCCTCATTCCGAGTACCCTCCTGCCATTGTTCCCGCCTGTTTGTACCAGCAATCATTCTTGCTACTTTCATGTCTGTTACTTCTAACTTATGAATAAGATATCCTGAGTCCACCCAGCTTTCGCTCCCGTAAAGCAAAGTTGGTCTGAAAACAGACCGATGTAAAGATAGTTTCGTCTGGGAGCTGACTTCCTTCTTACAGAATACTGCTGATCGCAACTGCGAGCTCACTGCATTAGTTTTACGACACCTTGATTCAATCTCACTTACTATATCACCATCCTGGGAGAACACACAACCTAAATACTTGAAATTATCGACCTGTTCTAGCTTTGTATCATCAATCTGACATTCAATTCTGTTGAATTTCTTACCTACTGACATCAATTTAGTCTTCGAGAGGCTAATTTTCATACCATAGTCATTGCACCTATTTTCAAGTTCCAAGATATTAGACTGCAGGCTTTCGGCACAGTCTGCCATTAAGACCAAGTCGTCAGCATAGGCCAAACTGCTTACTACATTTCCACCTAACTGAATCCCTCCCTGCCATTTTATACCTTTCAGCAGATGATCCATGTAAACTACGAACAGCAAAGGTGAAAGATTACAGCCTTGTCTAACTCCTGTAAGTACCCTGAACCAAGAACTCATTCTACCATCAATTCTCACTGAAGCCCAATTGTCAACATAAATGCCTTTGATTGATTTTAATAATCTACCTTTAATTCCATAGTCCCCCAGTATGGCGAACATCTTTTCCATCGGTACCCTGTCATATGCTTTCTCTAGATCTACGAAACATAAACACAACTGCCTATTCCTCTCGTAGCATTTTTCAACCACCTGCCGCATACTGAAAATCTGATCCTGATACTTTAAGCAACAGAAATAATATTATACATTAAGTAGGTATTTTGGGAGTGTTTTATACAAAATTCGTAGATTCCATTCATTATTTAGCATTCTTGAGGCTTAGTTTAGAATACTTCAGACAACTAGCACGAGTAATACTGGTTTGAAATGAATGGAACCCCCAGGACTTAGGTAAACATGTTACGTTATCATCTCTAACCGTTTACGTTCAATTTAATGAATGGGA
The DNA here is from genome assembly GCF_040414725.1 of Anabrus simplex. Classification (NCBI taxonomy): domain Eukaryota; kingdom Metazoa; phylum Arthropoda; class Insecta; order Orthoptera; family Tettigoniidae; genus Anabrus; species Anabrus simplex. Next base: position 101,855,750 of record NC_090273.1, on the reverse strand, counting down.
AGGTCCTTCAAAACTTTGTTGCAGTTGTAGTTCGACGTTCTGACACTCTGCGCGGGAGCGCTGTAGTTTCCCAGCATGCGCGATGATGTTGTACCACGTGATAGTAGTCTGGAAGGGGGCAGCAGATGCAACAGAAGTTGTGTACTTGTGGTGGTGTGACGTGCGGGAATCGTGCTCATGTTTTGAAAGTTTAGCCAAGTTCGGAAAAGTTGTATGTTGATTGTACATCAACGTGGAGCTTTGTGAAGTGTTTTGTGATACATGTGATGGACTTAAAATTGCTTGTTGAGTCATAATAGTGTTTGCGATTGCCATTTCTTTTCTGTGACGCTGTTTATCTTACCTCATGCCTGCTTGACTGGCGTTATGTGTTGAAGAAAAGTATCAGCTGAAGATCGTGAACTTCTAGCATCGGCGGTTACTCGGTCGTGGGTGTAATTTTTCTTCGGGGAACAGGCTGGCTTCAGCGTAACACTGTTTTGTGTGCAACGTCAGAGACGGGCATCGGAGTCCGCAGATAGTGTAAGTACATTTTTACCGCCACGATTTATGGAGTTAGCATAAATTATTTATTAAGTAGAATAGTTATTTGTATGATTTTTAGACACTTTAATTAATAAGATGCATGCTTGATGTAACTGGGATATTTTCATAAATATATGTGAAACTGAACAGTAAGTTGACAGTAAGGTCACTTCAGGTCATTGTTTTACCTTTTTCTGTAGTTTGTTGTGTATTAAGTTCGACTATATTTTCTCTTATTGGAGGGCATGGCATAGCTAATGCGGACGAGGGTACCTTGCCTGAAGGAATGAATTTGATCAGACACAACATTTTTATTTTTTGACCTTCAGAGTAAGGTTTCCGGATCCAGCTTGACCGGGCTTGACGGTCTCGCCGCAAGGTGTTTTTACTGGAGTACTTATCTCGGGCTGGGATTACAACACACGCATTCTTCTCTTTATGTCATCGAGTATTCAAGTTCTTGACCTTGAACAAACAAAGCAATAAATGATTGGGCAAGAACAAAGTATAACCACGTTTGTACCCGTTTATCCACTTCTTAGTGTCATTGGGATGGATGTTTCGTGGGAGGTAAACTGCTCTGAAATTATATGATGTCGAAGTGTTATTTCGATATCAGTTCTTATTTTTTTCGTGTCATGAGTTGCACGCAATGCAAAGATGAATTGATGTATCATTCGTTAGGAATTCTTAATCAGCATTCAGCAGTAAACGAGGGCGATGAGAGATTGAAGATAAAGAATGAGTGACAGGAGTAACAGCTTGCGAAGATGTCAGGCATGTTAATGATATTGTTTCCCCATCAAGAATGATCGTCATTAATGTCATTTCCTTTTCTTAAAAAAGTGAATGCATAAAGTACATATAAATCATGCTCACTACGAATTTTTACCGTAGTAGAACGTACACAATACACATGTCTCAAATGAGATTGGAACAGACTTTCCCCACTCGTGCACTGATTATTCTAGTGCATAGTGCAGGCTTTTTAACTGACCTTAGGAAAGTGCTTGCAAACAGCTGATTTCACTGTACTTCTCACTAAATATATTTGTTAAGGGATAGGCAGTTTAAAGAAAATAATTTTCTTGACATGTCGATCTCCTTGGCAATTAATGATTGTTCGAGTTTTGAAATTCATCAGTATTTTTGAAAGTGCGAGTTGGGATGTTGGGTGACGTTAGGGCGTACTGTAGCCTCTGGTGCTGCTCTCTCACGCTGCACGTTTTCAACGTGAATATGTTCACCGGGTCTCGAACAGTCGCTCTGGTCATCTGAAAAGCCGTTAGAGGAATGCCGCGGGTTGAAAGTAACCTGTCGTGACTCGTGGATGGAAACAGCTTTTAAATCTGACTGGTGGAAACATCACGGACTCTTCCGCCGAGAGACTTACGGAGCACAGTAGCAGATTCCCCTTGTTTTTGAAGTCGCATACTTTTTCATAGATAATTTTGATTATCTTATTGTTTTGGTGAGATGAGGCTTCTTACAAACGACGTTTTTCTTCTTCCTGGATTTTTCCACAAGGGCCAGTACTTGATGTGGATTTGAAGTTTTACGGCCGTATGCCCTCTTGACACCAACCCTTTGTGGAGGGATCTATTCACTATTGCCTGTTGCTGTGGTGGTCGGTAGCAGGGGCGTAACCCCCCCCCCCCCCCCCGCGCGCTCCCATGGGAATTTTACAAAAAGAAAATAAACATTTAAAGGCATAATTGTAGAACCAACAGATCTGTTGGATATATTTTCTAAGAAGCCTCGAAAGTTGGGTTTTAGATTGTAAACTGAACATACCATTAGCTGTGAAACTATTGACCTTGATCATATTGTTCTTGTTCTGTATTTTAATGTAAGATTTTGTAGTGCACTGCAATCTGAATATCAGCATAATTCACCTCCATCAGTGTCCTTATAATGACAAGTTTTGCATGCGCGCACCACACAAGCACCTTGATTGTGTTCTGTCATTATGTTGTGACTATAACCACCCCATCGGTCGATCCTGGCTACGCTACTGGTCGGTAGAGTGATGTGTTGTGTGTATTTGAGAGATGTGTATTAAAGAAATTTACCATATGTGGTTAAAAATCTCCGGCTCGACCGGGAATCGAACCCGGGGTACTCTGAACTGTGCTGACCAATCAACCGTTTAAGACGACAATCTTTACTATAGCTTCTTTTTTTCACAGTTGATTTATGATTTCGGATTTTCAGTCTTCTACTTTTCAGGGAGTATGTGCCATTTAATTCTCCGGAGGTTTTTTAAATTTTAGAGCGTCAAGATTAATTAGATACTTTGACATTCCCTTAATTTATAGTGGTCAGTGAGAAATAACTGAGATTCCCAGACGTTCTCGTGAAGCTTCACTATAATGACACGGTTCTCACCCATTTTAAGCGCTCTTGAATGTCAACCGACCGGTTGATCCCACAACAACAACAACAACAACAACGGGGACAGTGAGTGATCACCTATTCCGCTGTGCCTCACCGGTGCCATACTGGGATTTCGCACAATACTGCAGTAGTAGCTTTACTATATAATGGGTCTCTTAGAGTATAGAGACTGTTCTATAACTAGAGCCATGCGCGGATATACAAAATAATATCCGCGAATGGTTATCCGCGGATATTATAAATACTGTATTTACCTACAGTATATTGCACCCAAGATATTGAAACGGATAGATCTGTTAACATAATACAGTAAGCCTGACACCTGGCACCACAACCCCTACAGTCACAGTTTTATGAGGAATTTTCTCTTGCGACCGACGGATTGACCTTTTTTCCCTCTCTTCCACCAATTGCGGGCAGGAGCCAGTTGTTCTCCTCCCGGAAGAGAGATTCAGTGTGGTTTTGTGTACTTAATGAATGTGAACGATTTTGTTTTTATTTCTTATATGTACTTTGCACTGGCAATTTATATTTTTTATGTGTGTTGTGAAAAAGGATTCAAAGCCCTTGGAGCTGGATTGAAACACGAGAACGAAGAAACGTCTACCACTGATGTGTTAATTCTATATAGAGAATACGTGAAATGATGGCGTGGAAGGAAAAGTCTAAAAGAAACTTTTTAAAACAAATTCCAGTATTTTTAACATAGACCTACTTTTTTTTTCTTTTCCTGACCCGGTCGAATGACTGGAAACAGGCTGTGGAGTTTCATGAACATCCTTTTATGCTCAAATATTTAGTGGTATTTTACAGTGAATTTATATATTAACTGTGTCAATATTATTAATAATAATAATTTTGTAGACAGTTCACGATTTTTTTTCACCTGTTTCCCCTTTAATCGAAGTAAACGGGCCGGCAGAACGTCGGATTAGTCGGACTCCACCGTATTTTAGCGTTAATATCATGGATCATGAGAGCCTCCGTGGCTCAGACGGCAGCGCGTCGGCCTCTCACCGCTGGATACTGTGGTTCAAATCCCGGTGACTCCATGTGAGATTTGTGCTGGACAGAGCGGAGGCGGGACAGGTTTTTCTCCGGGTACTCCGGTTTTCCCTGTCATCTTTCATTCCAGCAACACTCTCCATTATCATTTCATAGCATTTATCACTCATTAATAAATCACCTTGGGAGTGGCGACCCCATTGTAATAACAGCCTATGTAAGTTTCATTCATTACATCCCTGACACGGTCAAAGACTGGAAAACAGGTTGTAGGTTTTCATTTTCATCATGGATCATGAAATATTTCCATTATGAACAGGTTTCACTGTCTCACCACTTCTTTAATTCCAAGCACGCTATCTTAGATAGTTTTACGCGATTATTGATATTGGCATCACAACCATACAACTCCCAGTATTGTGTGGAATCCAAATCACTCTTATGCAATGGCCGAAATTCGAACCACGGACGTTTTGATGTACATGCAGTTTATTAATCCCGTGACATGCATAATTATGTTAGTAGTTCCATATTATTATTATTATTTACAATTTGTTTTACGTCGCTCTGACACATATACTATCTGCGCACTTTTTAGCGATAGATTTACACCCTAGCACTGAAGCGGTCGACCTCGGCAATCTTCGAGATTCGTACTGGCAATCTTTGAAACGCAAACTATGAATCGCTTATGCATCGTTGTGCGACGTCTGGCGTACACTTTACGTACTAGTACTGTTGTTATTTACACAGCAAAGCCAAACTATAGAATTCACTCTAGGAATAAAATTCGCATCGAGAAATGTTTATTGTGTGGGTGGCACAGTTGTTGGCTTAAAATAACAAAGATTTAGAAAATTCATATCGATCGATCATATCATCGATTCATTCCAGATTTCATTTCCATTCAGTTGGCAGTACTAACGGAACCGGAAGAGCTCCCTCCTCACTCAAAACCGTACACAAATCTATCGCTAAAAAGTGCGCAGATAGGTCTTGTGGCAACGATAGACAGGAATGGGAAGGAATCGACCGTGGTCTTGTTTAAGGTTTGAGAATGGGAAACCGCGGAAAACCATCTTCAGGACTGCCGACATCGGGGTTTGAACCCATTATTATTATTATTATTATTATTATTATTATTATTATTATTATTATTATTAACGTTCGGATGTTAAGTTAGTCATATTTCATTCGTGAGGTCATTGCACCCGAAACCTGAAAAAACTGTGAATGATGGGTTCCTGAGCTCGTTTAAAGAAATTTTATGCTGCATAATCGATGCATATTTCGGCCACTTGTATTGCTTTTGTCATATTTTGCTCATTTTAGTGATGTAAGGTCATATTTGCTTATATTTCGAGCATTGTTGTTTAAATTTAGGCGTCCTTTTTAACAAGGTAGGCCTATATGTTATCTGCGTCAATTTTCAAACACAGGATTTCAAAATACAGTAACTTAGTATATGTTTTTTAAAATTTCTTTTCCAGAAAGAGATAAGTAGCAGGTTTAGAAGTCATGATTCCGAGAAAGAGATGCTGTACGTACGTACGCGGACAGATACCAAAAAGCAAAATATTTTTGGGGGAAAAACGGAATGAGAACTCAGCGCGCCTACCTACCGTAGCTCTGTCAGTTTGCATGGTTAAGTGTGTCTGCTGTATTATCGCTTGTCACTTTTTGACACGTTTAATGTTAGTAACTCTCTAATACTTGCTGCCTATCCCTAAAATATTTAGGTCATATTTAGCTAGTTTTTAGGGCATGTTTGCTTGCATATTTTGTACTTCTTTAGTTCATAAACTTCGGAACCATAACAATAATAATAATATAATATTATTTTATAAAATAAAATATTACAGGATTCTGTGGTCATATTCAACGAATGCATCCAGACAGACTTACCAATCAAATAGGCGAATTCTATGAAAATATGAGTAAGGCTAAGACAGACACAATAAAATGGATTGGCGAAATTAAAACAGATTTGAAACAGGCAGGAATTACACCAGCAGATGTCCAAAACAGGATAATCTTCAGATCCAAAATTCACAAATGGCAAGTTGACGAAGAGGAAAGACCAAAGAAGAAGACCGGAACAACCTGGTCTGAAGACAGAAAGGAAGCCCACAGTAAAAGTATGAAAGAGATATGGGCACAGAGGAAGGCAGGCGCACGCCTCTTAAGTATTTTGCATGGTCTTAATGGGCTTATTCGCATATATATAATATAATTATTAAGAGTGGTGTTTTCTGTCTCAGGTTCGTGAACTCGCACTTCAAAGAAATTATTTGATGCAGTTTTAGGCTTCACGTAGTATTAACGATAACATAGAGTTCGGCTTCCATGTTAGTTGTGCTATGGGAGCGTGTATATCTGATGGCTACTGCTCAGATACAGTACTCTCAAGACATACAGTAGGTCTAATGCATCAATATAACACTTGCAGTGCCATTCAGCGTCAGTAAAAACATGGAAGAGTACCACACTTTGAGGAGGTCTTTATGTAGCCTAGCCTTCTGTTACAAAATTTTTAGACTTGCATATTACTCCATACGGCCTTGCCCAGGTGTTGCTTGGAGTGCGAGTCCGAGAAGTCATAAGATGCATCCGATATTGCCGTCGTGGCCATAGATCAAACCGGTCATATTCCTGTCGTACTGCACGTTTCGAGGGTTTATTGGAGGAGTTCAAGATTGTAACTGCTTCGCCCCGGTCATAAAATTGTGACTGTGAGCGTTTCTTATTAAATATCTAAGCAATAGTGCTATTCTTGTAATTTATTGATACGTGAATTACTGCGGTAAACAAGAAACGTCTATCAGCATGTTGTATTGGATTATACACGATATTGCAACGTTTTTGACAGTTAGTCCCTGGTGCTTTGAGCTCAGTAGATCCTTATATAGCGAGAAACTCCTCGACATATGCAAAAATACAATGGAGCATATCTTGTCAGCACTCGTAAAGGGAGTTCGATCGAAGTTGCAACGGTTTCCACATATGGATTGTTCTTCAAATTTAATTCGAATTTGTCTTTAGCAGATCTGTCGGGGTTGTCCCTAACTTCTTACACTGTTTTTCCCCCATACCTCATTCTTCTCTTGGCACAGGCCAGAGTAAAGTGTAGCTTCCACCGAAGTCCCAGTCAATATCCATGGCTTTGACAATATGGAAGTTGCTGGGGTATGGGTAGTGCTGAATAATGACATTCAGAGCATGACTAGTGCATCTGAGTGTTATGAAAGGTGCTGCTCATAGGGTCAGTCGTGAATAGTACTTTCTGGCCCAGTGAGGAAAGCAATGGCAAACTACCTCACTCCTCATCTTGCCTAGTACGCCTCATTTTGGTGCTGCCATTGGTTTTTGGGGTTTCCTTATGACCGCATAACCTTTGGTGGTGCTATTTGAGGATCCAAACAGCCTCTGGGCTGCTGACCTAACAAACATACCTCATTCTTAACTTTCGACATAATTTTGTGTTGTGAAAAAAAAATACGCTCTGGTCTGAACTGGTAAAACACTAACACGGCCAGAGTACATAGTAGATAGGTGGAACGGTTAAATTCATGGCAGTACTAACTAAAATTAGTTTAAACTGTTGCAGCATCATTGTTTAAATTTTAATTTGATTTCACAGCTGCAGAGTGGACATTCTTGCTGGGATATAAATTACTGGTGGTTTCCATGAATTATATTTTAATATTTATTTACTAGTGTTGAGTTCTGATCAAACAAAATGTTAAAAATCTGTTCAAGAAAGGAAGAAAACGCAGATAAATATGGGGTGAAAAGGTGCTGAAACATGAAATAGAAGGGGAAAAGTGGCTGAATATAGTAACCGTACAAAAAGGTGCAACAAACTGTGTTTATTTAGCTTCATTTCATGTCCCAACATAACTTTTTTTTTTAAATGCTATTTCGGGGTGTCGACCTAGAAAGATCTTTTGCTCCTAATTGCACCATATGTGAGGAATTTGCGTGTATTTTATAAATGGCGGAAGTGTAAAGTGTAGAATGTGAGGAAAGGAACGTTATGGACGATACAAACACCCAATCTCCCGGCCGGGACTCGAACCCGGGGCCGCGGGGTGACAGGCGGACGCGTTGCCCCCTACACCGCGGGGCCGGACCCCCACATAACTTACGTAGTAATGATTTTATGAAAATAGCTATACTTTTAAAAAGGGCGCTGCACCTTTAAAACCCTTCATTAATGATCAGGGACGAGTTGCGTCTCTATTTATCTTGCTGCTTTGTTTTGAATATTGACTTTTGTTTAAACAGGGCTTATTATGTACCGTTTTACGCAGTCCTGTTGTAAACAAGAGTTGGTTGAGTTCCGTTCCTCGATGCAAATTTCATCGACTTTTATGTTCAAGGAACGTGCAAGTTGTCCGTTACTCGGTGACCTTGTACCGAGATTAGCCGCACAATACCCGACTCTGCCCTCCTACCTGTTCTTGGAAATAGGGGAGAGTAGAACACGTCTGTAACCATCCATGTCACTATACAAGTTCAGTGAACTGCCACATAACTGCTACATTCTTCGGCATGAAGCCTGTGGGGATTTTGGGCGAAATTGCGATTTTAACCCTTCGGCTGATATAGTGGACTTAGGTCACGTAACCAGTACGGCACGAGTCAAAGCCATCCAATATTTAATCAAAATGTTAGTAGCTGAATGTCATGAGTTCTTTTACTAATTATTTACTGGGCACATTAAAGCCTTATTTTACACCGGAATAATGTCTTATGATAACCAAATATTCAAAATAGGAAACATCTTATTTTCTGTGTAAGTCCTCATGTACTGACTAAACAAAAAAAAAGAAGGCAAAGCAAAGTCATCTCCGTACAGGCCCTGAAGGCCCTGACGGTGGTGGAAAGTAAAGGCTTCCACTATTCGTAACCTTGGCACTTAATGGGGGTAGAGTGGTTAGCTCTACGCCCGGCCGCCTTTGCCCCCAGGAATTAACCTGGTACTCATTTTTGGTATAGGCTGAGTGAACCTCAGGGTCACATGCACCTCCGGAAGTGGAAATCTCATTTCTTAAATGTTACGACTTCCTGACGGGGATTCGAACCCATGTCCTTCCGGGCAAACTGAGTACGCCTTTACCGCCTCGGCCAGGCAGCCCCTACTGACTAAACATTTTTGTCAAATTGAAGATTTTACACAGAATATTATTAGAAAATGTATCTTCCGCTTTTCCTACATCTGTGGGGTCGCGGGTGTGAACTGCATCACACATGTGGATTTGGCCGTGTTTTATGGCCGGATGCCCTTCCTGACGCCAACTCTATCTGGAGGGATGATATTACTATTGAGTGTTTCTGTGGTAGTTGGTAGTGTAGTGTGTTGTTTGAATATGAAGAGGAAAGTGTTGGGACAAACACAAACCCCCAGAAGAATTAATCAGACGCGATTCAAATCTCCGACCCGGCTGGGAATCGAACCCGGGACCCTCTGAACCGAAGGCCTCTGCGCTGACCATTCAGCCAATGAGTCGGACATTATCAGAAAATGAATGTGTAGTTAAATTAAAAATCGAAATTAAAATAATTGTACAGAATTTATGGATAGTCTAGTGAAAAAGAGCAAGTCTCATGTACATTAAATGCATCACAGACACTAAGGTAGGCTAATATTTACATTCGTAAAGTAATTCGTTACAGGCTGCATTATGAGGCTTCCTCATTTGCTGTCTGTAATGTTCACCGTCTTCCACACTGTCTTTAACATCATATAAGTCCCCGTTAATGTCAATGTCTTTATCGGTTTCATTTAAACCAGCAAGAATTTGTTCCTCATCGAAAGCCATGTATTCTCTCGAACTACTCGCCATAGTCGCTAGAAATATCCATTCACCATAAAAAAAACTTTCACTAATTAAACACTATCGGAGGAATAAAGGACAGCGTTCTAAAAGAAAATACCTTCATGATTTAAAAAAAATACAGCACTCTCGATATAGGATGGGTCAAACAGACCCGAGCGCACTGTCAATAGGCATGACGTTATTATGGAGCTTGGATGAAGACTCACTTCATAAGGGGGGTTGAACAGGGAACCAGCTGTTGTTGAACTGGATGTCCTGGATGTGAAGAATGTGAAAAGCGCAACCCATTACGTGAGTGCGTCAACGTTCTGACTTGCACCTTACTACAATAGTCGAGAGTTAACAGAATGATCTATTTTTGGGTTGACTTTGACTGTTCCTTTTTTGTGAGTTGTGTCCCAACCCACAGTAGGGATTTTTGAACGCCTGGTCCCTGACAAAACAAAAAAAAAAAAAAAAGAGGGCCCGTCTACAGTACCTCATCTAGTCCAGCTTTCTGAGTAGCGATTTAATCATCTACAAATAAAAAATCGGCAGATTGTACGTAAAAATTTCGGAAGTTTTAATGAAAATTTCTGTAGTTTCTCGAGCATTGAAATATTATAACATAACTAAAAGAACGCAGTAGTCATTTGAAGTTATTGTGAGAAAAATATACAATTTCGCTCACCCTTACCCTCTGGCCATTCTATGCTTCTTCTTCTCCTTGTCTTACTCCCTCACTCTTCCTGTAGATGTCGTTATTCATCAGGCATAGAAATTGTGTGCCAATTTTGAAGTCTTAACAGGATACAGATTTTGTATTCTGTGTGCTGGTCGGTGATTTCCATTCGAATGATGCAGTCAAGCGTGAATTTTGAGTTCAATAAGAGGGGAGAGATTACGTAATTCGAGCCTAAAATGAATGCAGGGAAGTACCTAACGAGTGATATCGATAAAACGTCACGCAGTGAGACGAGGAAAGAGTTTTTCGGCACAAACATATTATGCACCATTAATCATTATTATTTATTTTCCTTAAATGTAGATTAGAAGGAATTTCGGGAGGTTTTTTTTTTTTGGGTTTCCTTGTGTTTTGCAAAAATATCGGGAGACCTGGCAACACGGGATTTAATGCAGGGTGCCATTCAACTTTAGAAATGCTCGGCATAATTATTATAATGTATGGAGTATTCAGTTACCATGATGAATCTGGCCGTGATAGCTGAGTGACTTTTCTCCAAGCTGACCGTGATTCATATTCCAGTCAGTGCAAGTTACATTTTCGGTTACATTTTCGAAATGGAATGTCGTCTTTACAGATTCCTCGTAGGTCCCGTGGCTTTTCATGTAAGATTCATATTCGTTTTCGAAATGTAAGATTGTTTGCTAACATGGCGTGCGTTTTAACTGCTGGTTACATTTTTGCATACATTGGGCCTAGAAAACCCGCTATGTGATAACTGATAATATTTCAGCCTAGAACTCTGACCAGAAAGGTTCTGTCATCTAAGCTTTAGTATTGAATGAACTATAATACTATATCAACGAATTATCGTTCTAAGTAATAAATGTATTGCAGGTCAGTATTTCTCCCCTCAGCATTGTCACATAGCAGTATTTCGAGGTGCAACGACTATACGCTTTTGACGTAGTGATTGATCGTGAAAAGTTCCCCTGTCAGCTTGATTGTATATTGCTTTGCATAGTTCCTGTTTTTCTACAGATTTTAAATACTAGGTTAGTTTCTCTTCTCATGTATATTGGGTCTTTAGCCCTAAGGCTGGTTGGATCCTCAACAGCTCTGCCATCAGCTGTCATAGATGGACTTGGCATCACTGAGGAGTGAGGTCTTTTCCCGTTGCTTTCCTCACCAAGTCAGAAGTTGCTATCACATATCAGTCTGCCAAGCTCACTGAAATGCATGCACCAACCGGCCCTATGAGCAACATTTTCACACCACTCATAACAGGGACTGGCTGCATAAGGAATGGCATTACTAACATCGCTCATACCTCAGTCACTTTCATATTGTCAAAGCCAAGGATAAGACAGAGACAGATCAATGAAAGTAACAAAATTGCTCTAGCCTTTACCAGAAGACATAATGGACTGTAAACACTAGGTCCTGCCAGCAAATATATAGGCCTAATTCCCATTTCTTCCCGAATGTTACCTGTGATCCCTTAGTACTGTCCATTTCAATAAAATTGCAGATAACACAATGACGTTGCCTATTACATAATAATACAAAAATATATGACGATTGCTTCCTACAATGTCTGAGGGTGTGAAGCTATTGGTGTTCACTATGAAATGCTCTTACATTTATTAATATCAGTACTTTGATGCCGCACGTACTTCCGCAATGCTGGAATGGGAAGGTAGCGGCCATGGCTTAAATTATAGTACATCCCCAGCATTTGATTGGTGTGAAAATGGGAAAACATCTTGAGGGTCGGATCATAATTTTATTATGCTTCTCATGTATTATCATTGTTCAGGTGTCCGACTCGTTGGCTGAATGGTCAGCGTACTGGCCTTCGGTTCAGAGGGTCTTGGGTTCGATTCCCGGCCTGGTCGGGGATTTTAACCATCGTTGGTTAATTCCAATGGCCCGGGGACTGGGTGTTTGTGCTGTCCCCAACATCCCTGCAACTCACACATAACACTATCCTCCACCACATTAACACGCAATTACCTACATAAGGCAGATGCCGCCCACCCTCATCGGAGGGTCTGCCTTACAAGGGCTGCACTCGGCTAGAAATAGCCACACGAAATTATTATTATTATTATTATTATTATTATTGTTCAGGTGTGGACAGTTGTACCAATCTGTAAAGTTGTCGGTAGGTTCCTTTACAAGAGCTCTGGACTAGTTCCGAAACGCCTCTCTCACTGCTCACCATTGTTATTCCAGACACGTCATTTCCAGTGCCGTCATAAAGTAAATGGTAAACTGGAGTTTATGATCAATAACTGCAAGGACTAATGGTTAAGATATTTCTAACCCGAGCCGAATTCTGTTTTAATTGACGCTTGCACTCACAGACGTCGGGTGAGTGCGTGGACTGTGAGTAAGCTGAGTAGGAGTGGTTTGACTGTGATGGTTTTCCTGGGTGCGGTCTTATCTATAGTCGCCCTCCCCCACGTTTTCCCCCCTTGGTCACTATAGGGAATCAAGATAGTACCTTATTTCAAGTAACTAATACTAGATTTTTTTCAAGACGCAGCATGACATATTTAATCACGGTCTTGAAACCGGTCTACCACCGACCGAATTAACATGGGTTTGAATTCCTTTTCCTAGTCCATATTTACGTTTCTTAAATGTTTCTTACTTTGGTCCTTTTTTGACTGAATATCTCAAAACGTTGCCAATTCTATTTTTTCTTCTGGTAAACCTATAAGTTCCTGAGACAAGCGAACAGACATTGAAAACCTAATAAACTGTGCTGATTTAGAGCTCGGGATATAAAGCAAACATTAACCACTAGTTTCAGTTGATGTTGAACGATCATTATTTTCTGTTTACAAAGAGTGTCTATGTTTAAAGTGACTGAATTTGAGTTGTGAATCCCATCGTCGGCAGCCTTGAAGATAGTTTTCCGTGGTTTCCCATGTTCATATCAGGCAGATGCTGGGGTATACTTTAATTAAGGCCATGGCCGTTTCTTTCCCACTCCTAGCCCTTTCCTATCCCATCGTAGCCATACGACCTATATGTGTCGGTGCGACGTAAAGCCAAGAGAAGTGGAATTCGGAATCCAATTTTCTTCTAATAACGCAAGAACGTATATTAGAAGAAAATTGGATTCTGAATTCCATTTCTCTTTAAAGCGAAAATTTTAAAAACTAAATTTTGAGATTGGATATGAATAGCGATTAGGTTTAATTCTAGCCTAATGTTTAATTCGTCTGGCTCGGGACTGGGTGTTTGTGTTTCTCCCAACACTTTCCTCTTCATATCCCGACAACGCACTGCGCTACCAACCACCACAGAAACATGCAATAGTGATTATAGTACGCGCACTTTTTTGTGATAGATTTTTGTACTCGGTTGAGGAGTAAGAAGGGAGCACTGCCGGTTCCGATAGTACTGCCAGCTGAATGAAAATGAAATCCGAATTGAATCGATAATACGATCGATCGATATGAATTTTCTAAACCTTTATTATCTTACGCCAACAACTGTGTCACACACAATATATATAATACTATATAACATTTCCCGATGCGATACGTGTTTCTAGCATGAATTCTATAGTTTGGCTTTGCTATGTAAACAACAACAATACGAGTACTTAAAGTGTACGCCAGATGTCGCACAGCGATGATAAGAATTCTTAGTTTGTGTTTCAAAGGTTGCCAATACGAATCTCGAAGATAACCGAAGTCGACCGATTCAGCACCAGAGTGTAAATCTATCGCTAAAAAGTGCGCAGATAGTACGTCCCTTCATAAACGGTAAGGTTGGCGTCAGGAAGAATTAATGTTCCAGGCGATCCGGAACTATAGTGGGTGGGAGTATTCTATTATATCCTACACACCGATGTGGAGAAGATAAGATAACCGACTCCATCTGCTTTTTCCACACGTTGTGGCTTCGCGGGTGCGAACTGTGTCGAACAAGTGGATTTGGCACTGTTTTACGGCCGGATGCACTTCCTGACGCCAAACTTATATGGAGGGATGTCATCACTATCGCGTGTTTCTGTGGTAGTTGGTAGTGTAGTACGTTGTCGGAATATGAAGAGGAAAGTGTTGGGACAAACCCAAACACCCAATCCCCCAGCCAGAAGAATTAATCGGACGCGACTTAAATCCCCAACCTGGTCGGGAATCGAGCTCGGGACCCTTTGAACCGAAGGCCTCAAAGCTGACCATTCAGCCAATGAGTGCCATCCGGAAAAGAATGATCACCTTTTATGGACACGTGACGTGAATGCACCACCAAGATTGACCAATCGAATCATTAACTACAAAAAAAAAAAAAAAAAAAAAAAAAAAAAGAACCTGTGAGTGGAGACCGCAGGTGAAGAATACACTCACGGTATCCCCTGTCTGCCGCAAGAGGCGACTAAAAGGGGCGATCAAGGGATGATGAAATTCGAACCATGAGATTACTTGTGATTAGTACCATTACGTGAGGAACGCCATTGGTCGACGTTACGTGCAATTAGCACCATTATGTGAGGAGCACCATGGGTCTGGATGTTGCCTGTGATTAGTACCATCGTGTGCATCCCACCGAGGCGGGGGAGCGGCCGCGCTGGACTACATACACTAATGTCAGTGTGTGAGTAGGTGCTGTGCGCTACACTAAATTGTATTGGTTTCCCCGTATTTAGAATGGGTCTGTCTTACCCATGAGTAGTACCACTATATGAGACACACCAGGTCTACGTTGCGTGTGATTAGAACCACTATGAGGAACACATTGTGTTTGAGCATTGCCCGTGATTAGTACCACTATGTGAGGAACAGCATTCATTGTGTATTACCGTTCAAAAGTTGGCAGTAGAGCTGTGACTCTAGGTAGCTTCCTGTAATAGCGTGACTCAACAGTCCTTGTCTTGTCATTGTCCATTGTTGACGTGTTCAAAGCGCATTGGCAATAAATTCCAGCTGGGAGTCTGGTAGATCCCCACGTGGTAACAGACGCAACATTTCTCATTCAGCACATCATATTAGTATTAGGTAAGAAATTGCGTTACTTACTGAAGTTACATTGCCTATTGGTTCTGCTTTTTTACAAGATACCCTGTTATTAGTTATTTCAATTAGACTCTGTTTATAAACACTTTTTTTAACTGCTTACACTTAGCACTGAAACAGCTGGGATCGTTTCACCAAAATAAATTGTTTCTAAATCAAGAATGAAAGATGTAAAAACCAAGACATATTGTTGCAAATGTTACAGAAAAACGTGCGTGAAGCACATGAAAACAATATGTGATGATTGTTTGAAAGCCAGCCATGAGATGGAAAGTGATAGCGAATGAATGTGCATTTTTCTGAACTATGTTATGTTGTACTTGTATTGTAGCAGAATGTAAGCGATATAATAATATAATATATTTGCACAAGTCTACGTTTTATTTTAGAAATCTTAAATACCTGGAAATTATGGGGGTCTGTCAACACCCCATGTGATAACTCAGGTTCCCTATTTTGACGTGGGTATTGCAGGGTTAAGGTCAATTCATGCATCTCCGATACGCGGTGCCATCTTCCGACAAAATTAAATATCGTCGCCTTGTAAATGAACTTCTGGTGACGGCAAAATGTATTCGCTCGCCAACGGTATTTTCTTGTTTTCACGGACATGATTTCGATCTTCCTGCTTCTCTTTTTTCTTCCAGTGCTGTGGTTACCTATACATGTATAGCAGAATTTGGGTAGAATTCAGTTCTGTAACATGACAACTACTTCAATATCCAAGAACATTCATGATTTCTTTTTTTCCCTGTTGTTTCAGATACATTTTTACGATTTTCCCCATTAATTTTACGTTTGCATTTTTACAAAAATATTGGACTTGTGTACATTCATCTTGTCTTTTTATAAACACGAATCTTATTCGGCCGCCTCTGTGGTGTAGTGGTTAGTGTGATTAGCTGTCACCCCCGGAGGCCCGGGTTCGATTCCCGGCTCTGTCACGAAAGTTGAAAAGTGGTACGAGGGCTGGAACGGGGTCCACTCAGCCTCTGGAGGTCAGTTGAGTAGAGGTGGGTTCGATTCCCACCTCAGCCATCCTGGAAGTTGTTTTCCGTGGTTTCCTACTTCTCCTCTAGGCAAATGCCACAGCCGCTTCCTCCCCTCTTCCTTGTCGATCCCTTCCAATCTTCCCATCCCCCCTCAGGGCCCCTGTTCAGCATAGCAGGTGAGGCCGCGTGGGCGAGTTAGTGGTCATCCTCCCCAGTTGTATCCCCGACCGAGTGTCTGAAGCTCCAGGACACAGCCTTTGAGGCAGTAGAGGTGGGATCCCTCGGTGAGTCCGAGGGAAAAACCGACGCTGGAGGGTAAAGAGATAAAGAAGAAGAAGAAGAAGAAGAATCTTATTCGTTTCAGTGACGTACCTACTTTATTTTAATATAATTTAAATATACTTAGCCGGGCTGAGTGGCTCGACGGTTGAAGCGCTGGTCTTCTGACCCCAAATTGGCAGGTTCGATCCTGGCTCAGTCCGGTGGTATTTGATGGTACTCAAATACGTCAGCCTCGTGTCTGTAGATGAACTGACATGTACAGTAACTCCTGTGGAACGAAATTCCGGCATCTCGGCGTCTCCGAAAACCGCAAAAGTAGTTAGTGGGATGTAATGTAAAGTAACATTTTTAGTATTATTAAATAGACCTAGCATAGGTATACTGGCAGTCTTTTATTCGGTACAATTACAGGTCTCCAGAAAATATCCTCCTTTGCAACTAAACGTTCCCTTTTCCTTCAGTAACTTACTGAATGTGTTTCTGTTCATTTATTCAGTATTCCATCAAGTTCTTAAAATTCTCTTTTTAATCTTGTGCGTTTACATGTAAATAATCAGCGGGTTAATCCTATTTTTTCCTCCTTTTCATCCAAGATTATAGCTAACCTTGATAGTTTGATATTGGACATTTTACTACCGAGTTTTGTGAACGGAACTGACGTGTGAGAACAGAAGTGAAAAAGTTACGTCAGAAAGCACCGTCACGTCCCGTAGATGTATGAATCGACCTTTATTCGGACACGGCGACTGACCCACCGAGAAAACCGGGTGACGGTGCTAACCAGAAACAGCAGACATCTTCCAATAATTAATCTTGCTAATAACTGTAGTGTCAGCGTGTTTAATCTGGAGTTTAGTTCAGGTCTGTAAGTGCTGATATTTCTCTTCCTAGAGGCTCTGTGTGTAAAACGCAGATAAAAAAGGAATAGTGTTGTACCGTTATATTGTAGCGTAACCTTCTCACGGCTAGTAATTATTACGATAGCAGGTTATCTGGTCAAAGTTGTCTGTCATTCTCGTGCTGCAACCAGTCCACGGTTAATTTTCACTCTTAGAGTTACTTCCAATGATTTACCTTGTACTGCTTCTTATGTACCCTTGACTAGTTATGCAGCGTCATGCAAGCTTCCTACGTTCTACCGGGATATGGAGTGGATCTCTTTTTAAGTTGATAGAAAATGATCGACTGTATGAATGATATCCAGGACTTAAATAGTGATTTACTTTTGGTTTAGCCGGGCTGAGTAGCTCAGATGGTAGAGCGCTGGCCTTCTGAGCCCCACTTTGGCAAGTTCGATCCTGGCCGGGTCCGGTGGTAGGCCTATTTGAAGGAGCCTCGTGTAGATTTACTGGCACGTATAAAGAACTCCTCCGGGACAAAATTCCGGCACCTCGGCATCTCCGAAAACAGTTAAAGTACAGTAGTTAGTGGGGGCGTAAAATTATTATTATTATTATTATTATTATTATTATTATTATTATTATTATTATTATTATTATTATTACTTTTACTTTTGGTTTAAACAAACAAGAAAGTATAATTTCAAGTAACCTTGGTCACTAACTTCATGCGAGTGTCTTATTTCTTACCTGGACACAAAAACTTCTTGACATACTCCAAAAGTGCACATTTCCTACCTGTTTAATAGTGCCTTAATCCTAATTGCAATCTTATCGTATCATGTCCGTGTACAAAGCATTAGCGCTGGCTCGCCGATCCGTCACGTGACGTCATACCTTTATGTCCGGCTCCATGGCTAAATGGTTAGCGTGCTGGCCTTTGATCACAGGGGTCCCGGGTTCGATTCCTGGCAGGGTCGGGAATTTTAACCACCATTGCTTAATTTCGCTGGCACGCGGCTGGGTGTATGTGTGGTCTTCATCATCATTTCGTCCTCATCACGACGCATAGTTCGCCTACAGGCGTCAAATCAAAAGACCTGCACCTGGCGAGCCGAACATGTCCTCGGCCACTCCCGGCACTAAATGCCATACGTCATTTCATTTTTTCATACTTTATTCCCTACTTAAACGAAAATTGAGCCCGGGATGTCCGATGGGACCTTCCTGGACGTGATCTGGGACGCGTATGTGAACTTGGACCCATTTTTAACTCCGGATGCCCTTCCTGGCGCCAGCTTTATGTCCAGTCCAAGCTCGTTTGCGATCCAGGGGCCACACCAGTGGCAATGAAAGTTGGGACCGCCTACCGCAGAATAGGGTCCTTTGTCCGATGCCAACTAGTTGGTAGTTTGTTTGTTTCAGTTGTTTAGAAATTCGAAGGTGGCTTCGTTGCAATGGTTTTTATCCTGTCTTCCAGTGTTACTAGGAAGGGGATAGGTTTATTCAACTATTTCGAGTTGGTGTAGAGGCTGGGTTCGAACCCTACCGTTGGCAGCCTTGAAGATGGCTTTCCGTGCTTTCCCATTTTAATGGCAAACAAATGCTGGGGCTGTATCAGGGCCACGGTCTCCATAATTTTACCCCTTTCGCTTCCTTGCCTAGTTATAGTGCGGCGTTAAACCACTAGAGAAAAACATCGTGTTTATGTGATGGTAATATTAATAAACAGGTCTATTCGAACGTCGAGAGATTTTATACATTTTTCTTTTGAGAAAATCAAATGATCATAATTAATGTCTTGCAATAAAATGTGTGACGCGATGTACCCTAGCAGTCGTGCAGGCTGTGATGTGAAGTATTGATGGATGACCATGACATACAGATCCACTGCCTGTGCATCTCTCAGAGTACTGTTGCTAATAATATCGCGTCACACGTTACACGATAATATTATGAAATGAACCATAGCACCAATCCTAGTACTTTGTGGAGTAACCCTTGGCTTTAATGACAGCTTGACACCTACGCTGCATGGGATTACTAGCCTCGCACACGTTTCATGGCTGACACTGTACCATTCTTGGGTCACCACTCGTTCTAACTCATCTTAGGATGAAACCTTTCTACTATGAACCCTAGACTTCAATAACGCCCATGAATGTTCAATGTGGT
The DNA here is from genome assembly GCF_040414725.1 of Anabrus simplex. Classification (NCBI taxonomy): domain Eukaryota; kingdom Metazoa; phylum Arthropoda; class Insecta; order Orthoptera; family Tettigoniidae; genus Anabrus; species Anabrus simplex. The sequence goes on along the minus strand of NC_090273.1, from coordinate 101,835,992 downwards.
TTAAGTCAGCAGACTGGGGAAGTGTTTTTAATTGTTTTGGAATGTTCCACTCCTTGTTCAGAGCAGTGGTAGGTATGTTTGGGGTCGTTATCCTGTTGAAACATGTAGGTCGATAGCATTCCAAATTTTTCAGCATTTCGTTTAACATTGTTCTTCAAAGTATTATTGTCCATCGTGCCTTCAATAAACTGAATATTCACTGCACCTTGTGCGGACATACACCCCCACATCAGAACCGATCCACCTCCGTGTTTTACTGTGGGAATTGTATTGGCGACATTGTTGTCCGTATTGGTTTTTCTCCACACCCTGCGGGCACCATCGGAATCAAACGGGTCAATTTTAGATTCATCGGACCAGATGACATTATTCCAGAACTCCTGGGCTTTGTTTTCGTGTTCTTTCGTAGAGAGCAGTATTGCAGCACGGTTCTTCTTACTAACATAGGGCCTCTTCCTTGGTACACGGCCCGTGCGATGTAAAACTCACCGGACCGTCTGAGTACACATTTTCTTCCCAGTAGCAGCTTCCAGCTCTGCCCGCAGCTTTGGAGCACGTATGAGAGGGTTGGATTTCATTCGCCTCACAATAAGTCTTTCTGCTTTTGGACAATTTCTTTTGTTTGGGTTTTCTAACCACGTTCTTCACTGACCCTTCGTACTTAAAATTATTCACGACATGTTAAACGGTGGCATGACTTTTATTCGCCTTGAGTCCTATTTTTCGCAGGGAGTACCCTCTAAGTGCTAAATTGACATTTGTCTATTTTAGATCATAGCCAAGCTCTTTACATTTGCCCATTTCGACCAGTACTCTCACAGGTCTAAGACGAACACGACCAGCAACACCTCTCTTCGCATCACACCTACTTACGTACGCCTATGCCCCGATCAAAGCTGTTGGATGACGCCATCTATACTAGTGTATGAATAACGAACTGACGAAGTTTTGGAGTGTATGCAGTTTTTATTTGTTTAAACACAAATTATTTGCACTCACAAGAAATGTGCATTGAGTGGTTACGTCTTGTTATTACATTAACGACACACAACTATAAATCAATAATTTCCATAACTATACAGGCACATGGAGCGCTTTATAACGAAATGGGTTGTGTATGAATAGGAAAGTGACATACTGTAGACTGTGATCCTCTTCGTTCGAGCAGCACGTATTTAGCTTAGCTGACTTTATAGGTAAGAACAGTACCGTAGATTTATCCTTCATTAGACTTTGCCTTAAATACTTATCCTTAAATGTTGGGTTGAGGCGTCTGACCAATGGCACTAATTGGATTGTATGGAATTGCCTTCCATATCTTCCATAGGACCAGAATGAGCAGTTTGCGTACGGTCTTAACATGTGAGTTTAAATATTTCTTTTAGTTCGAGTTCGTGGTAAGACGCGTATTTATTTCAATTTACGAATCATCTATTATATTCCTACCCCAAGTAATTTTAATTACACTTTCTACAGACATAACTTTTTCACAAGTATCACAATTACAACTAAGTATATACCGAGCAAGTGGATGCGCGGTTTGCGTCACGTAGCTATCAGCTTGCATTCGGGAGATAATGGGTTCGAACCCCCACTGTAGACAACCCTGAAGATAGTTTCTCATTGAAACACCAGGCAAATGCTAGGGCTATGCCTTAATTAAGGCCACGTTCGTTTCCTTTCCAGCCGTAGCCCTTTCCTGTCCCATCGTCACCATAAGATATATCTGTAAATAAAGCAGCTTCTTTAAAAAATCTATAACTGTGTTGGTGTCACATATCAAAAACTTAAATGTTATCTGCTAAGCTAAATTACTCCTAGCCGCTGGGACACTGCCTTTGAATGGAGTTGTAATTTTACTAAGATATATTCAATCACGATTTTCCACACCAGAGAGCGCGCAATCTATGTGAGCCGGAGTACATTTTCATGCTTAGTTATCCTTTTCGCTATGTGACGTTGTGAAATGCAATAAATTCTTCGTCATCTGCGAGTCACTATTCCCCAATGCAATCTCACTTCAGCCTACGCTGTTGGTATCGCTCTATTTCCGTCAGGAAATTAGATTAGGAGACCTATTACTGCTGTTGTTCATGAGTGACAAAATTGTAATTGACTGTTCCAGATTACTTTGTGAAAGTCCTGGTAACATTTCGTCATGGTTTGTAATAGGGAAATAGATTTGTCTTCTTCATTTGCTGTGTGATAACTAGAGAAGCACAAAATATGCTAGCAAATATGCCCTAAAATCTAACTAAGTATGACCTAAAAATAGGTAAAATATGACAATTATTTTAGGAATAGGTAGCAGGTATCAGAATATTACAGTAGTGTAATGTGTCAAAAAATGATTAGCGATAATACAGGAGACAGTTTAATCATGCAAACTGACAGCTACAGTAGGTAAATTAAAACTTCATACACTCGGTATCATAGCCTTGGGGCGCAGTTCTTATTGTTTTCCTAAAATATAACCAAAAGTGAAGTATTAGCGTACTTCTTGTATCTATCGGCGTACGTTCGTACAGCAGCTCTTTCTCGGAATCATGTCTTCTAAACCTATTACCTATCTCTTTCAGGAAAAGAAAGAAAAATACATTTACTACAGTATTTTGACATCCTGTCTTTGAAAATCGACGCGAATAATATCTACCTTGTTAAAAACCACGCCTCAGTTTAAACAAAAATGCCCAGAATATAACTAAATTGACCTTATCACTAAAAAGAGCAAAATATAACTAAATTGACCTTATAATACTAAAATGAGCAAAATATAACTAAATTGACCTTATATCACTAAAATGAGCAAAATATAACTAAATTGACCTTGTATCACTAAAATGAGCAAAATATAACTACGGTAAATTGACCTTATATCACTAAAATGCCCAAAACATAACTAAATTGACCTTATATCACTAAAATGAGCAAAATATGACCAAAGCAATAAAAATGTCCGAAATATGCATTAATATGCAACATAAAATTCCTTTGAACTGGGTCAGGAACCCATCATTCAGTTATTTTTTAGGTTTCAGGTACAATGACCTCAAGAATTAAATATGACTTTTCCTTAATATGCGAAGCTTAGTGATGACTTTGGAGAATACTACAGTGCTATATTTATCTTGAAATATCTGTTTAGTCACTACAGAAAATATGTCTCGTCTTAAGAGCGGTTCGTACGCAATGACTTATCCTGAGCAAATGTTTGCGCAAATCAGACTGTTGCAAAACATGACTGTGCAAACCAAATGTGTCCACACGGCACCGTTTTTAGCACCAATTTTACCACTGAGTTTTGTGGAAATAATCATGGAGGGTGTTTTACTGTGGTCAGTCTCTTTGCACTTCAACACCAAAGCGTCATAGGCCTGATTCTCTTAGTCCGGGTCACTATATTGTTTTGATTTAACCACCACAAGCACGGAAAGTTCTTATATAAATCACTGAACTCCGAAAGAAATTCACGTGTACATTGACGAAAATCTGCCATAGTTAAACGGTTATCCGATAGGGCCTAGTGTTCATACGCAATAACTAGGCAAATTGAAAAAGATTTGTGGTGATGTTTGAACTGGAGCGTTCACATGCGACGTCTTGTCTGTGGTTGGTGCAGATATTTATGCTCTCGGTCTCAACTCTCAAACCCCTACTCTTCAATCTCTGCACAGTTCCTATTTTTCCGGTGCACACGCGACGTCTTGTATGCAACGATCTAATTTGCTCAGACGTTTGCACAAACAAGTCTTTGCGTGTGGATCGGCCTTCAGTATTCTGCTAGGGTACTATCAAATTTTGTTATCCACTGATTTTTTAACGGGGATTAATCAGTTAGTGTGAAAGTTTGTGCTTTGTATTCTTTACCATGATCATAGAGCACTTTCATCTACAAGATGCTAATTGATGTTGCTTCAGATTGTCATAGATACGTTTATTTATTATTTACGGCATATATTCCTCATTAGAGATGCTGTAGAACTTTAGTCTATAACCCTAAGCTTATTGCCTGCGGTAGCTGACTTTTTTGATGTGCATGTGGCCTACGGAAAGTCCTGAGTTGACACCCGCGCGTCTGCGAGGATAAGACCCTCCCTAGCATGAAATCTAATATTGGAAACAGCACACACTCATTCCCCGAGCCGGACGAATTAACCAGTGAAAGTTGAAAATTTCCGATCAGGACGGGAATCGAACCTGAGACCCCTTGAACCAAAGGCCAACATTCTAACCAATTAGCCGATTAACTGAAATTGTCTCCATAAACCGTAAAAGTAGTTTGACTTTATTATTAATAGGGGCTGATATTGTTAAAAAGTCGTATTTTCTCTCTTTGCATTAGCACGTTGCTCAAGTAGTATAAAAATTTTATTTTGCGATATAAATAATTATAACATTTTTTATTTTGCTTTTTTGCCGATTTGGGATGATCGTTCATTTTTTCTAGAAGGTTTCGAAATATGTTATGATGATTTTAAAATGTGTTTTGAAAATTTTTCTTACATATGGTTAAATTTGCTAAATATCTTTCATGTCCCAGCAAACTGACAGCAGTTGTTGGTGACTAATAAAGGGTAAGTAAAGGAGTTATACCTGTGAGTCTTGTGTTCCCAACATAAGCCTGTATGCAGGAACACAGTACAGAACTCTGAAAATTAGGATAAAGTATTCCTAACGTATTTCAAGCACAAGGAATGCACCATCCTTCGCCCCTGCCCCTACAGCCATTCATTCACCCCCGCGGACCTCAAGGCCAAGAACAAAATGGAAACGAGAAGGGATTGGAGGCCACACGCCATTATATTATAATGTTGAGTTGCTGATTATTGGTGGTTAGTTGCAAGACATCTTGAGGGCATTGATATCAAAATTTGTCTTGAAGCTTATCTTAATCAACAACAAATATTTGTTCGCCAGCGTATGATTAACCAAGGAAGTTTTACATTTAACGAGCTTGACGCTTCGTGTTCTGCGAAGTCCCTTTCGTTGAACTACTGTAACTTAGGCTTCGATCACATTGGAGGCACGCTTGTGCAAGTAATTTGGTGGCGCAAGTGTGCACATATAAAGAAAATCTGCAGGAGAGCGACAGAAACAAGTGGTGACTTGTCCATCGCCGTTCACGCTGTCAGGCACCACTAGCAAGTGCACGCTTGCGCAAGCTTGATCCGACCCAACTTCGAAACAAAAAGATTTGTTTTGTAGTTGCAAGCGTGATCTCAGTGTAGTGTCTTGGAGCTCTTCAGGTGATACACACTTTCGGAAATTAGATTGCCTCCTTGTTCTAGGTGTGATTTTGTCCGGTATGTAGTACAAAGTGTCTGGTGTCATTCTGAAGTATTCAAAAACTAATCGGGCTGTCTAAGCAAATCTTGAATATTCGTGCATAGTCTCCATCTTTCTCTCTGTCCAAAAAATACACGTTCACCCACTCTTCCCTGATTTCCTGCTCATCCAAAAATAAAAACTTTAAAACACCATTTTCCAAAACAATGTCCTCATCGTCTGACATCTCCATTTCGACTGACCTGGTCATAATAATTAACTTGCACCTGCTTGCATTTAGTGTGAGCACATTGCTGTTCACGCCAGCTTGCGCACGCGCGCGCCACCAAATTATTTGCACAAGCGTGCCTCCAATGTGATCGAAGCCTTACGGTACTTGTGAAAATGTAACAATAACTAAATGAATTATGGCCTCTTAATGTTCATTCTCTTTCGAATAGAGATGTGTAATTCTCATCATATGATGTGCTTGTTCACGAAAATAATATACATGGAATAGAGTAGAATAGAATGCTGTCCGCAAGCCGAATTGAATGTCATGGAATTGGTGATTATTGCTTTCAAGAGGAAAGAGAAATAGTACGTTGTTAATTTAAACATTACGTACATATTGCTGCCATTGTGTAACAAAGCCTGTGAATTGTTAATTTTTTTTTCAAATGTAATGTACCGGTACTCATTTCCAAGAACTTAGGATTTTACTGTATTTATATTTTACTAATTCTAAACTGAGAATGATAGTTTATTTAGTTCTTTTTCCGGGTTAAACCGTGTTCTTGTTTTCTGTACATTCCGTACAGGTTACCGACGTTTCGAATACATTGCAGTATTCTTCGTCAAGGCGACAGAAATACCCCTACTTGATCCGAGATAATCACTTCTAAGATAAGGATGATAGTTTTATATCCTATACTAATGTAACTACTCTCCATTCGTTGCTCTGTATGATATTATTTCATATCTTTGAGGGTATACTCTGGCCAGATATCAGTAATGATGTGACAGTATCGTTGGCATATACTGTAATGTTAGAGCTTCCTTTTAAATACCCTACTTACTTTGTAAAATTGCAAATATTTTCCTTTGATGATTCGCGTTGTTCGTAACTTGACCTTGAAAGTGGCCATGTGGTTAGGGCCGCACATCTCGGAGCTTGCAATCGGCAGACAGTGGGTTCAAACCGCTCTCTCGGCAGCCCTGAAGACGGTTTTCCATGGTTTCCCATTTCCACACCAGGCTGATGCCCGGGCTGCACCTTAATTAAGGCCACGGCCGCTGCCTATCCACTTCTAGTTTGTTCCTGTACCATCGTCGCCATAAGACCTGCGTGTACCGAGCTCGATAGCTGCAGTCGCTTAAGTGCGGCCAGTGTCCAGTAATCGGGAGATAGTAGGTTCGAGCCCCACTGTCGGCAGCCCTGAAGATGGTTTTCCGTGGTTTCCCACTTTCACACCAGGCAAATGCCGGGGCTGTACCTTAATTAAGACCACGGCCGCTTCCTTCCACTTCCTAGGCCTTTCCTCTCCCATCGTCGCCATAAGACATATCTGTGTCGGTGCGACGTAAAACAAAATAGCAAAAAAAAAAAGACCTGTGTATATCGGTGCGACGTAAAGCAAATTGTTAAAAAAGTTCGTAACTTGTTCCAGATCCGTTTGTTTGTAAATAAAGTATTGCCTGTTCTAAATACTATTGCACTCGACCATGCTTGGGCTCTTTTCACACCGCACGAGTTTGGTCGTACGAAAAAAACTTACGGCCGCATTCTTTTAGTGGAGTGAAGAATAACAGTACTCATGCTGGACTGAGTGGCTCAGGCGGTTGAGGCGTTAGCCTTCTGACCCCAGCTTGGCAGGTTCGATCCTCGCTCAGTCCGGTGGTACTTGAAGGAACGTCAGCCTTGTTTCGGTAGATTCATTGGCACGTAAATGAACTAAGGCGGTACTAAATTCCGGCACCTCGGCGTCTCCGAAAACCGTAAAATTAGTTAGTGGGACGTAAAGCCAATAACAATTATCACGTTACACTGTCACGGCACGGTGCCGTTGTGTAAAATTATCCCACTTCCTCTGTCCTCTCATTGATAGGATGTACACAATGACGGGGATTTCGTCTTTGCATCGTGGGCGACGATGAAATAACCATAACGCAATAATTTGTTCACGATTCATTGCAAGACCCTCTTTTACGACTAACACAAGACATGCACTGAGCTTATAACGGCAAGAAAACGTTGCGGTGTGAAAACAATATGCAAGAAGCCGTACTTTTTTTTTTTTTTTTGCCGTACCGCGAAAACCGCGCAGTGTGAAAGGGGCCTACAGAACTGCCGCTTGGTTACGTCCAGTGATGCTGTGTCATCCGGTTCTGTCACCAGTAGGACTTTGGTAGCGCCCTAGGTCAGTGACTAATCACTTCGTCAGTTCTTGTAACATTCTTTTTCAGTCTTGATGAAAAAGTCGCTATGTCATGATCATGAGCGATGAATACACATTCCATTTTGGATTCTTTTTGCATTTGAAGCACTCACAAATTATTCTCTAGAATTCATCTTGTCCAATCGGTAGGTCATGTAGCGCCTGTACTCGGTCCATGGACGTGCTATCGTTAGAAGCATGATTTTTTCGCATACGATTTCGTAGAACGGAAACAATTTTTCCTTTTATTTCGCGAAAATATATCTTGGCCCTCGCTTGAAATTCGCTTTAATTTTCTAAAATTATTCCTAAGAAACTTCATAGCGTGCCATTAATTAATAATAATAAAAGTACCTCTCCAAGAACTTCAAACTCAGGCACAAAATGCGGTAGTAAAACCATTTGTTCTCTACCCCTCTGGATGTCTCGTGATGACCAGGAAAGGCCCTCTCAGAAAACTAGAACTCCAAGAAAGGAAGATCCTGAGGAGATCACTGGTACCTTTAAGTGAAGAGGGAGGAACCTAGAAAATTCGTCACAACGATGAGCTATACAAACATCGGAAAGACATCGTTACTTGTATAAGAAAATAAGAAAAAGGCGCCTGGTCTTCTGTGGACACCTAACCCACATGAACCCCTGCAGACTTACCAACAGGATCTTCGCTGTGGCAGGTAGATTGATGACATCCAGGAACAAGTGGATCCTTTCGGTCAAGTGGGATCTGGAACAACTGGGGATCCCGCATGAGTCCATACATGACCGCCCACTGTTTCGGCAAGCCATCCAGCGGACAATGTTTCCTTCACTTACAAATAGGAAGAGCACGGGGACCAGCAGACCTACTCGTATGTGGACGGAGGAGAGAATGCTGGTTCACAGCCAGAAAATGAAGGAATACTGGAAGAGGAGAAAACGAGGCCCAACTGACGAGAAGATATGAGCCCTGTGGTCCTCAGTTAGCCCAAACGACAAAGAAGAGGAGTTGATTCCTTTATTATAATCCTAATTAACGATTGAATAATAAATTACGTGATTATAACGATTACACCATCGTATTCATCCTTTGTGAAATATAATATAGCACCGTGAGAGTCCCCGTTCACCCCGTCTTTGCAATTGATTCTAGGGTCACTTTATTTATTTTACCTGAACTAGAATCTCGTTATAAATCCACCAACCCTTAGTATACACAGACACTGCAATAAGATCAAAAGACGGGAGTATATGTCATTAAGGATTTCCGAGAATTTTTACTTTTGTGGAGTGAGCTGACACGAGGTAACTGTGACAAAGATAACAAAGGCATAACGTGGACAATATTTGTATCAGGTTACTTAGAAAGGACTCCACCTTAACTAACCTTTTCACCCTATGTTGTCATACCGTTAAGGGGTTTTCTAGCATATTAAAGCGAACATATATTTCTTTTGAATTGAAATATACTTAGTTTCCCTTCCGTTTATCTTTGAACACGTACCTTTTAAATACAATTCCAAGGTCGTTATTTTCTATGAATTTTGCACTTATAACAAAGGAAGTATATTTCGCTTTAAATTGATCCCATCGCTTTAATTTGCAAAAGTGAAATCCTTTTCTTATCCATAATCATGTGAGTCGTTAAGATATTTCAAAATCGCTTCAACACGTGTTTTTTTGTCGCACTTATCGTTAATACGAGGATATCATAGCTAGCGCTCGGAAATTGAGGAAACATCCTTTTTTTTCCTTTATAGTGTCCGAAGACGAGACCCAATATAATATATAAGGCCAGAAAATGGTGAGTTCTATTTGTCCTTTTTTGGCTTATTGGTCCTTTCTCTTAGCATTTAGGTCTAAACGTGTTTTTTTTTGTGTTTTTTTTCAACTTCACCTTCTTTCGAATACATATTTACTGTCCATTCTCAATTAGAACCATTAGTTCATCCATCACCTCTTAAACATCCTTTCTCTAGTAAATACATATATATGAAAAGAGAGAAATCGAAATGAAAAATAAACTCGCTTGATTCAAGTATGAACCCTTAACATTCGTTGATGTGGAGAAAAGTTTCTCGATGTTTCGCAAGGTCTTATCTGAAAACCGACGATCATTTACACCTAAGAACCTGGAGATGATTATTGTGTTAACCTCGGCACGTGGTGGGGTAGAGTGGTTAGCTCTACGCCCGGCCACCTTTGCCCCCTAGGAATTAACCTGGTACTCATTTTTTGTGAAGGCTGAGTGAACCGCAGGGCCATATGCACCTCCGGAAGTGGAAATCTCGTTTCTTAAATTTTACGACTTCCTGACGGGGATTCGAACCCACGTCCTTCCGGGCGAACCAAGCACGCCTTTACCGCCTCGGCCAGGCAGCCCCTGTTATAATGTAAAGGTTTCCGAATTCCAACTTCTGTAATCCTAGTGTGGTTAAGTCAAATATTATTCCAGTTACACTAATTTCAATTTACCGGGCGAGTTGGCCGTGCGCGTAGAGGCGCGCGGCTGTGAGCTTGCATCCGGGAGATAGTAGGTTCGAATCCCACTATCGGCAGCCCTGAAGATGGTTTTCCGTGGTTTCCCATTTTCACACCAGGCAAATGCTAGGGCTGTACCTTAATTAAGGCCACGGCCGCTTCCTTCCAACTCCTAGGCCTTTCCTATCCCATCGTCGCCATAAGACCTATCTGTGTCGGTGCGACGTAAAGCCCCTAGCAAAAAAAAAAAAAAAAATCAATTTATTTCTCCAGGATGTTCAGTCCGGGTTCGCTGACTTCATTCTAAGTGAAAAGAAATATTTCATTCTAAATTCTGCAAGTACTTTTTTTAACAAACACGGAATTCCTTTTTTAAATCATGTTAATCTAAAATATATAAACTAACTAGCATGTAACCGCGGCTTTGCCCGCGTTTATTAATTCAGCTGTTTTATGTAATAAAAACTATTTTTTTCGCCATAGAGCTTCCGCTTGAACTATATTAGTGTCCTTCCAAATGGAGCTAAGATGTATAGTGCGTTTGCCTTTCCAACTCTTGAACAAATGAATGACATGATATATGATAGTAAGAATGAAGAGTATGAAACCCGGCACCGGCACATAGCCCACTCCTCTCGAATAGCTCAAAACTGTATGTCCCCATCCGACGGACGAATCACCATCAACAGCGTCATATGCCCTCACACCATTTAAGATCAAAAACGGCTTGCTACGCCATGGACGTAAAATGGCTCCTTGAATTGTGTTCTCTATCTACCTTATGTACGTTGCCTAGCGACAGTTCCCTATGCATATAATCTTGGTGACAGCACTACACGTTTTCCGATGTTTTTTCGTTCATAACTCACCAACGAAAGTGAAAATAAAAATTCCGGCTTCGAGGTGCATTCGGACCCACTTCCATCTACTTATGTTCAAAATTTCAGATCCCTGCGTGCTGTAGATTTTTCTGGGCATCGCGCACAGACAGACACACGCTTCCTTTTATTATTATAGATAGATAGATAGACATGATATAGGCTTTTGGGCTTATGCCGTGTCAAGAAAATAAGGTGAAATTATTTACGTTTCTGCGTCTTGAGAAGAAAATTACGACTGTCCAGGAGAAAGGTTTCTCAAACAATTTAACCTTATTGACACGCTATAAGCCCAAAAGCCTGTATCATGTCTATAAGTACGGGCCCCGTGAATCCATCAATGGCAAAAAGTAGTAGTACTTCACACTCGTATATTTTTATACTGTATGTTGCATACCACCAGAATTTTGTTAAACATTATATTTATTCATTAAATATGTCATTAAAACTAGGATTATGAATTTAGTTCGAATTTTTAGGTCCTTTTTTGTGTGGATATTTTAGGTCTTTTTTATAGGTCCTTTTTAGGCGATTTATAGGTCTTCAACTTCTGAGCCCTAATCATGACTCTAGCTATCGTTTATCTATTGCGATAAAGAAGCACAAGCACCAAGGCAGGAACGAGCAGATTCCTGGTTGTATTGGTGTGTCCTTGACTACTACTTCATCTAGTGAAGTTCTTCTGAAGGGTGCTGTATTTCGCGTCAAGCGCATTCCTTGCCACACGTGTTCTTAACTTTGTATTGTGTTTAAGGTAGGGTGGCTTTGAGTTTCTTGGTTACTATTCAGTGATAGTCTACTGCAGCTCTGGGGTGGGTATGCTGCCTTCTACAGAGCAATGAGGAGCGAGTTCGTTCTACTCAGCTATGGTTACGATTATCTACATTTAAACGTACTGATTTATCTCGGCTCATCTTTTCATCATTTCGGTCATTTTACATCTATCGGATTTTATCGCAGTTGAGGCAGTATCATTACTTTAATTATATCACTTTACTAACAACATCCTTATAGACATCTTAAATAGTTGATCTTCATAGACCTTGACACAGAAATGTGTCTGACTTAAACAGTGGTGGTCTGAAGGTTTTATGACCCCGAACACTAGTACGACCGACAAGAAGATGCTTATTGCCGTAGAGATTTCTTGGCTAGTTAATCCACGGAGCTCTTCTGTGCTTTTAGAACGTGTTAGCATTATAACTTTCCTTTCAAATTGCTCTTAACGCTGCTTGTCACTTTGCTGTCATCATAAAACTCCGTACCTTTTTTTAATTTTTTTTTCATTTTTTTTATAAGAAGCGAGAAATGTAAGACAAGAAATGTTTTATTACAAAAGACTGAACCATGGGACGACCTCTGCAAAGTTTGACACTGATCCTTCCGTGGTAGAGTTCGCTCGGTTTATGTGCCACGACTGTACGGGCATTCAGAGAATCGTGGATGAATTAAATTCCGAATTCTCATGTATGAATGAGAAAACACATCAACATTGCACTCTTTAATGATCCGCTGAAAGCTAACTTTGAAGAACTATCGTTTGGAATTCTGCATTTGCCTAGCGTGAAAATGGGGAACGACGGAAAACCATCTTTAGAGTTGCCGACAGTGGGGTTCGAACCCACTATCTCCCGAATGCAAACTGACAGCTACGTGACTCAAACCGCGCATCCACTCGCTCGATCTTACTTACAGTATTTATTTGGATGTATAGTCATCCAAAAATTAATGAGCGTATGGTATTGTATGTTATTCGCATTAAATTTCCCTCCATTGTAGATATAAACACGGTGGATACCCGCAACAAACTCTATATAGGTTCAGTTAATTTGGAGAAAGTATCTGCAAGGCACTTTTACAATACCATGCACTCTTTTTTTTTCTGTTTTGTTTTTCGAATCTACATTCGTATCATGAAGTTTCTCAGCAATAACTAGCTATATAGTGATGCTGTGTAGTGGATTACTCCCTTCTGTGTCAGCGAATAGTTACAATAGGAATTAACGTTCCGGCCCTTCTGAAGTAGTACTGATCTCCCTCGCCTGTTGAATAATTAATTATTATTACTATTATTATTATTATTATTATTATTATTATTATTATTATTATTATTATTATTACGTCCCACTGATTAGGCCTACTCTTAACTGGTTTTGGAGACGTCTTGTGGGTGGGGTTGAGGGATAGAATAACTCCTATGGTATTACCTGCCTGTCCTAAGAGGCGACTAAAAGAGGTCTCACGAGCTCTTAACTTGGGAGCGTGGCTTGACGACTACGGGGTCCTTAGCAGCTTCCTGGTATTGCTTCGATTTACTGCGCCAGGCTCCTTACTTTCATCTATCCTATCCGACCTTCCTTGGTTAGCGCTTGTTCTTTTCTGACCCCGACGACATTAGGTTTCCGAGGCCTTAGGAGATTTTCATTTTCACGCCCTTCGTGGTCCTTGTCTTTCTTCAACCAATACCTTCATTTTTCGAAGTGTCTGGCCTCTTTCATTTTTTACCTCTGATTAGTGTTAATAGAGGATGGTTGCCCGGTTGTACTTCCTCTTAAAACAATAATCACCACCACCGCCATCTCTAATAAGTAGTTGGTAAAATATTACAAACCTGTGCACAGTATATCACATCAGACAATAATTACTCTTTTACCGCAAAGTTGGGAACGTCGTCCTGTCTGCGGGACTCGTTTGCTGAGGAAGGCCGTCCGAAAACGAGTGAAAGCACTTGAACGAAATCATGCACTTGCCTGTAGTTGGCACATTTCTGTGGAATTTTCATCCTCACTGCGTAATGTTGCTTATGCTAGCATTGAAGAAGTTACGTAACAAGTTGATAAAACTTATTGCTATCGTAGAATGCTCTTTAATAGTGTCTTGATGTTCGTATATTTATCTGTTTTACGATATAGGAGATATGTTATCTCTATAAGCCTGCTGCTAGTTTGTTTTAGTAAGTTTATTTTTCGTGGCATTTTTCTCAATTATCTGGCGTCTGCATTAATGTGGACTAAGCCTCGTTTTACGGCCCGATTTCCCCTGTACCGCCAGCCCTTTGTGATGGAATGTATTCACAATAGCATGATTCCAGTTCATTCACTCATGTACGCAGTCATTCATTCAATTATTTAGGCAGACAGTATTTCGTTCATAATGAAATGTTCAACTCAGTCCATCAAGTCGTTCGCCCGAATTTGCCTGAACCTGGGGAGAGAGCATTCGTTTATTGCAATTCCATATCTGCCAACTTTCCCGATTTAGGCGGGAGACTCACGGTTTTCGACGGTTTTTCCCGCCTCCCTATTATTCTATTATTTCTCCCGATTTTAGCTAATTTTTTTGGTTAACTTCAAACATTTGTTTTCAAATCCAAACATTTCACCTTTGTTCGCCTGTGGCCGAAGTCCTTCTCTCATTGGCGCTTTCAAATAAAATATCGATTGTTATTAATACGAGAAATACGCGCAAATTTGCGATGTTTATTGAATCCTGTATATCGATTGTCAATCTCTCGTTCTCGCGTGCTATGTTCGTGTTCGTTCACATCAGTCTAGTCGATTCTAGAGACTAGTCGCTAGATTTGGGATCTTTTTTAGTAATTTAGTGACAATTCCAAAGATAGCGACTAGTGAATTTTCTAGAGATTCTGGCGAATTTTCATTTATTACTTGATTTAAAAAGCATTGCGCTTCGCATAATCGCACCGGCGCATGGTGCAATATATTAATATCTGTATTTGCTAAGTAATGGCATCTAAATGGATGACCGATTCACAGTGTGGAGCATGAGTTCATACTATTTTCGGAAAGCTTATCAGAGACCGATCATCTTACTCACATACTTCCTGTGAGGGAATAGAGATGTCTAATTTTTAGCCTCGTACAGCAACATTCGGGTTTTGAGACAGTAAGTGTTGGTATATACCATAGTACTCCTGTACCATAGCACTCCTGTATTGCGCAAGACATTTAGAATAAGCAGTTTTGACCGATTGTATCTCCTGAGTTTTATGTCAGAATCTCCTGATTTTTAGTTTTGTAAAGTTGGCAGGTATGAAATTCATTAAATTCGATACATTATCCTATTATCCATTATTATATATGAACATATTATTCATTGCATAATTCCTGTGTGTGGGCCTTTAGGTCGTTGGAATTAATTATTGCAATAAATTTATTGAAGTCATTCACTCACTCAATCAGTCACTCATTAATCAGTGAATGCTCTCTCCAGTTAATGGCTATCCGTGACCGAGTGAGAAGAGTGGTATACATTCATTCATTCATTCATGAACGACCACCATCCACCCACGAAATAATCCATTTACCAATTCATGCCGGGCTGAGTGGCTCAGATGGTTGAGGCGCTGGCCTTCAGACCCCAACTTGGCGGTTTCGATCCTGGTTCAGTCCGGCGGTATTAGAAGGTGCTCAAATACGTCAGCCTCGTGTCGGCAGATTTACTGGCACGTAAAAGTAGTCCTGCGGGACTAAATTCCGGCACCTCAGCGTCTCCGAAAACTGTAAAAGTAGTTAGTGGGACGCAAAGCAAATAACATGATTATAGTCATTCACTTATTCAGTTCAGTTATTACATGTGTTGTAATGGTAGGATAACTCCATTAGACTTGTGGCACAAAAGTAAACACCATATAAGCTGAGGAAAGTACATGTTGTCCTTGCAGTGCCCTTTTTTTGAATAAAAAAAATATATATAACATTGTTAACGTCTAGGACAAAATAAATTATATTTAATGTGGTAATACCGGTAGTTTCAGGCGATCTGGAACCGGGGAATGGGAGTCTGTTGTATGATTCTGTGGCGGTTAGTAGTGTGATATGTTGTGTGTATATAAAGATGCGTATTCAGACGATCACTTCTCATACTGTTCTTTGACGTGAATCAATCGTGGCCCATTCTGAGGCCCAACTCCGTATGATCGGAAATAATGTTCTACTATGAGCACCAGCTCTGTTGTGTGAACGATAATTGCAGAAATCAACACAACACTGGATTCACAATATGTCAAACTATTGTCTATACAGTAAATAGCCCAACTCCTTGACTGAATGGTCAGCGTTGAGGTCTTTGGTTTACAGGGTGCCGGGTTCGATTCACGGCCGGGTCGGGGATTTTAATCGCACCTGATTAATTCTTCTGGCTTGGGGACTGGGTGTTTGTCGTAACACTTTCCTCTTCATATTAAGACAACGTACTACACTACCGACCACTACAGAAACACGCAATGGTGATTACATCCGTTCATAGAGGGTTGGCGTCAGGAAGGGCATCCGGCTGTTAAACATGGTCAAATCCATCTGTGCTCATCCGCGACCCCACAGATGTGGGAAAAGCGGTAGAAGAAAAACATGTCTACAATAAATACTACGGATAACGTGGGCAGTAGATGAGCAGTACCTAATTTGTCTAGTTTCTTTCGCCACTTACTGTATTAGGCCTAATAGCTAATAGTAAACGTTCTTCAGCTTATCCCAGTTATTTATGGGGTTGCTGGAGCCATCCACGCTCAATTTGGTTTTGGCTGGGTCGGAGCAAGTTGGCCGTGCGGTTAGGGGCGCGCAGCTGTGAGCTTGCATAAGATAGATGGTGGGTTCGAACCCTTCTGTCGGCAGCCCTGAAGATGGTTTTCCGTGGTTTCCCATTTTCACACCA
Source organism: Anabrus simplex (assembly GCF_040414725.1). Classification (NCBI taxonomy): domain Eukaryota; kingdom Metazoa; phylum Arthropoda; class Insecta; order Orthoptera; family Tettigoniidae; genus Anabrus; species Anabrus simplex. Next base: position 101,819,281 of record NC_090273.1, on the reverse strand, counting down.
GGCAAATGCTGGGGCTGTACCTTAATTAAGGCAACGGCCGCTTCCTTTCAACTCCTAGCGCTTTCCTATCTCTTCGTCGCCATTAGACCTAACTGTGTTGGTGCGACGTAAAGCAAGTTATTAAAAAATCAAAAAGTAAAGCGAAGCACTCTACACGAATGATATGCGTTCAGAGTGCTTGGGAAGGCGATGAAGTATTTGATGAGGTTGTGTCAGAAATGTCATACATACATACATACATACATACATACATACATACATACATACATTATCATTATAGACTGTTATGCCTTTCAGCGTTCAGTCTGCAAGCCTCTGAGAATTTACTAAACATCGCCACAGTCCTCGATTTGCAACTAGTGTTGTGGCCTCATTTAGTTCTATACCTCTTATCTTTAAATCGTTAGAAACAGAGTCTAACCATCGTCGTCTTGGTCTCCCTCTATTTCTCTTACCCTCCATAACAGAGTCCATTATTCTCCTAGTTAACCTATCCTCCTCCATTCGCCTCACATGACCCCACAACCGAAGCCGGTTTATGAGTACAGCTTCATCCATCGAGTTCATTCCTAAATTAGCCTTTATCTCCTTATTCCGAGTACTCTCCTGCCATTGTTCCCACCAGTTTGTACCAGCAATCATTATTGCTACTTTCATGTATATTACTTCTAACTTACGAATAAGATATCCTGAGTCCACCCAGCCTTCGCTCCCGTAAAGCAAAGTTGGTCTGAAAACAGACCGATGTAAAGATAGTTTCGTCTGGAAGCTGACTTCCTTCTTACAGAATACTGTTGATCGCAACTGCGAGCTCACTGCATTAGCTTTACTACACCTTGATTCAATCTCACTTACAATATCACCATTCTGGGAGAACACACAACCTAAATACTTGAAATTATCGACCTGTTCTAGCTTTGAATCACCAATCTGACATTCATTTCTGTTGAATTTACCTACTGACATCAATTTAGTCTTCGAGAGGCTAATTTTCATACCATACTCATTGCACCTATTTTCAAGTTCCAAGATATTAGACTGCAGGCTTTCGGCACAGTCTGCCATTAAGACCAAGTCGTCAGCATAGGTCAAACTGTTTACTACATTTATACCTAACTGAATCCCTCCCTGCCATTTTATACCTTTCAGCAGATAATCCATGTAAACTACAAACAGCAAAGGTGAAAGATTACAGCCTTGTCTAACCCCTGTAAGTACCCTGAACCAAGAACTCATTCTACCATCAATTCTCACTGAAGCCCAATTGTCAACATAAATGCCTTTGATTGATTTTAATAATCTACCTTTAATTCCATAGTCCCCCAGTATAGTGAACATCTTTTCTCTCGGTACCCTGTCATATGCTTTCTCTAGATCTACGAAATGTCAGATTTCCTATTTTCAGCGAGTGCTTCGTATTGTGTCAGTGTTATCTGCGTCGAATGTTTCTTGTGAGAGAGGCTTTAGTTTAATGAACCTAATAAATAACAAATTGGGTTCATCAACTGAGTACCGAGCTCGATAGCTGCAGTCGCTTAAGTGCGGCCAGTATCCAGTATTCGGGAGATAGTGGGTTCGAACCCCACTGTCGGCAGCCCTGAAGATGGTTTTCCGTGGTTTCCAATTTTCATACCAGGCAAATGCTGGGGCTGTACCTTAATTAAGGCTGCGGCCGCTTCCTTCCCAGTCCAGCCCTTTTCTGTCCCATCGTCGCCATAAGACCTATCTGTGTCGGTGCAACGTAAAGCCAATAGAATCAACGGAGTCGGACAGCTTTAATAATTTAATGATTTTGAACATGAATGGACCATCATTAGAGAATTTTGATCAATTCATAACAGTGTAATATTGGTATTTTAGTGCTCAAACTCGTTTTCTTTTCTTAATCTGTTTACCCTCCAGGGTCGGTTTTTCCCTCGGACTCAGCGAGGGATCCCACCTCTACCGCCTCAAGGGCAGTGTCCTGGAGCTTCAGACTTTGGGTCGGGGGATACAACTGGGGAGAATGACCAGTACCTCGCCCAGGCGGCCTCACCTGCTATGCTGAACAGGGGCCTTGTGGAGGGATGGGAAGATTGGATGGGACAGGCAAGGAAGAGGCCGTGGCCTTAAGTTAGGTACCATCCCGGCATTTGCCTGGAGAAGTGGGAAACCACGGAAAACCACTTCCAGGATGGCTGAGGTGGGAATCGAACCCACCTCTACTCAGTTGACCTCCCGAGGCTGAGTGGACCCGTTCCAGCCCTCGTACCACTTTTCAAATTTCGTGGCAGAGCCGGGAATCGAACCCGGACCTCGGGGAGTGGCAGCTAATCACGCTAACCACTACACCACAGAGGCGGACTAGTGCTCAAACTACAAATCAAAACTACGTGGACACAAATCACACACTGCTGCTTTGTAAAACTTCACTTATATATCTAGTCTTCATTTGGTTTAATCTTCGAGGAATACATCAATAGGAATAGGAATAGCCTGTACACTAAGGGAAGTTCGTACTTTTTATACCAGTAACTGTAATTAAGTTCAAAACATGTAGGCATATGCTTCACACTGTATTATTGTGGTGCCTGGTTTTCAGAACTAGCGCGGAGGTCAGAAGAGAATTTGTCGAGCCTTGTTTTTGATCATTTATGAGCATTTCGTGCAGTCCCTGTTACGAAAAATCACCACCTCTAATACGTATGGATAGGTTTGTACGGTTCATTTCGTGGAAGTTTGTATTGATTTAGCGTTGGCATGCTATCGAAGATTATAAAGTTATAATCGATAATCGCTTGTCTGAGAATCGTTTTTGTTTACGAATGCCTTCGGGTAATTTTTGAAGTTCTTGACAGTAAGAAAGGACAAAGTCGTGACTTAATCAAAAGCCGTTTGTTTTTAGATTGGCATGCCACTCGCTAACGGTTTAATAAGTGACTTTCTCATAATATCGCTTTATGGTTTGTTGTGAGTACCTTGCCTTAAGCCGCGTGAATTCAGCTATGGTAATGGCTTACCGGTACATTGTTCTTTGTGTACCGTCTTCCGTATCCACCGCTTAAGTCCTCTCTGTCAAAAGTCTGGAAAGCTAGATCATTCGGAGGTATTACGTCCCACTAACTACTTTTACGGCTTTCTGAGAAGCTGAAGTTCCGTGGTTTTGTCCCACAGGATTTCTTTCGCGTGCCGGTAAATCTACTCCTAAAAGGCTGCCGTAGAATGCAGGCACACTGAACTGGGATCGAACCCGTCACCTTGTGCTGAGATGTGATGTGAGCGCACTCCGTCGGCTGTCTATAACTATAATGCCAATGATGTATAAACATCTATATAAATACGTCGCTTGTGCTACAGCAGGCAATCAAAATATTTGGTGGGATAATATTTGGTGGTTGGCGGTAGTGATTATTGTTTTAAGAGGAAGTACATTTCCTATTGACACTAATCAGAGGGGAAAATGGAAGGAATCCGACACTTCAAAATAAAGGTATCGGCCTCTTCCTGACGCCATCTCAATGTGAACAGAGTCTCTGTTTGAATGTGCCTATGGGGTTTGGCAGTTTCTTGTGCTCTATTTATAAATAATAAAGCTTATTGGTTTTCACTCAGGTAAACCCTTATTTTTTGCATGTGGTTAGGCAACCCTTGACAGTGGTATGGGAGAATGGTGATATATAAAGAGACTCGAGACCATAAAGCCGTGAATCTAACCCAAGTTTAACTGGCTCATGTCCCCAATTAATGGAAGGAAGGAACAGAGGTCAATACGTCGGTAGTTGTCGCAAGAGAAAATTTCTCATAAACCTGTGACTGTACGGGTTCTGGTGCCAGGCGTCAGGCCTCTGTTGTAACATTGTAACAGATCTATCAGTTTCAATACCTTGGGTGTTAATATACTGTAGTTAAATATTCACAATATCCGCGGATAACCATTTGCGAACGAGGGTAACCATTCGCGGATGTGGATAATATTTTGTTTGTCCACGCAGGGCTCTGGCTATGGGACACTGTGGAGGCTGCAACCCATCTTATTTTGGATTTGATTATGGTGTGCTTGGTGTTGTTGCTGTTGTATGTATGTATGTATGTATGTATGTATGTATGTATGTATGTATGTATGTATGTATGTATGTATGTATGTTCAGTCCGTCAGCGATTCCGCTGGTGGGATCCTCAACAGCTCTGCCATCAGCTGTTATAGATGGCCTAGGCATCACTGAAGAGGCGTACTAGGGAAATGAGGAGTGATGTAGTTTCCCGTTGCTTTCCTCACCGAACCAGAGTTGCTATTACATATCAGTCTGCCAAGCCCACTGAAATGCATGCACCAACTGACCCTATGAGCAACATTTTCACACCATTCATAGCAGGGACTGGCTGAATAAGGATTGGCATTACTAGCATCGCTCATACCCCAGTCACTTTCATATTGTCAAAGTCAAGGATAAGATAGAGACAGATCTATGAAAGTAACAGAATTGCTCTAGCCTATACCAGAAGACATAGTGCATTGTAAACACTAGGTCCTGCCAGCAAAGGTATTTGTTGCTGTTAGATGTTGTTAATACATTCACTGCCAGGGTTAAACTTTTCATTCCAAATTTTTATCAGTTTCATACTACAGTAGTTTGAAAATTCTGTTTATGGTTGTTAGGAAATTGTTTGTTCAGTGTTGTTAAACTCTAATTGAATGAAGTATGAAAATGTAATTCCATTGAATTAATTTATAAAACCGAACAGCTACAACATCGATACTTATAAAATGTATGTACTGTACTATGTCGGTCAAATTCTGATGGCGAACCCAGTATTGTTGGAAACGCGGTGTGTCTGTCTCCATGCTAAATTTAGAGTATTAAGGCGTTCTTTTGTCACCAGACCTTCCAGGAAGCGTTTACAGTTGCTCCCAAGAAGTTGCCGGTCTTCTTTTATGATGGTTTCTCATAGATTGTAGCTAAGAGAGAGGCGGTAGACGCTTTGACGTTCAGACTTGTGTTTGCTTTGGGGGGGGGGGGGGGCAGATAGTTCCGTAAATACAATAATTTATGAACAGTGTTCTTAAAACGTTGGTTAGCCAATTCTTACACTAGGGCGAGTTTCATCCTTTTTGATTGCATGTGTCTAGACCGAAGTTATTGGTTTCAACTAATGAAGCTTGTGTCTGAGACCGAATATTTCAAACCTGCCCTCTTGCAAATCACAAATTATTTAGGCTGATATTTGAAATCAGCTTCATTGAATTCTAGGATTGGTGTCGATGCGCCTCAAAATACCGTTATGTGACAATATTGAGGGGAGGAATACTGACCAGCAGCACATGTATCACTAGAACGAAAATTCGTTGATGTAGTTCATGCAATACTGAACCTTCGATGACAGAACCTTTCTGGTCAGAGGCGATTTTCTTAACTCTAGTTGGTTTCAGGCATGCGCCCAATCATTTGTTTTCCCGACATCTAGCAAACAGTCGTGTCATATGTGTAGGTTTCGTGAATTACTTCAGTACATTAACTATTAATAAATGTTTCTGCGCTTGTTAATTATCATGGAAGGGAGACGAAAGGATGAAAGACCAATTGGAGAGATAATGTAATATCGTTGCCTGTATGATATAACGTCAAATAGGGTCAATTTGGGCAAATATGGGTCAGCGGCATTTTGGGGTAAAAGCGGGACATCATCATAGCTCCTTACGAGTAAATTATCTGTAAGCTTGATTATCGGAAATAGATTTTTTCATGTCCATTGAATGGCAGACAATGACTAAAGGAACAAAAATGAATTATGAAATTATGAAAAACTGAAACTTATTTTCACCATTAAAAAAGTTTGCTTTCTGGTTAGAAATATTTGTAATTTTAGAAACAACTCTTCTAGCTACAATTAATTTCTTTTAATCCAAATTTAAAGAGAGCACTGCAGAAATTGCCTCCAATGCCATGTATTAGTAGGATCAATATTAATTCTTAATTTCCTATTCGGGTCAACTGTGGGACATTTTTTGGGGCAATTCGGGGACATTTATAGGGAAAGTCAGGTTTTGTTTTGGTGAAATTTGAAGTTGCAAGAAAGCAGAAATTCAGTGAATGCAGTATGCATGTGAATACTCAGGACAGATGAAGATGATGTGACATTAGTCATGTGAAATTAAAAAACTGCCACAACCTAAATTTGTGTGTATTGGGAATCGTATCCGTTATGAATTTACAGGGGCGAGGCCATAGATGTAATGGAGAAAAAAAAGTCATTGGATTACTTTGACATATTTTAGACTACCTATAATAGTAGCCTATTCTTTTTGTCCAACTTATAGCCTATTTTATTAGGTGCCCTATTGCATTTCACGTTGATGATGTGCAGTGAGTGAAGATTTTTATTTCAGAAGTATTTGATATCATTGTTGGCTTATATTTTAATTGAGCAATATGTATGGACAGTGGTTATTATTTATCCCAAGTTGTCTGTTGATCAGCTTTATTCTATAATTAAGGTTCTTCATATTAATTTTGTTGTATTATTGTCCGCAATAATAGGGAGTGCATGAAACTGTTCCTGATTTACAATGACTTAGCAAATGTCATGGGATGGCGGAGCATTGATGCGCAGGTGTGTTGTCTGCGCACCACACGCCCCCTGTGCCAGCGGCAGTTGTATAGGAGACCTTGTGAGCAGTGGCTGTGCATGTCACAGGTGTAACATGGAACGTCGTCGTGAGCTGACACCGTACGAACGGGGTATGGTGGTCGGTGCCCGACGGATGGGAAGTGCGATTTCGGAAGTGCTGCGGGAATTCGGCTTCACACGATCAACCGTGTCGAGGTTGTATCGTGAATGGTTGAATGCGGGTGTCATCATCGTCCACAGAGATGAACGACCGTCCGTCCAGCCACCCTAGATGACCGTGACCGGTGACATCTGAGACGGATTGTCAATAGTAACAGACGGGCAACCGTGCAACAAATCACGGCTGAATTCAACACAGGCCGTGCTAGACACGTCTCCCAGTGGACAATCCGTAGGAACATGGGTTCTGTGGGGTATGGGAGCCGGCGCCGCATACGGGTGCCACTGTTAACCCAACGTCATCGGGCACAACGACGCGCATTTGTCGCCAGTCACCAGGGATGGACACTGGAACAATGGCGTAACGTGATATGGTCGGACGAATCACGATTTCAACTGCACCATGCCGATGGGAGGCACCGTGTATGGCGCAGACCACATGAAGCAATGGATCCCGCCTGCCTCGAAGGTGTGGTCCAGGGCGCTGGTGTCTCTGTTTTGGTCTGGGGTACATTTTCCTGGTATGGGATGGGCCCCCTAGTTGTTGTGGAAGAGGCTTTGAATGGCTGTTGAGCAGCTCGGTGTTTCAAGATGATAACGCGCCGCCACATCACTCCCGCGTCGCCCGGGAATGGTTCCAGGATCATGCAGTGGAGGTCCAACGACTGCCGTGGCCACCCAGGAGCCCAGATATGAACCCTATCGAGCATATCTGAGATGTCCTGGAACGCAGGCTCCGTGCCATGGATCCTGCACCCACGAACAGACCAGCATTGGCGGCCGCTCTGCAAACGATTTAGTATCAGCTGCGTCCAGAGGACTACCAGGGACTTGTCAACTCACTTCCACGGCGTCTCACTGCAGTTCGCAGGGCCAGAGGAGGCCCCTCGCGCTATTAGGTGACTATCCATGACATTTGCTAAGTCAGCGTAGAAGAAAGTAATTTTTACGTTCTTCGTTATTTCCGTACAATGCTTTGATCATATTGTGGAATTCGGAATGTATTCTTCCCCATCTTCTAATTTCGCATATCCAGAATCGTCTCCTCTTTCTCTTTCTTCTTCTTCCACGGCAGCAACCAATAAAAACATCCTCTTCAATTCATCCAGTCTTCTTTAAACAGCTGTCTAGCGTAATTTAGCTTAGCTTTTTATTCGTGTCATTGCACAACATAGCGTGGTATTGCTTAGCATAGCGTGGCTTATCTTAGCTTTTTGTGAGTGGTGGTCTTCAATCCTTCCTTGGTTATCCGGCCAACTTGTTCTTAACTACAGAAAGACCCCTTGATTAAATTTGTAATTTACATCGTTATTAGTGACTTACATTTTCTTTCTTTTAGTTTACATTTTAATTCGAATTTTGTTCAGTGCAGTTTATTAGAATGTTATATTTAATATATGGTGTAATTGATGGTTGGATCAGTGTACTTATTTATGTAATTGGAAAATACAGTCGAAACCGGTTATGACTCTTGTCGTTATAGGCAATAGATAGAGCCCTGCGCGGATATACAAAATAATGTCCGCATCCGCACTTCCTACATCCGCATCCGCGAATGGTTATCCGCGGATAATTTAATATATAATTTAATATAATATATATTACATCCAAGGTATTGAAACAAATAGATCTGTTAACATAATGCAATAGGCATGACACCTGGCACCAGAACCCCTACAGTCGTGGGATTATGAGGGATTTGATTTTCTCTTGCGACAACTACCGACGTACTGACCTTTGTTCCTTTCTTCCATTAATTGCGGGCATGAGCCAGTTAGGCTTAGGTGAGATTTACGGCTTTATGATCTCAAGGTTATTTATATATCACTATTCTCGCATACCAATATCGATGGTCCCATAAGCCCTACATATAACCGTGGCGGCTAGCACGACTTTAGCCAGCCACATATCATATTACTAATTCCAAATCCCCTTGATAAATATTAAACCATACCTCACTCTTTAAGCATTATATATTAATATTCACAAAAATTTACGTGTAAAATATACAAAAAAGTAAGGAAGAATAAAACTTTTAAACCTTAGAATTAAATAGTGAGTCGGCTAATTAATAATTAATTTTGTAATAACATCCGATCAATAAATGAATGAAATATGATGCAACCGTTTTGAGTATTTCCTGGCGTTGAATTTTCATCGTGTTTTTCGCCCCTACACGATCGAAATTATTTATCTAAACACACAATAGCATACGGAGCACGTTTTCCACTCACTGATAATTTTATTATTATTTTGAACCTCTTGAATCCCATAATTAAATAGTGGCCCGGCTCCCATACCAGTTCAAGAGTATACGTGAGTGAAAATCAATAAACGTCATTATTTAGGAATTATCAGCAAAATTATCCCCACTGCCATGCAGTTTGTATCCGCCAAGACATTTAACTTCACGGATATCCGCATCCATGCAGGGCTCTGGCGACAGTCGTACAAGCCGGTATTTTTTGTTGTAGTTGTTGTTGATGTTTTTATGTCATATTTATAATGTTTACGCTCATACTTTCATGGTTGATTAACCTTCCTTTAGTCGCTCACGGAGATTTCCTCCGGGCCGATTACATTTTGCACGGTACTGATGAACTTCTCAGTTGAACTGTTGGTCTCCCCACCCCTATACCTTTCTCCTTGTTCATTTGGACTCGTCCTGTCAGCATTTCGGCGCGATCGTGCATCCTGTGAGCGAGTGTTGGATCATTGTTGTGACAAGTGACATCACCTGGACGTTTCCTCCAACCTTATATTTTAGTGTATATTATTTATTTTCTAGATCGATGACTTTGTTGTTCTGTTCTTCTAAACGTATTTTAGAAAAATATTATTTCATATTTCATATGATGTGTTCGTCGTAGGTAATATCATAAGACCATTCGTCACAGTTAAGGTCTACAGTATTCTGATTTTAGATCAAAACAAATTGTGTAAGAATAACCTACTAATACTTAAAAGGGTTTCTTTTAATTATACCGAAGAATACTGCAAACGAACATGCCAAAACAACATCTCAAAGGACGAAAATTACGCGCATTTTTAGCCCCGGAGGTTACCTCCGTGCGCGACTAGTAACGTAATAATTTTCGCGAGTCTAAAGAAGGGTTAGCAGAATAAAGTTAAAACTTCAAGAAACATAAGTGAAATAAGTATTGTATTTGCAATACAGAATTTGTGAAGTGAGTCTGAGAAGAATTTTTCTTCTAATGTTTACACAGTACATACGGCAATAATATGTCAGTAAAATATAAAATAATAAGTGAGGAAAGAAGTAACAACAATGTAAATTGATCAGTAATGTCGCACAAGGTCCTTCCATATTGTAGAAATCATTGAGTGTGATACACCCAATTCGTTCTCGATGCTGACGCTCGTTTCCCCATTTTTGTAATCACATTATGTGTGACATTTATTCAGTATTAAACACTTCCCCTTTGTTTTGCGACATCTTCACAGCGATACTTGCTTTGATTATTTAACAGACAGACTGATTAGAAATCTGCAATCTACTGAAAACAAGAGTTTGAAAACAAGCTTTGCATTGTTGTCGGCAATCCCCAAACGCGTAACAAACAAGAATCAGCATTGAACGTAATAGTCTATACTTTTCCCGAATGTGATAAAAATACGCCGTTACGTACGATATGTCGTAATAAACGATATTTTAAATAAATATAGACGGGACCGTTAGATTTCGCCGTTATATCCAAGACGTCGTTAAATGTAATGTCGCAATAAACGGTTTCGACTATAGGTGATGTGATCCTAGCCATTCTTCTTTTTGGCCGAATTTTATGACCGTATGTCCTTCCTGACCCTATGCCGACTGTTGTGTTGTGTGTAAATGAAGAGGCGTATACTGGGATGAAAACAAATGCGCAGTCCTTGAGCCAGATCACTTCTCTGATCCTGAGGCATTATTTTTCCGCGGACTAGATTCTTCTACTTCTACCTCTTTTCTCACCCCTTGTGAACTGTGTTGCACATGGGGGGGTTTGGCCCTGTTTTACGGCCGACGCCAGCCCTATGTGGGGGGGGATTAAACACTATTACATGCTTCTGTGATGGTTGGTAGTGTGATGTGTTGACTGAATATGAAGAGGAGAGTGTTGGGAGAAAGGCAAACAACCAGTCCCCGAGCCACAAGAATTTATAACACGCGATTCAAATCCCCGACCCGGCCGGGAATTGAACCCGGGATTCTCGGAACCGAAGGTCTCAATGTTGACCATTCAGCCAAGGAGTCGGACTTTCCGCGGGCTAGATTGTCTGTTTTTTAAATACTGTGGCTGTTATTTCATCATTACATTCGAATACTGTGGCTGTTATTTCATCATTACACTCGCTATTCTGGTCTATTTATATGTTTAAGAATGGAATTAACAATTGCGAAGAAGTGTAAATTTTGACCAGAGCTAGGACAACATTCTAGATCCTATTCAGATAATACAACCCCAGAAACATACGTCAGCGCTTGCTGACCGAATCTTTTATATTCATATAGGCAGCTCTATCTTATCAGCTGTCGGTAATCAGCTGAGCTGCATAGATGAGTGAGCTCGTATTTCTGTAGAGAGCCAATAATGATAATGTGGGCGGGGGAAACTATATCCTCCGTGCCGTATGATAAGCCTGTTTTGTGGCGGCATATTTACCGTGTGAAAGTGTATACACGATTGATATTTTCATATCGTATATGTTGGGTGTGTAGGTGGGTGCTTTGAAGTGGGCTATTAATATGCACTGTTACTGGGCATACTGTTCTATTGTGCTCGTTTAATGACCCAGTCGCTCGCCATATTTCTCTAACAGTCTGTTTACGGCTTCTGTGTTTTATACTGCATAGCACATCTTTATTAGCTCTATAGCTGCCAGGTGTTGCGGAAATGCGATATTTTTTAAACTTGACAGCCTCATTTTTATTCACACCAAAATTGTCTGACTCAGTTTCGTAAATCTCACTTCATGTTTATTGATGAAAGATTAAAAAATGGAGAAACTTTCCGGTCCTTTTCATGTAACTTTAAAAGTGATAATAGGAATATGTATTGTTTTAAAGTGAAACAATGAACGCACCTGACGTCACCGCGGTAGCTGACGTAATGCGTATGACGTCATCACAATATAGTTAAGGTATGTTTTTGATGGTTGAAAGTCTGTTATCGCGCGGTGTAGGTTGGCGTGCAGATATTACTCGAGTAATATGCAGCTCCATTCGTCGTGATGAGATTTATCAGAAAAATCCACTTCCAGGATGGCTGAGGTGGGAATCGAAGCCCCTCCTCTCTACTCAGTTGACTTCCCGAAGCTGAGTGGACCCTGTTCCAATCCTCTTACCAATTTTCAAATTTCGTGGCAGAGCCAGGAATCGAACCCCTTCTCCGGGGGTGGCAGCTGATCACGTTAACCACTACACCACAGAAGCGGACCACATTTTATGATAAAATGCACTGAGTGGCCAAAAGTCACGGGAAGGGGTGTCACATTAGAAAATGTGCCGTACGATCCCTGAGCGTTGCAGCTAGCTGCGGCGTAGCTGAGCAGTCTGTCACAGACACCAGTGTTGTGAAGATGGCAACACGTCGCGAATTAACCGACTTTGAACGTGGGATGATAATCGGCGCACGGCATATGGATCATTGCACTGCGGAGATTACACGCGAATTCAGGTTTCCGAGGTCAACAGTGTCGAGGGTGGATCTTCAATATCGCATAGAGAATATTACCACCCGCGTAAAATGCAGCACGGGAAAACCACAAGTGTTTAACGAACGGATATCACTTCGCCTCCGCAGAACCATACTGGGCGCTCGACGGGCTACTGTGAGTCAGATCAGCGCCCAGTTGAGTGTTGGAAGTCAAGAACCCATTTCTGTTAGGACTGTAAGGAGGCAACTGTAACGCATAGGCTTCACCAGCCTACGAACAATTCTTGTCCCTTGGCTGACACCTCGACACAGAGCTTAACGACGTGCATGGGCCCGCGAACATCGGCCATGGACCATGTAACAGTGGCGGCGTGTAATACGGTTCGATGAATCCCGGTTCCAGTTGTATCGAGCTGACGGGCGCGTGAGAGTGCTGTGTATGCCCCATGAAGCTATGGACCCTGCGTGTCAACAAGGTTGTGTGTGTGTGCCGGGCTGAGTGGCTCAGACGGTTGAGGCGCTGGCTTTCTGACCTTAACTTGGCAGGTTCTATCCTGGGTCAGTCCGGTGGTATTTGAAGGTGATCATGTAAGTCAGCCTCGTGTCAGTAGATTTACTGGCACGTAAAGGAATTCCTGCGGGACAACATTCCGGCACCTCGGCATCTCCGAAAACCGTAAAAGTAGTTAGTGGGACGTAAAGCCAATAACATTATTATCAACAATATTGTGTCCGGGCGGGAGGTGGCTTAGTTCTAGTCTGGGCGGCGTGCTCATGGTCGCAATTAGTCCACATTTTCCGGCTGCAGGGAGCGCTCTGCATCCCTTCCTGGCCCTAGAGTACCCTGATGGAGATGCCATGTTTAGCCAGGACAGTGAACCATATTACCGCTCTGTTAGTGGCACGCAGGTGGATGGAGGAGTTCTCCAATGAAATTACGAGCATGGACTGGCCCTCCAGATCCCCTGATATTAATCCAAGAGCTTTTATGGTATGCTGTCGATGCTGGTGTACGCTCCATGGACCCCGCACCAACTACACAAGGCCAATTGTGGGTAGCAGTGAAAGATACGTTGGTCCAGATCCCTCCAAAACGATTCCAACACCTTGTAGAGTCGATGCCTTGCCGTATTGTTGCCGTTTTGCGGACTCGCGGGTGACCAACTCGTTACTGACATCAAATCCAGTGTCTTCCCATGTCTTTTGGCCACTCGGTGTATTTTCAAATATGTGACTGATAAAGGAGGAAAAGCATATAGAAAATATATGCAGGAGGAAAAAGACTTAATGACGGACTGACTAAGACCAAAATCACATCTACCGGGCGAGTTGGACGTGCGCGTAGAGGCGCGCGGCTGTGAGCTTGCATTCGGGAGATAGTAGGTTCGAATCCCACTATCGGCAGCTCTGAAAATGGTTTTCCGTGGTTTCCCATTTTCACACCAGGCAAATGCTTGGGCTGTACCTTAATTAAAGGCCACGGCCGCTTCCTTCCAACTCCTAGGCCTTTCCTATCCCATCGTCGCCATAAGACCTGTGTCGGCGCGGCGTAAAGCCCCTAGCAAAAAGAAAAATCACATCTGCAGACTGAATGAATGAATGAATGAGTCGTAGGCTATCGGCCAATAAACTAATAATAATAATAATAATAATAATAATATTGTTCTAGGTTTGATTGTACCACTAACTACTTTCACGGTTTTCGAAAACGCCTAGGTGCCGGAATGTCCCGTAGTTATTTTGCGGTAAAGCTACAGACACGAGGCTGTAGTATTTAAGCATCTTCAAATACCACCGAACTGAGCCGGGGTCGAATCCGCCTCCTTATGCTCAGAGAGTCAGCCCTTACCGCCTGAGTTATTCAGCCTGTCAGAGTGAATATGAAACAGGTTATTATCTTAATAATAATGTTATTTGCTTTACGTCCCACTAACTACTTTTAAGGTCTTCGGAGACGCCGCGGTGCCGGAATTTAGTCCTGCAGGAGTTCTTTTACGTGCCAGTAAATCTACCGACACGGGGCTGTCGTATTTGAACACCTTCAAATACCACCGGACTGAGCCAGGATCTAACCTGCCAAGTTGGGGTTAGAGGGACAGCGCCTTAACCGTCTGAGCCACTCAGCCCGGCGGTCATTATATTGCTAAGGAAGTTTTGTTGAGTGCTATCCTACTGTTGGTTTCATAGTTTCAACCAATATCAGTGGTGACTGAGTAGTATTAAGTGCTTCACACGAGGGGAAATAGCACAGTGATTTGCCGTAGTTGCGTTACGTGTGACATATTCCCTTCTCTAGGGCGTCTTCTCGGTCGAGACGGGGTGTGCGGGTAGACGAGGAGGCAAGAACCTTTCCCTCTGCGCGTGTTTGACTCATGCTAATCTCCCGTCCTCTATCGGCTTGGTGCAAAAACAAACGACACATCGTTGTGTTGGTTACAGGGGACATGAATGTAGATTGCAAGGGATTTCTGAGAAAATATTTCAATTTAACTCTGGCTTCTGATAATGAAATGACTTAATCACATTGGATAAGGAACTTACTAGGAAATTCAGTCTAGCAAAAAAGTCAGTTAAGGATAACATGATGGCAAGCATAATTGGTGGCCATACAAATTTTAGTGAAAAATGGAAGGGTACATATAGGTACCTTAAGGCAGAAACAGGTTCCAAGAAGGACATTCCTGGAATCATTAATGAACAAGGGGAGTGTGTATGCGAGGATCTTCAAAAGGCAGGAGTATTCAGTCAGCAGTATGAAAAGATTGTTGGTTATAAGGATAATGTCCAGATAGAGGAGGTGACTAATACCAAAGAAGTATTAATATTTACCTATGACAGCAATGACATTTACAGTAAGATACAACAGTTGAAAACTAGAAAAGCAGGTGGAATTGATAAGGTTAGGGGGATATTCTAAAGAGAATGGGTTGGGATATAGTACCATATCTTAAGTACTTGTTTGATTGTTGTTTGCATGAAGAAACTTTACCAAATGAATTGAGAGTTGCTATAGTAGCCCCTGTACATAAAGGAAAGGGTGATAGACATAAAGCTGAAAATTATAGGCCAGTCAGTTTGACATGCATTGCATGTACGCTTTGGGAAAGCATTCTGTCTGATTATAAAAGACATGTTTGCGAAACTAATGACTGGTTTGATAGAAGGCAGTTTGGGTTTAGGAAAGGTTATTCCACTGAAGCCCAACTTGTAGGATTCCAGCAAGATATAGGAGATATCCTGGATTCAGGAGGTCAATTGGACTGTATCGCGATTGACCTGTCTAAGGCATTTGATAGGGTAGATCATGGGAGACTACTGGCAAAAATGAGTCCAATTGGACTTGACAAAAGAGTGACTGAATGGGTGGCTCTGTTTCTAGAAAATAGAACTCAGAGAATTAGAGTAGGTGAAGCTTTATCTCTCCCTGTAATAATTAAGAGGGTAATTCCTCATGTGTAAGGAAGTGGAATCTGAGATAAAGCTATTTGCAGATGATGTTATTCTGTACAGAGTGATAAATAAGTTACAAGATTGTGAGCAACTACAAAATGACATCGATAATGTTGTAAGATGGACAGTAGGCAATGGTATGATGATAAACGGGGATAAAAGTCAGGTTGTGAGTTTCACAAATAGGAAAAGTCCTCTCAGTTTTAATTACTGCGTTGAAGGGGTGAAAGTTCCCTTTGGGGATCATTGTAAATACCTAGGTATTAATATAAGGAAAGATCTTCATTGGGGTAATCACATAAATATGATTGTAAATAAAGGTTACATATCTCTGCACCTGGTTATGAGGGTATTTAGGGGTTGTAGTAAGGATGTAAAGGAGAGAACATATTTGTCTCTGGTGAGACCCCAACTAGAGAATGGTTCCAGTGCATGGGACCCTCACCAGGATTACTTGATTCAGGAACTGGAAAAAATCCAAAGAAAAGCAGATCGATTTGTTCTGGGTCATTTCCGGCAAAAGAGTAGCGTTACAAACATGTTGCAATGTTTGGGAGAAAAAAAGAGACGAGCTGCTCGACTAAGTGGTATGTTCCGAGCTGTCAGTGGAGAGATGGCGTGGGAGTACATCAGTGGACGAATAAGTTTGAGCGGTGTGTTTAAAAGTAGGAAAGATAAGGTTGGAATTCAAGAGGACTTATTCGGGAAAATATTCGTTTATAGGAAGGAGAGTTAGGGATTGGAATAACTTACCAAGGGAGATGTTCAATAAATTTCCAATTGCTTTGCAATCATTTAAGAAAAGGCTAGGAAAACAACAGATTGGAAATCTGCCACCTGGGCGACTGCCCTAAATGCACATCATTAGTGATTGATTGATACCCTTGACTTCTAAAGGTTTACCATTTGTTAGAAACTTTGATGTTCAGTACAGTGTAAATCATATCTCTCTTACTTCTCACATAAATCTCCATTGTTCATTAACATTTTGACAATTGCTGACAATTGTGCACACGGTCGGCGGATGCAGAGTGGGTCTCGGCTCACAAGTGGTCCGACAGCTCTGCACTCTGACGGGCCAACCGAGCAGAGAAGGAGTGGCCGTGGTTCTGCGCCTCTGCATTCGGGAGACGGAGATGGGATGGTCCCCACAGTCGGCTGCCCTGAGAATGGATTTCCATGGATTTCCATTCTCCTGCTCTAAGGTGAATACAGGGACAGTTCCTAGTATAGGCCACGGTCACCAAACCCTTCACCTTCTCCAAATATAAATATTTAACTATTAGAACTTTAAAACAATATGAAAATCCCATCTTGTTTATTATTTTTATACACGATAGACGATTGTACCTTGTGTCCGGCTCCGATTGTACCTTGTGTCCGGCCCCATGGCTAATTAGTTAGTGTGGTGGCCTTTGACCCACGGGGATCCGGGTTCGATTCCTGGTCGGGGATGGGTGTGCAGAATTATAATTCATCATAGGTAGGACCTCATTCTCACAGACGTGCACGTCGCCTATACGGCGTCAACTCGAAAGACCTGCAAGAATCCAACAGTTTTGCTGCCTGAGAGGCCGGGAGAAGTAAACAAGTAAACAACGTCTTGTCTGCGAACATCGATTATGTTACGTAAATTAGATTTACCGGTGAGTTACAGCACAGGGACACGTAGGAAGCGGCAGCACTTACTTCGGATTTAATTCTCAGGTGCTTTCCCGTTTCAGTTTTGACCGTGCACTTTAGTGGAAGACTTTTGGTTTTGAATAATTCACTCACCATGACACGTATTCGAAACTTCAGGTTGCCTTTGAAACAACTGAATGAATTGCCGTGTTACCTCTTGTGGTTTTTCACTGGAGATCGCTACCCATTTTCGTCATTTGTCTCTCCAGGAAGTAACATTTGATTCATAGTAGATGATGACCTCAGAGCGTATTATTTAATTTGGTGCTTCTTCAATCTGCTTTGTTGAAGGTCCTGTCGGGTGTAACTTTCCTTGGTCAGGTGTCGTTCACTTCCAACCTGTATTGACATCTGTAAGGGTGTCGTCCTGTTTGCGAACAGTCCAGATTGCCAAGTGGGTACCTGAAGGGGATGATTTGGATTTGACACACATTAATGAGTCCCGCTTGACTAAAAATGTTGACTTGGATATGAATAAAATTGCAATTTGATGGGCTGCAGAAAAATTAACCCTCAGTTGGTACACCAAGTTCTGGAACACACAATTGGAATACTGGGTAATATACAAAAAAAGTTAAAAGCATGTAAGAAAAAAGCCACTTGTTTCCAAATAAACTGACTATTTCACTTCTTATGTAATATTTTGAATAATAATAATAATAATAATAATAATAATAATAATACCGGGCGAGTTGGCCGTGTGGTTAGGGGCGCGCGGCTGTGAGCTTGCATCCGGGAGATAGTGGGTTCGAATCCAACTGTCGGCAGCCCTGAGGATGGTTTGTCGTGGTTTCCCATTTTCACACCAGGCAAATGCTGGGGCTGTACCTTAATGAAGACAACGGCCGCTTCCATCCAACTCCTAGGCCTTTCCAAACCCATCGTCGCCATAAGACCTATCTGTGTCGCTGCGACGTAAAGCCAGTAGCAAAAAAAATATATTAATAATACAACTCTCACTAATCCACCATAAACAACTACCCCTCTAGTTATGTTATACAATAAAAGAGATAATCTTCTAAACGTTAAGATTACCGCAAACTAAATTATTAAACATTTTCAATAAGAAAAATACTTTTAAAATGTGATTAGGTTATCTAAAACATCCCAATGTACCAGTTAATGTTAATACTACTAGAACAAAAATTACATTTGAGACTGTTTTGAAAATTGTATCTGTTTTATGCATCTCACGTCAGCACTAATCTCTTGTTCGCAATCTGGACTGTTCGTAATCAAGACACAACCTCTGTAAGGTAAAATCATCCGATAACATCACACTGTTACCTACAACTGGTTCAATCTTGCTCAGGCAATAACATCACTTTACTCTGCGCGTACCTACATGAGCATACTGCTGTCTCATAATCTTTTGTTGGAGCGTATTTTGTCAACTTGTAGCCTATACATTTTTCATATACTATCGCGTATAAACGTGGTGTCTGGGTTGGTTACCGGATAAGGAAGAGGTTATGTATAGAAACCAGTGCTGCTTTTAAAGCTTATATCTCCCCTTCAATCTGGTGTCCCGCTGCGGTAGTCTGGGTGTTAAAACGAGGAGGAAGGAACTACCGTATTACCAGGGAGCAGATGTGGGGTGTGTGTTCACTTCAGGTTAATTTTCAGTAGAGATCCATATCATGCGTGTTTTGACTGTTCATTTCACATTTTATCATCAAGAAGTAGTTACAGGAGACACTTGTTTTTAATTTTTTCATTTACAAAGGGAGGTCGCCATGTGGTCTTCTAGAAAAGTGTTCAAATTTTGAGGATCTGCCGTTTATTAAAAAATATTTTATCCCTTGATGCTTTCACGGTCTGTAATTATAGACATGATATAGCCTTTTTGGGCTTATGTCTTGTCAAGAAAATCAAATGAAATTCTTTACGTTTCGCGGGAAACTTTGCTCCGCGTCTTCAGAAGACAGTCTCGACTTCTCCAATAATATTTTATTTTTATCTGTGAACATCTGTTTTTCGCGCGCAGTAATGAGGTCAAAGTGTTGTTATTGCTCTGCACCTTTCTGTATTAAATGTGTTCGTTGTCGTGAAATGCATTGTTTCCAATGCTTCCCTAAATAATACTATCTCAATAAGTGTAATAATGAATCAAGTTCAAGAGATTAATTGTCACACGAACGGTGAAAATGTGACAAATATAGTAAATATTTTGGCCTACTAATATTGCAAATTGAATAAACAACAAGAAATACTCAAGTATTTGTTGTAATCTAAAATATTAAATATTGTAGCAAAAAATATAAAATTAGAAGAAAAATGAAAAAAAAAAATCAAGGTCGGATTCGAACTCGGAACCTGCAGTTTCCATTGTCAATGCGCTAGCGACTACGCCACGGAGAGAATTTGAAAATATCTGTGGGAATAAGACAATAAAAGTTTGGGGATAGATTTTAAACGTTACATTTTAAACAAAAATAAGACCCATTGGCAAAAACACTCGAACAGGGCTAAAATAGTTTTTATGCTCGACGATGCTGAAATATAAATATTTATGCCAGAAAACTGAATCTTAATGAGGCTCATTATAGTTCAAGTTTCATTAAGATCATATAGCCTTTTTGGGCTTATGCCTTGTCAAGAAAATCAAATGAAATTCTTTACGTTTCGCGGGAAACTTTGCTCCGCGTCTTCAGAAGACAGTCTCGACTTCTCCAATAATAATAAGATCATAGTTCAGGTTTTCATTATGATACATCTGTTTGATCAATCAGGTAGGGATAGCAACGCACTTGCGCTCAACGCACTAGCTTGGCACTCGTTTCCGAAATCAAACATGTCGGACACACATAATAACATCAATATTCCGCAACCACACGGCACATTCCCGCAAATTCACTTCACCAACTGTACAATAAAGCTAGGTTATCATAACCTTCTATCAAAGCTTTGAAAACATATGCCATTGTCAAGGTCTCTGATCCACTCACGGAAAATCAATAACCCAGCGCACGCGCTCTGCGCTTTGTTCAGTAAACTCAACTGTCAGGCGACATCTCGACAGCAATTTATGAATATTAAAAATAGTTAGCCTATAATTATCGTCGAACATAAACAGTCGTATGTAACTCGTCTATAATGGTAATTAAGACACTCATATGGAAATTATAAAACTCTCTTCGCTCGTTTCATGAACACTATTCTTACCATGATAGGCTTGTTGCATAACGTACTATTCATGAAGGGCAAATCCTCAACATTTCAGCACTTTTCTGGTAAACCGCATGGTCAGATATTATAGTGGCATATTTGTAAGAACGAACATTGCTGAAATGGTTCGAGAGTAAAAGAGCTAACAAGGAAAGTGTCACGTCCTTTATGTCAAAATCTAGCTTGAAACTTTGGTGACGTAATTTGTAAAAGTCACTAAGTATACTTTTGGAAGAAGTTGAGTTACGTGTGGTTTCAGATCATTTTTCTTCTTTTCTTCATGGGGCCTCTAAATATTAGTTGCTAATTAGCGTCGACCTCTTAAGATCTTTTGCTACCATGTTTTTCCTTCGTTCCCACCTAGATATACCTGCTACCTTCACAAAGCTACAGGTTGTTCTTATTCGGTCTTCTTGGATTTTTTCTCTCTCTTCACGTGGTAGTCCTAGAGTGAAAAGTCTGATTCTACCCAGCGCCTCACATTCGAAAAGTGTGTGTTCAGCTGAGTCATCTGCTCCATTGCATTTCCTACATATATTGTCTCTTATTACACCCAATTCTATGTAGGTGTTTTTTCCAGATGGTAGTGTCCTGTCAACAGTCCTACTACCCATCTTACATTTTCTCTGCTGAGTTTCAGCAGTTCTTGAGTATGCTTCTTGTTTGGTCCTTTTATCAGTTCCTTTGCAAACCTGCATCCTGGAATATTTTTCCAGTTCTCCATTTGTGGTTTTAGATCATAATATTATTTTTTGTCTCATGAGAGAGGTCATCAAGTACATAGGAAGACTCTATCCCTTTTCCGGTTCAGTTATGGCGGGATAAAAGTCCGTTTATCTCAGGCCCATGAAAATGTCACTTAGAAAGTTTTACCTCTAAATAAACGACATGCAGAAAATTAGCTACCTGTTTCTTCTACTGATACTGGCCGCTGAAGGTTGAATTGTACAGCGGCTTATTGTAGACCATGGGTATCAAAGCTTGACCGCCGTAAGTGCATTGCCCGTGCTAGAAATACCTGTGCACGCGGGCGCAAGTCCCTTCTCTTCAGCTATCTGTGTCGGTGCGACATAAAGCCACTAGCTTCCCCTCAGTCGGCTTGTACAATCGCGATCACAAGAATTCCGGGTGGAAGAGGCAATAAGTAACGTTTGGGCGAAAATTTCAGCCAACCCTGAGGATGAAGAAGTAACCAAGACAACTTTACATGTGTTCGTCTTCCAGGAGGTGTGGCTTGCGACGTTGCGCACTCAGAGGCTACTCCCAACACCATTCTTCCGGGAACTGATTAAGATGTTTCTATGGTTAAACGTTCTGGTTCCTAATAAAGGAAAACAATTAATTGTAATGTAATTGCGATGAAGTGTGCACGATGTAATCCCACCCCAATATATGGCATGTAATTGGTTGATCAGCGCTGACAATAACTTCATAGGAACGGTTTTCCAAACGCCCTTGCGTCTCTGATAATCATAATTATTCAATGCCAGGTTATTCTTACTTTGGATTTTGAGGATAACAATTATTATTATTATTATTATTATTATTATTATTATTATTATTATTATTATTATTATTATTACCGTAGTAGTAGTAGTAGTAGTAGTAGTAGTAGGCCTAGTAGTAATAGTAGTATTTAATAGGGCCTATATTGACGAAAATAGGGGTCATTCATTCTTACAGTGGTTGAACGCGATGTCATTTGACAGTGAAGTCATAATTGAGAGCGCTAACATTTCAGCCAGACCTCGCACGCAATAATTACAAAGAAACGGGAGAATTTGACCATCAGTGAGTTGACATACACATTACGTATCGGTATGTTGCCTTGAAGGAGGCGTATGGTTCCTCCCTTCATTGTCGAGCCAGTGGGACGTGCGGGCAGGCGGGGAAGCAAGTATCGTCTCCTCCGCGTGTGTTTCGTTCATGCTAGATATCCTCGTACTTCAGTTTTCTCCACCTCCCCTCACTCTTCAGACGTTTGCATGTGTAAACGCATCTGATGGATGTGGCAAATGAGATGGAGTTTGTAAGCAGGTACTGGGTTGTTCTGAGGACTGTACTGATTTCTTACCTGAAATTAATATTTCCGAGATACTAAAGATTTCGAGTGTACTTTCCCACGTTGCTGACTCAGGGCTGTGCACGCTGACAGGCTCTAGTTACCTGGTTTGGTCTACACGTAATGGTTGAACCATAACAGCTACATAGGCTGTGGCATAAGGATTGACACAGTAATTTGTTAGTGTGTGTTTGCGTTTGTGTACTTTTGTATCAGTACGGTTGTTTGAGAAAATACTTCTTTTAATCGAAGCCTATTTTCCTTTGTTTTAGTTTATAAAAACATAACGTTTTGCCTCAGAAGCGATATATTAGTGGCATATTCGGTATTATTCTGCTTCATGATTGTTTATTGACCCCCTACGGGTGGGGGACGCACATGTAGAATACACTCGCTATATCCCCTGACTGTCGTAAGAGGCGACTACAAGGGGCGACCAAGGGATGATTGAATTAGAACCATGAAACTACTTTTGATTCGTACCATCATGCGGGGAACACCATAGGTTGCTTGTACTTGCGAGTAGTATCACTAAATTGGTACGAAATAGGTTTGTGATTAGTAGCAGTAAAGAGGCTGGCCTGGGGGGTTTCCAGTACCCGTGCGTCGTACCCTTGTGAGCAACACCGCGGGTCTGGGCGTAGCCTGTGAGTTGTACCGCTATATGAGCGGCACCGTGAGTCTGCGTTGCCTGTGATTAGTACCCACTATGTGAGGAACACCACGGGAATACCGGCGCCCGTGTAGTACACCTAGGTGGGGAACCTTATCGGATTGCGTTGGCTCTGAGTGGCGTCATTGTGTGAGAAACACCATAGGCCTGCGTTCCCTGTACGAACTGCAATCCTTGTGAGTAGTACCATCTTCTGTGGAATACCGTGAGTCTTCGCTACTTTTGATTAGTACCCCAACATAACAAATGCCATGGTTCTACTTTACTCGCGACATGTACCATTCTGTGGGGCCTTAGACGTTGAGTTTTGCACCCCTTTAGACATCAAGCATCATTGTGCTTTGTAAGTGGTCCCTTGCTCAGTAATATTATTATTTACGATCTTTTTTGAGTCTGATCCACTGGTTTTTGTTTGTTTGTTAGTTTTTTGTTTCTGATCGAGTTCATGTCCATCCATTCATTCTTCATGACATTTTTTATTTTATTTTGGTCAGTGGATGAATTTGAACTTTTTGTTCTTTCATTTCGTACTATTAGAGGCCGATGACCTCGATGTTAGGCCCCTTTAAACAACAAACGTCATCATCAATTGTTCATAGGACAGTTGAGCAGATTAAGCCAAAAACAAAAAGCCTTTTATTTTGCATTTCATACTTACGGCAACCTTTAGTCCGACTCGTTGGCTGAATGGTCAGCGTACTGGCCTTCGGTTCAGAAGGTCCCGGGTTCGATTCCCGGCTGGATCAGGGATTTTAATCGCTTCTGATCAATTCTTCTGGCTCGGGGACTGGGTGTTTGTGTCCATCCCAACACTCTCCTCTTCATATTCACACAACACACTATACACTGTCAACCATCACAGAAACACGCAATAGTGATTACATCCCTCCGTATAGGGTTGGGGTCAGGAAGGGCATCCGGCCGTAAAACAGGGTCAAGTCCACATGTGTTACGCAATTCGCACCCGCGACCCCACAGGTGTAGGAAAAGGAGACTTACGGCAACCTTTAAAATATTTTCCTAATATACGGTGATTACAAAGTATGATGTTTCACATATTTTATGCAAATGTCGTTTTGAACACATTTTATTATTTATGTCCTTATATGAAAGAATATATGGACATAAATTGCGGAGTACCGTGTAATGTACACGCATGCACATAAATTGTGTCCCGACATAAACAAACAACACTATCCCACTCCAGTACTGAAAAGGAGGGTACGGAGTGAAGGGGTAGTGTTGAAGTCCACTCCAGTGCTGAAAAGGAGGGGAAGGGAGTGAACAGTTAGTGTTGAAGGCACAGTGTGTGTACTGCTATGCATCCACTACTGTGCCCATTTCAATCACAACAGTCTTGCAGTGGCATGTCTACCTGCAGCATTGAGTTAAGCGAAGAGGTGGGGGACGCCATACTTTGTTTATATCGGGACACCGTTTCTGTGCATGCGTGTACACCCCTCCAGGCTTGCGCTATCTGATAGCGTCCTGGACTAGCGCTCGTAACAGTTGTTTCTCATGCACGCAAAGTGTCAGTCTAGTCCTTACAGCTCTCCAGTGAAGCAGGGATGTCAAGCTCCTCCCTATTATCGTCAGCCGAGGTAGGATTTCGGGGTCTTGCAGTGAAAACACGCAGCTAAATTTTTACGTGGTTATGTCTCCAGAATTTCGAAACAATAGCACTCAAATCAGCTCTTTAGGACTTTTCAAGCGTGAAACTACCTGCGTGAATGAAATTCGGCTGTGGCCTATGAATAGGAACTCTCCCGTCATTTGCCTGGAAGTGAAAGTGGAAAACCACAGGAAAACCATTCTCAGGACAGCCTGCGGAGGAGTTCGAACCCACTCTTCTTTCTAGTACAGAGCTTGGCTTCATAGCCGTAATGGGTTAACACGTGCGGCCACTCTGTTCGATAGGACAATATAATTGCAATATTTAAAATGTTAATGGACACTTACTGCTAATGGATTAATGATTAGTAAAGGACATTATTTGTTTTGGAGTGAGTTGAGCAGCGCTTGCAGCATGCGCTGTAATAATTCGCAGTGAGCTGACCGGACTCCGTAAAGTTCATCGAGAAACCGGACTGTCCAGTCAAGTAAGATCTAGATCATTAGTAATCCTACCCGTTCATGTAAACATTGTGCTTCTGTAATAGTTCTCATTGTCATGGATTGTATAAGAGGGACCTTCAGGGACACTATTTCTCATGAGTGAATCTTAAGTGTTTTAATAAACAAGAGGAAGTGAGGCATCTCTAAGGAATGTGGTTGGTTAGCTGGCAGCAGTCGAGCTACCTCTCATGAAGATCAACTCACATTGTTCAGACCGACTTAATACAATAGGCTGTCAGAAGAAAGTGCACCTCCCTTGCTATAGGTGATGCTGAAAATCACTGAAGCATAACTTTTGTAATTATATTTTCATGTTGGTACAAAGCAGTGTGACGAATGAAGTACTGTACTGCTTCATGTAAGGAGTGCACTTTCAACCAGTATTTTTTGATTCTTTTCCAAATCTTCCTTCACTTGGCTGCCTAAGACAAAGAATACACTGAAACAACTTCATTGAAGAAATTGTAAGTTTATGATTTCAGTCTGGTGAGTACAAGTGGTGTTTTCAGTATCAGAAGCGAACCCCTGAGCGATGAACTCCTTGGTACTGATGTTAAAGGTCTTCATCAGCTCTGTCGTCTTCTTAGGGACTGCCCCTCTTGCGTCGATCACGGGACTCATCGCTTCTACGTCGTCCAGCTCGTCGTTTATTTATTCATATAATACGACACTGTTGGCAGGTAAATAGACTTCCTTTCTCTGGTTTGGTTGGTCGGAGTGCGTTTCAAATCTTACCAAACCAAACCCCCTAGCACAAGGAGCCTCGAAGGGCCATGGCCTACCAAGCGACCGCTGCTCTGCCCCTAGGCCTGCAGATTGTGAGGAGTCGTGTGTTCATTATAACGAATCCTCTCGGCCGTTATTCTTGGCTTTCTAGACCGGGACTGCCATCTCACCCTCAGATACCTCCTCAATTGTAATCGGCGTAGGCTGAGTGGACCTCGAACCAACCCTCAGATTCAGATAAAAATCCCTGACCTGGCCGGGAATCGAAACCGGGGCCTCCAGGTAAAAGGGAGACACGATACTCCTACACCGCGGGGCCGGCTTCAAATCTTACTGTGGGGTCTAATATATGACCTTGGCGATCATGTCTATCCCTCTCATGCTGCATTTGTTCCGATGGCATGTACTTCCTCATGCACTTAAAAATCCTTTCTCACGGAGCGTCTGTGCTATGGACGATCTTTTGTTTTGGTGTCTGGTAATTGGCAGTTTTACTTTTGTTGACTGCAGTTTTAAGTAGTTCTGTCGACGAAATTTTGAACCAAATCTCCAGTTTCTTTAGCTAGGTCATCCGAGGTCTTCCACGACCAAAACTGGGAGCTACTTTCCTCTTAAGTATTACCTGAAGAAGTTCAAACCTCTCTGGATGTCTCATTATGTGTCCCATATATTCAGTGTTTCTTTTCTTAACGGTTTTAATATAATGTCTACATCCTTTCTGAGTCTCCGTAATACTTCATGATATGTTATGTGTCTGTAGACCAACGTCTCAAAACGCTTCTCATTTTTTGTAGTAGTTGTAGTCAGTGTACATGTTTCTACATCGTATAGCAAGACTCTGAAGACGTAGCGTTACAACAAGTACTATACAGGGTGGTCGGAAAGAACGTGAACTGGGCATATGAGCTTTAGAGAGTTGGTCATACGGATAAATAATTTGAAAAAAAATGGATATCTCGCACCGTTTTCATTTTAACAGCTTCTGAGCCAATCAGATCGCTTCGCGGACGAATTCAAGTGGGCTTTGAAAGGCGATGTTTTTAAATTTGCACATGACTTAAGACCGGCTTGAATGCCATGCTGAGAAATCAGCATCATACATAAACACACCGTGGGATTCAGCTGGTGTCATCGTAGCGCATTTGTTATGGCGCAATTGTGTCAGCTCGGAGGTCCGTATGTAAAGCCCTCCCCGGGCGAAGTTTTCCACTTCGATTGGTGTCTGAAGCCAGTCTTAAGCCACGTGTAGATTTAGCAACACCGCGCCATAAAACCCATTTGAATTCGCCCGCGAAGCGATATGATTGGCTAAGTTTAGCAGCTGATAAAATGACAATGGCGCGAGGAATCGAATTACTGTTTTTTCAAATTATTTATCAGTATGACCAACCCTCTAAAGCTCATATACCTGGTTCACGTTGTTTCCGACCACCCTGTATATTATTCTCTTTTTTGCTTCACTTCGCACCGACGCAGATAACTCTTATGGCGACGATGGGACAGGAAAAGTCTAGGAATGGGAATGAAGTGACCGTAGCCTAAAAGGTACAGCCCCGGCATTTGACTGGTGTGAAAATGGGAAACCACGGAAAACCATATTCAGGGTTGCCGACAGTGGGGTTCGAACCCACTATCTCTCGGATGCGAGCTCACAGCTGCGCGCCCCTAACCGCACGGCCAAGCCCGGTATATATTATTCTTTTGTACAATCGCTCAGAAAAGTTGAGGATGGTATTGCATAATCCTCCTAGGTACATTTTCCTCAGAAACAGTTGGACTATAGATGTGTTTGTTGTGGATATTGCAACCGCTACCTACGCATACACGATACTGTGTTAACAGCATGAGGATTACGCTATCCCTATACTTGCTGGTTGGTTAGTAGTTTTCAGAACAAATGTAGGCAGGAGAACGATACACAAACAAACAAACAAACAAACAAACAACATAAAAGCACCATAATGAAACAAGTCAAAACAGAACACTTATCTTTAAAATTCCGTCTTCACAAAACGCCCATGTGGAAGTTATACTGGCGCAAAACCACAAAATAAAAGATGTGTGGAAAATAATAGTTTGCTACCCGGAGGCCCATTTTCATACTAATTCTACTTAAATGATACCACGCCAATAAATTTCAAGAACAACTTAATGCCAAAGTGCGATGTGAAATGTAAGTAAAAACAAAATAATTTCAATTGAAATATAAAATCATACTCGGTGCGTGAAAAGTCATGTCATTGTCAAAATAATTAAATGGAACAGAGGATAAATGAAAATAAATTATTCCCTGTCTCTTCTGATGCCATTCACCTCCGCTAGATGGCATTCAGTTGTGCAGGAATGTACCCATCAACGACGAGTACAGGAATTAATAAAATATGTAAAACTTTTCCTTGATGAGGAGATTGCTAAAAAAGGAATGTGACCAACGAAACGCTACCAGTGTCTTTGACATCTACTAATAATTGCCTTCCCAAGAGCATGGCGGCATTAGATATTCTTATTCGGAATAAGACATATGCTACTTGGATTTAAATAAGTCTTTATCGGTTTTAGTTATCATAACAAGGGAAACAAGAACGCGGAAACGAAAAGATAAATGTCCCGCAAGACATTCCGGTATCACTGCGATATTTCCAACTTGGTAGTAGTTGAGAGGTTCTTGTAGTAACTAAAGCGAGGCGTAGTGGAATGGTGCAGGAGGATCAGTGATTTTCGTTCTCCAGGTGGTAAGGTATGTTGTCATAATTTTTCTGTACGCACTAGAATCAAGCCTCTGATTCAAAAGTGGTCAATTTGTAAGATAGGTACTTTCTTTATTTAGCGCGTGCTTTAAAAGTGGGATCAGCTTCAGTATTGGCATTCTGATAAAGGAGATGTTTATACCCTCCTTTCAAAGGTGAGGGGAAATGTTGGTACTTGAACGTGAGCTACGCTCTGCTCACGTTAGATATGTCATAGGTACCAACTTTTACAGATTATAGGTGACTCTGGTGGCCTACTACTCATTATTCCGGAATTACGCCTAAAGGGAAAATTATTTCGTAAAATCAGTATTACCACAGGAGAAAATGTCATCGCTGCTTGATTTTACTACTGTGCGCGACTTTATTTGACAGCTACTGTATGTGGGTGAAATAATAACTTCCGTCTGCTGTTAAACCTCAAAGCTGGTCATGATTATGATATGTTCAGTTGTTGCACGTGTGAGTATGAACCATTGTGCTTTATAGTTTGAATTTGCACTCGTTTGATTTTTCTATAGCTCACGGTAACCGATATCACTGTAGCTAACACACTGATTCCAAGAAATATAAAACTTTCGAACAGATTCAAAACTGTTGTGACAGCCAGTAGAAGCCGATAAGAAGAAAACCTCCTTAGTCAATATAGTCGCGTCTATAGCGAATGTATAGTTTGATAGCTCGTCCTTTCCTCCAGTCCTTGCATACGTCAGCGAAACAAGGAAATGAATAGCTGAATGTTGTGAATTTCCATGTCACGTACAGAGCGAACTGCGGCAAAGTAATTTCATTTGTTCAGAAGATTCAGTGTGTTTATTTAGGATATATTCTCACTTTCTACTTTCATTAATAATTTTGACAGTCCTGGTCCTTTCGATCATTTTAAGGGCTTCATTTAATAACTAGGCAAGAATGAAAAACTCTCTCTTACTGTCCGTGAGCCAAGATACAATTGGATAACGGCCGATTAAACACATATTTCATTTCGTTCCTGGATGCTTCATTTCATCCCATGACCAGCACAATTACTAGACCTATCTTATGAAAATCCTCAGCCAGTGTCCAGTCATTCGACCGGGTCAGGAATGGAATGAATGACGGCCCCATCTAGCGGAGAGGATAGGAATTATACCGGCTGCCGAAGTCTGTCCACTCCTCTGGAGCAATGATTTGATGGCAGATTAAGTGAAATACTATTGGAGAGTATTGCTGGAATGAAAGATACCGGGCGATTAGGAGCGCGCAGCTGTGAGCTTGCATCCGGGAGATAGTGGGTTCGAACCCCATTGTCCGCAGCCCTGAAGATGGTTTTCCGTGGTTTCCTATTTTCACACCAGGCTGTACCTTAATTAAGGTCACGGCTGCTTCCTTCCCACTCCTAGGCCTTTCCTATCCCATCGTCGCCATAAGACCTATCTGTGCCGCTGCAATGAAAGATGACAGGGAAAACCGGAGTACCCGGAGAAAAACCTGTCCCGCCTCCGCTTTATCCAGCACAAATCTCGCATGGAATGACCGGGATTTGAACCACGGAACCCAGTCCAGCTATATTTCAACTGTACTGGACGAGATTTTACCAGTAGAGTTTTGGGCCAGTCACTTCGCCAGAAGATTTGTGTGCGAAACAGTGTTAAAACATTCAGGATGATATTCACGTCTTGAATTATACATACCCGCATTGCTTCTCGTGGTCGTTCCCCATCTTGGTTAGAAGTTTAATGGCTTAAAATCCTGTATGTCTGTAATTATGTTTGTTTCATTGTATCTGATTATTTGTGTGTAATGTAGTACACGGTAGGTGATTTTCTCCTCTGCTTTATTTGTGTTAGTTCTTTTATTAATATTATTAGACGTAGTGTTTTATATAGGTTTGCTAAATCAGGCAGAAAGGGAGATAAGACGGAATATGAGAGACAGCTACATCAAATCCTAGAGGATGGAAACTGGAGAAACGGTATGTCATAGTATTCAGGTTGTAAATACGGTATGCGTTATGAGAAAGTTGTTAAATTCCCTCGCCGGGTTAAGTATTGTTAAAGAGGAGGGATATATAATTGACATACTCTCAAGTCGGTCATATGTTGTTGAACAAGAGTGCTATTATTAGGCTGAGCCTTGATGCTCCAGTACCTTGGTATGCCACCATCACTTTTTCTTTCGCAATGACAGTGGATAGGGTCCAAGTGTTGGCGGCATTTGTGCGGGAGCAGTAGTTAATTCTCTATCTGTTTGGTATTCTAATTACCTATGTAGTGCCTGTTTGATCTAATTCATGCAGTTTGTCATTCATAGTTTTAACTTGAATAACCCCGCAGCTTGATTAACGACAAAGTACAGTGAACATCAATGGACATATCCGTAATTCGATAAACAAATTGGCTACAAACAATGAAAATCTTTATTTTGTAGCAGTGTGAAAGCAGATGAAGTTATTGACAGGAAAAGGGAAAGAACCAGGATACGGCTTTAGGGATTCTGAACTCGTTTCACTGTCGTGAGGCTTTAATCAACTGCGCTACACACCGGGTCTTCATTAAATTTAATAACAAATCTGAATAGTATTGCATGTATTGTTACACATACTTTAACGGAATCCCATAATCATAACATAGATTTGATGAATGAATGAAATAATGGACTGAGTTCCTGTAATAATAATAATAATAATAATAATAATAATAATAATAATAATAATAATAATAATAATAATAATAATAATAATATGATCCTCTCTCCAGTCACGTATAACCACGAACTAGGGAGAGAGTATAAATTTGAATAGTGGGTGACTGGAATTTCGTTGAGAAATCCTTGAGGTGTCTCCTCAAGCTGAATTATTTATAGGCCTTTCCCGTAGAAGAAGATTAGTTAAATGTGTGACTTTTAAGTTCCTGTTTAATCATTAGAAGCAAACCAAAGGCATATCCCAGCAGTAAATCGAATACTCTTCGAGACCTAGAAGGTAAAGGATTCCCCTATCCGTGTCACTTTGCCTGGCCGTCCAGGAATTAATATGGTATTCATTTCTGATAGAGGCTGAGTGAACCCCTCCACTGGTTGCCTCTCCTGAGTTGGAAGACTTATTTGTAAATGTCCCGGCTTCCTGATGCGGAATGGAACCCAGGCCCTTCGAACCGGACATACCATTACCGCCTCGGCTGGCTAATTGGGGGAAGGATTTCCGTACCCAGAATATTACTGAAAGTCATGAGAATAATAATAATAATAATAATAATAATAATAATAATAATAATAATAATAATAATAATAATAATTTAAACTGTTTTTCTTGATTTCTGAGTGGATGGTTATATAGTTATATAGAAGCCGGGTTTAGTAGCACTTGCCTTCTGACCCGAACTTGGCAGGTTCGATCCTGGATCAGTCCGGTGGTATTTTAAGGTGCTCAAACACGTCATTTTTGTGTCAGTAGAATTTTTTTTTTTTTTGCTATTTGTTTTACGTCGCGCCGACACAGATATGTCTTTGGCGACGATGGGATAGGAGAGGCCTAGGAAGTGGAAGGAAGTGGCCGTGGCCTTAATTAAGGTACAGCCCCGACATTTGCCTGGTGTTAAAATGGGAAACCATGGAAAACCATCTTCAGGGCTGCCGACAGTGGGGCTCGAACCCACTATTTCCCGATTACTGGATACTGGCAGCACTTAAGCGACTGCAGCTATCGAGCTCGGTGTGTCAGTAGATTACTGGCACGTTAAAGAACTCCTGCGGGATACATTTCGGCACCTCGGCGTCTCCGAAAACCGTAAAAATAGTTATTATTATTATTATTATTATTATTATTATTATTATTATTATTATTATTATTATTATAACAACTGTAGGGCATAATTCAATAGACGGTGATATTTTATGTTGTTGTTTTTGTTTGGGTCATCCGGCCATAAGCTGGTTTGATGCAACTCTCCATGCCACCATTTTAATTTCTAAATAACTACTTCGTGTACTCCAATCTCTCTGTCATATTCATACCTTGGTCTACCCTTGCCATTTTATATCAGATTGAAATTCCCAGTTCAGTACCGAGAGAGGTTGAGTGGGCAGAAGGTGGGCGTATCAGTCATCCACGTGGGCGAACTTAGACTCGTAGAAATGTATTGATAATTCTGAGTATCGTGACACGATATGACTTTACCTAGGGTAATAGGTTACTATTACAGCATGAGAAAGAAAGGCATGAAAGGTCATCTACGATGTGGAAGCAGATAAAAACATTTATACAGTGTGGAATTGTCAGATCGTCTCAAATCTTAGTTATCGTATATCCAGGTCATCGCTGTGAGCGCTCTAGCCTATACTGCACTGAATGAGCGCGTACTCTTCATTAGAAACCAGCAATTAATGCAAATTTTTAGTTACAATAATTAACGGAAGCTTGGCGACCGGAGACGGTGTGGAGGAGGGAAGTGTTAACAGTGAGCTGGAGTCTGTTGTCCGCTCTCCGTTGTTTCTTTGAGGGTGAGAGGACAAAGAGTTGACGACTGCTGAGATTCATGCAGTTTATCTGTTGCACACCGTCCGGTCTATGCAGAGGCTGCCCAAATCTATTGATTGGTGCAGATGTCATAACGTACCCTACCTTAACCTACCCCCCCCCCCTCACCTATTCTATTGATGTAAAACACATCAATTTAGTTTTCGAAGGGAAAGTTCAAAACCACTGCTAATTGTATTTCATGTACAACCCCTAAATTGGCGTGGTTTTCCTCAATAAAGAACAAAATAAGAACCACGAAATGTAATCAAGGAAGCGAGGCTGACTGGCTCAGACGGTTAAGGCGCTGGCCTTCTGACCCCAAATTGGCAGGTTCGATCCTGGCTCAGTCCGGTGGTATTTGAAGGTGCTCAAATACATCAGCCTCGTGTCGATAGATTTACTGG
Source organism: Anabrus simplex (assembly GCF_040414725.1). Taxonomy (NCBI): domain Eukaryota; kingdom Metazoa; phylum Arthropoda; class Insecta; order Orthoptera; family Tettigoniidae; genus Anabrus; species Anabrus simplex. Next base: position 101,785,333 of record NC_090273.1, on the reverse strand, counting down.
CACATAGAACTCCTGCGGGACTAAATTCCGGCACTGGTGTCTCCGAAAAACCATAGTAATAGTAGTAGTAGTTAGTGGGACGTAAGAATTATTAATATAATAATAATAATAATAATAATAATAATAATAATAATAATAATAATAATAATAATAATAATTCAAGGTAGGCCGTTTTGAAATTTGTGTAAGAACGATTTGCTCAATTAAGAACGACATTTATCACAAATGCGACGGGTGGTTACTGCAAACGTACCCTAATCGTCAGCACCGATATCGGTGCTCACGCCACAGCGCCCGCTCCAGAATGTCGGGCGAGAGGGCACTCTGTTATGACGTAGTTGGGCACTGAATTGAGGCTGTCTGGTATATACCAATTTATTCTTTGCAATTGTCATAAGAAAATGATAAATTGTTATTATTATTATTATTATTATTATAAAATCTAGCCAAGAAAGTTCTGACAGCGTATCCCTTTCCTTTTGGTCGAGCTTCTACTCGGAGACTTTGAGTGAGTTTTTTTACAATTTGCTTTAGTCGCACCGACACAGATAGGTCTTCTGGCGACGATGGGATAGGAATGGGCTAGGAGTGAGAAGGAAGCGGCCGTGGCCTTATTAATGTACAGCCGCAGCATTTGCCTGGTGTGAAAATGGGAAACCTCGGAAAACCATCTTCAGGGCTGCGGACAGTCGGGTTCGAACCCACTATCTCCCGAATGCAAGCTCACAGCTGCGCGACCCAAACCGCACGGCCAACTCGCTTGGTATTTTGATATTTTATGCCGCTCACGATTTGTCTGGACAAATGGTCTTGCTTTTTGATTAGAAACGTCTTTGGGACCAATATCCGTCGTTGTAATTATTATAATTATATTTTGAATTGACTGATCAGTCAGTTGGTCTCATGTGCTAGAATTCACTGATTCAATCAGGACTAAAGGCGGTTGAATTTTGGATACGGGAAAATTCATATTAGATGGCTGCTAGCTGTGAGTTTTCCGTCCTTTCGCATTTTCACACCATTCAGATGGCTGTCAAATGGCCTAATCCTAGGCCTTTCCAATCCTTCCCTCAAGAAAACCTTCCATATGTTAAGACAACGGCAAGTCTTTAGAAATAAATCTATGTTCCGGCATTTCTATGACGTGTCGGCTTGTAAAATAACATTTATTAGATTCTCTCAGTTTTCGGTGCCAGAGTCTCTTGAAATACGTCTGCGACTGACTGCTATCTGTGGAGTTTCAAGTTCCCTAGGCTTCCATTTAGTATGTTGTGGTTTTTTTTAGATTCCTCTCTCTCTCTCTCTCTCTCTCTCTCTCTCTCTCTCTCTCTGCCTGTCTCTCTGCAGGTAGGGTTAGTGTGTTTTTTGCTAGTCATACTGATCGCTATGTAACTAATCTAAATTTCGTATGTGTTGAGGCACACTATATTTTACCCTCTGGAGGTTTTCACATCCTGCATGTTAATTGACTTGACCATGCTCCCGAATTCCTCAACTTGCCGCTAATTATTGTGGCGTGCAGGTTACAGGTATCTGCTGTATGAATTTGTGTCTCAGGAGACTTCTTAAAGGAACGTCTGCTTTTTTCCCCCCTCGCATTCGTTGAAAGAAGTCTTACGCGTATACACATTCACACACACACACACACGACATTGATACTCGATGACGTTTTACCTAATCGCGTCTGTGAAATGGGGATGAAAAAGGACGAATATATTTTTAACAGGAAAATTTAGCGACACTGACCTTAATACACAGACTTACATAGCGCCGTTTATGGCATTTTAGGATTTTGTTTATCCCTCAACTTAAATTCCTTTATTCTCATGTATGTTGGGTATTCAGCCCGAAGGCTGGTTGGATCCTCAACAGGTTCACCATTAGCCGTCATAGATGGCCTAGGTGTCACTGAAGAGGCGTACTAGGGAAATGAGGAGTGAGGTATTTTCCCGTTGCTTTCCTCACTGAGCCAGAAGTTGCTATTGCACATCAGTCTGCCAAGCCCACTGAAACGCATGCACCAACCGACCCTATGAGTGACATTTTCACACAATACTACTGTGTACCGTATTCGTCGTTGATGACCTACCCTTCGATATTAGGACATTCGAGGCGTACACTTTCAACCCCGCCACTTTTTAATGTTAGAAACCTTTCCTAGCATTCAAAGTAAGGGTCCCCATACTGCGAAAAACGTAAAATTAAGCAATTTCCTCGATTGTGCCGAAAGTTGACTGGCTAAAGGGCCCGGAAAGGTTTTAAATTGTGAGTATTGGGTAGCTCTATCAAACTAAGAAGCAAATTTTGAAATTCACTTCTGGCCTAAATGCAGTTCCGAAAAAAGGCCTAAAATTGCTTGTTTCTTTACTCGTTTTCTTTTTGATTAAAATCCTAACCAAATTAACTTATTTACATATTTTTTTCTGAAATATGTTCCTTGGTTTAATACCCTTTGGCGTTTTTTTTATTTCTAGAAAAATGTCTGCACCGAATTTAATTATAAGGGCTTAAGTGAAAGTCTGTATTGAATCACATTAGCGCTCGTAGTGGTGCTTAAGTGAAACTCTGCATTGACTCACACTAGCGTTCGTAGTGGTAGAAAAAGGCAAACTGCTAATCTAATCAACCGGATAACGATGATAAAGAAAAGAATTGTATTTTTTTTGCAATAAATTAATATATTCTCATACTTTATTATATTTTATTTACCTACAATTCGTAGCTCATATCCCTCGGATGTTTTCAACATTGAGTTGCTTGCCTGAAGGGGCTAGAACAGTGGATATTTTATTCCTTCCCCTCCCCCCTCATTTTTCACGTTTTTCTCTCATTTCGATACGCATCTTCTTTCTGATCGATAGTGGTTAAGTGACCACCTTATTTTTTGGGTTATAAAAATTACGATAACAACCAACGCCATAGCCAGTTAGTTCTTTACCATGACGACTGATCAATTTCTTCACGTCAGCCCGGCGTGTGCTTGCCGTTGGAGACTTGGGAAAACAAAACGTAATTCGGGAATATCTCTACAGCTGGATTGGAAGTATTGTAAATTTTTTTTCTATATATTTTATGTATACACTTTTTAGAAATGGCTAATATTTGCGGAGATATTTGGAATCATTTTCAGTCATTACTGATCTTTATTTAGGGCCGTCGCTCACTTGGCAGACTTTATCAATTGTCCACTTAGTCCTTTCATTAATGATTGAAGTTTGTGGAATATCTGAATATCACGTTTATATTACAGTATGTTACGTACAAGATCGCAAATCATATGTTGCTCAACCATCTTTTTATATAGTTTTTCGGTAAAGTTAATATTAACGGAGAAGTTTGACATATACTATTTGGGGCCCCTTAATATTATACTTGTCAAACAGTGCACAAGTCCTCTATCTGTGAAGTTCAATACCGGGGTTTGAGAAATTCTGTTCCGTTTTCCTGTGATGTAACTACCTACAAACCAAAAACAAATAAAAATTGAATTGAACTATTTTCGACTTCTGTATACCTAACCCAACGTAAAAACGAAGTACAGTAGGAACTCGATTACCCGGACTAATTGGTGCTACGGGTCGTCCTGATAAGCAAAAATCCGGATAATCGAATTCAGAGTTTCAAACACACAGTACAAGATATTGAACATAATAGTCCCCGGCTTTTTACGTTTGGTTATTAGGTGGTGTCGTTGTCTAGCCCGCTCTTACTTAATGTAGCGAGAGTAACATAAATTGTAGGAGTTCTGTTGGGCCGTACCCCTAAAGTTTATGCAATACTCATAGCATAACTGTTGCGCAGGGTAGAATATACGTATTACTCGTTTCAGTAAGTTTGCATGCTACTTTATTACTGCCTAAACATCCGGACTGTTATTTATGAACAATTATGAAGCCTGTAAGCTTGAAATCTTGCACAGTTTGAAGAAATTGGTAATTTTTATTTGCTGGATGGTCTTAGTATATTTCGTGAGGGATAAATCGCGAAAAAAAAAAAAAAAAAAATAGAAGAGTGGGGAAGGCTCTTCACGTCCGGATATTTGAGGATTCGGACAATCGAGTTTCTACTGTACGATGTAAAAATTTGAAATGTACAGGCAAAATTGCAAATTTATTCATATAGGTCTACTGTAGATGTAAAATAAAAGGCATAACAGTCCATTGTTATTTCCGGCCCCGTGGTGAAGCGATATCGTTTCTGCTTCTTACCCGCAGGTTATGGGTTCGATTTCCTTCCTTTGATTCTAATCTGAGACTATAACGGTGTTCACTCAGCCTCTTGCGACCAACTGAGGAACTATTGATATGAGAGGCCAGCGGACCCAGCTGCGAAACAAAATAATACGTCTGTCGTTTCGCTAACCACATGGAACTCTAATATTTGTTGGCCATCTGGATGGGCAGCAGTCGTCTTGTAAGGCAAGGAGCTTCAGAAGCTGTTGCTCTCTCGATTTTGATGGTGGTTATTATTACATGTTTAAGTTGTACTATATCTTGGAGCAGACTTTCTATGACGTGTTGCTCCTTAGCCTAGACGGGGAAGGCTTTCCCGACAATTCGCAGTATATTTATAGGTTTTCAGACTTTCTGTATAAGTTATTATTCATGTTGTGTGACACGAACCGTGTTGTTTTCTGTATATTTCATATAGTTTCATACTCGTCGAGTTAGTTGTTGTGCTGGCCTTAAAAAGTCGATTAACGCCTGGGAGACTGATAACCTTTCGGATCAGGGTTATTTCAGTTGTCTTGATGAAGAATACTGCAACGTACTCGAAACGTCAGCAAACTGTACGAAATGTACGGAAACCAACACGGTTCAACCCGGAAGAACAACAATATAACTCTACCTACCGTGGAAGCTTCACATCTAAGATATTATAAAAAAAAGAACACACAACATCAGTTTTCAAGAAGGAACCAATATCCAGTAGCGCATCGAAGTGTGAGATGGGTGTGCATACCGAATGTCGTCTATAAACCCAACATGAGCAGCACATCGGGCTCATTACAAACGGGGTTCGAACTGTGTACCTCCTACGTCATTGCAGAGCCCACATCGGTGGTGCTGAGCCTCATGCACATGACCCAGTACGTGCGGTTGTCTTTGAAGAATTTCAATCGCTCCGTGGACTCAAGCAAGAAGGGCCTCTACTGACGTTACAGGAGTGTCATAGACCATACTGCTCATACTACCTACATGGAACTGTCCGACTTCTCTGTCGTCTCTCGATGGCCGCGAACGTCAAATGATGTGGGGGTACGTCTATTTGGAAAACGTTCCGCATACAATCTTGCAGCAGCTCTACCATTGCAATCCGCTTTGCCGTATGCAAGCACCATGTTGGTCATTTCCGCAGTTGTGAACTGGTACATGTCGCACTGCAGTTAACAGTGTTACTGCACTGGCAGATTACAGTACGCAAGTAACGTAGTAGGATGCGCATCAAGGACTGTGTGGAGGAAAGTAGCGCATTCGCAGGAATGTTATTAGACTGAAGTCGTCCATCCGCAGTACACATATGGCTAAAGAATTGCATACCTTCCATATTAAGACATCAAATCGGAACAGATTGTCACAACAGTTCTGACTTCGAAGCTCTTCAGCGCCCAAACCGTGCATTTCCGGACAGGGGCTCCTTCTTCAAAACCGATCAGTCCGCCATCCCGCACAACATTCTAAACCTTGTCGGTGTTTTTGGGGAGGCCCAGTATATTCTTTGTCTTCTGCTGTGCAAAGAATTCAGTTTATCCTGCAGCGTATGAAGTGGGTTTATTTAAACGGAAATTGAATAGGAATGTGTGCAGAATTTAAATTAAGTTTAAAGGAAGAAAGTATAAAATATACACTAACCTCCCTTATTAATTCAGATGCAGGCCCATCCCAAGAGAAACGTCATTAGAACACTGCGTATTGAAACCAATTACTGTAAATATGAAAGCTTGCATTCATTAGTGAAAGCCGTTGTCATGTAAATCATCCCCTTTCAGGCTCACCAAGTTGGGACTCTTCATAAAAATTACACTCCAGAGGCGAGCTTATTTCCAGTATATTAGAATGTCTAGTCAGTATCGGAGGAAATAGAAAATCTACGAGTTGTAGTTCAGACTTTAAATCACTAGCCTTCTGAGCTCATTTTAGCGGGTTCGATCCCGTTTCAGCCCTATGCTATTTGCCCAATTAAGTAATCCTCGTGTTGATAGATTTACTGTGCTGGTACGTAAAACAGCTGATGCAGGACAGAATTATGGCACCTTGGCGTCTCAGGAAATCGTAAAAGGTGGCATTGGGATGTAAAATCAATAACAATATTTTTCATTTTCTTCTTAAGATTCTGTGTCCCTCCGAAGGTTGGTTATCGAATCAGGAAACAGTGGTTCGAACATCACCGTCAGAAGCCCCGTAAATGGCTTTTATTGTTTTCTATTTTCAGACTTGGTAAATACCTGGGCTGTATCTTAAATTGGGCATACGGCTGCTATATTTCTGGTTACCATCCTTTTCTGTCCTATCGTCGCCGAAAACCTACCTGTGCTATTCCTACGTCAAACAAAATAAAAGCATCACTTGTAGGAACTTAGCGCCACCCGAAGCTCACATGTTGAGAACTCCTTTTACGCTTCGACGCTAACGATAGGCAGGAGGTATTGTATGCTACTGCTTCCACCTCACAGGGAGTATAATTATTTCCCCGTGGCGATTACAGTCAGGTGTAGCCCCTCGTAAAATACAACTCCGGCGTCTGCCCTGGTAAGTAAACTGCGTTTTAGTGCATCGAAGTGGTGGGATGTGCTAAATATAGTGCAAACGCCCAGCTTCCCGAGCCATGGAGTTTAACCGTCTGCAATAACATCCCACGTCCCGACCGGTAATCGAACCCAGAAACTCGCAATCCTAAGACCAGTACGCTGGCTATTGTCACCGAACCAGATAACACTATTATTGGTATAAAAGTAACAGTGACTGCTCAACTGTTTTCATACAGTTGATGCAGTCTTTCGAGTAGACACCCATAGGCGACCCGCATATCTGTGAGAATGGAGCCCTAGCTGTAATGAATTCGAATGATGAAAACCGCGCATACCCATCTTCCGAGCCATCGGAATTAACCAATTAAGGTTAAATCATAGGCCCGGCCAAAAATCGAACCTGGGACCTCTTGGACCAAAGGCCAGCATGCTGACTATTTAGCTGTGGAGCCTGTAATAATAATAATAATAATAATAATAATAATAATAATAATAATAATAATAATGCCCGTCTGCTTGGCTTAATGGTCAGCGCAGCGGCCTTCCGTTTAGAGGGTCCGGGTTCGATTCCCGAGGATTTTACCTGATTCTGATTCATTTCTCTGACTCGGGGACTACGCATTTGTGTTTGTCTCAGTATATATCTTTTCACATACACACAACCCACTACATTACCAACCATCACAGAAATACATAATAGTGAATAGAGTACATCCCTCTAGTGAGGGTTAGCATCAGGAAAAGGCATAGCCTACATGTGCGAAACAGTTCGCAGCCGCAGCTCCATCAGAGTGAGGGAATAAGCAATAGTAATAATAATGATGATGATAATGAGAATAATAATAATAATAATAATAGTACCGAGCAAGTTGGCCGTTCGGTTGGGGCGCGCACCTGTGAGCTTGCATTCGGGAGATAGTGGGTTCGAACCCCACTGTCGGCAGCCATGAAGATGGTTATCCGTGGTTTCTCATTTTCACATCAGGTAAATGCTGGGGCTGTAAGACTAAGGTTACGGCCGCTTCATTTCCACTCCTAGCCCTTTCCTACCCCAGTATCGCCGTAAGACCTATCTCTGTCTGTGTGACGTAAAGCAAGATATAATAATAATAATAATAATAATAATAATAATAATAATAATAATAATAATAATAATAATATTAAAAAGTAAACGGGGCCTCATAACTAGTTATAAATAGAGAACTGTGGAGGTACATAGTTACTTCATAGAGGCTTGCAGACAGAACGTTGACGGGCATCGTATTCTATAATAATACTACTAAGTTTTTCTTTCTTTCTTTCTTTCTTTCTTTCTTTCTTTCTTTCTTTCTGCGTTATGCCCAATTACGTAGCGCGTTTGAACGTGTTAGCGTGGTCTGACGGCTTCTTCTTCTTCTCCTTCTTCTTCTTCTCCTCCTCCAAAATGTCGTCATGAATTCAATGTGTTATTTCTTGCGTTTTTCTATCCATTGTTTTCCAGTATTATTTTTAGCTTTCTCTGCGAATGTGTGGTTTGTAACTGGAGTTCCAAAGGGTTTGCCAATTTCTGATGATTTTCGGAGACTGTGTGGTGCCGGGATTGTCTCTTCCGGGAGTTCTTCTACGTGTCAGGAACTCTACCAACACGGACTGAGCACCGTTAAATACCACTGGACTGAGCCGAGATAGACTTCCGCCCCTCTAACTTGGGTGCTTCTGCCGACTGAGCCACACAGCCTGGCTAGGGGCATGTGATTAAAAGAAGTTTCAACCGAGGTCTTCGACTGTCTTGGGTGTGGTGAGTTAATTTTGCGAAGTTGAGATGAGAGAAGATGAAAGGATAAGTGCTTCACTATATGTCAGGGATGTTGAGGTAACGGGATTACCATGATATTAGCCACCTCCCAGCGTGTCTGGGCTGGTCGCGACAACGTGTGAATTCCGTCTCACTTGAAATTGATTGCTCCCTCAGTTTGGCCACGCAACTCTGTTGTCTCCAGGTGAAATGAAGTCATGTCGGGGACCACGCCTTCGTCCCACACCCAAGTAGCGTGCGTATCCCATTGTTTGCTAACCCACCTTTCTAGCGTAAGTCTGTCTAGCGTGGGGTGTTCCTGTGTAAACAAACTCTTGGCAGTTATCTGATACAGCTCAGCTCATCCCTCGCTTTTGTCGCCTTACAAGCTCGTGCTTCTATCTAGTGTTGTTTCCAGTTCCCAGCTGGCTGTAATGGATATTATACTACATGGCGAAAGCGAAGGCTACATCGTCTCATCTGTAGTGGTTAGAATAAGACGAGCCTTCATGAACCCTGTTAAATGTACGTGTCGCTTGTTAAATTCAAAACATATAAATTGAAGGGTTTGGTACAAGTTGGAGTTAACTCCAGTTAACCAGATTTTTTCAGAAGGGATAAGACCTTCCATTCCTCCAAGGTTTATCATGGCTTACACGGAGATTGCTTCCTTTGCTTGATTTAAGTGTAGGACCATGAGGTCAAGTGACAAATCAAAGGCACCTCAGCTTTCGTAAAATCCCAGTAGACTTGCTGCTAGAATAGAAGAGGGATTACCGAGCTAGATGGCCATGCGGTTAGGGTCGCATAGCTGTGAGTTTGCGGTCGGGAGATGGTGGGTTTGAATCCCACCATCGACAACACAGAAGGTGGTTTTCCGTGGTTTCCAATTTTCACAACAGGAAAATGTTGGGGTTGTACTTTAATTAAGGCTACGGCCACTTCCTTCCCACTCCTAGCCCTTTCCTAGCCCATCGTCGCCATAAGACCTATCTGTGTCGGTGCGACGCAAAGCAGATTGTAAAAAAAAATATTATTGTAAATTGTTTTCACTGTTTCATTTTCTCATAGTAACGCCTATTACGCTGTTTTAATTTAATTTCTTTGATTTCTTTCATCATTCACTTTTCTGGTTTCAACTCTTTCTTTTCCACGTTTTTGTCAAATATTAATCAAATCTTTCTTTTCCATTACTAAATTTGTTTTTCTATACAACTGACCACGATGTATTCACAAGGACAGCTAACCTCCAACTGAAAACAGCGCCATCTTATAACAGTATGCGTGTGACGTCACATGTTTAGCACAAATTTTGCCTAACGTTGAAGCACTATTTCATGAAAACTGCGTTTCAGTTGTTTTTTTTCACATGATCGTAAGTTAAATAATCTCGGCGATATACGCGTTCTGCCAAAACAATAAAAGCACTTTTTCTCTCTCTTTCCGTGTACCCGTTGTCGAGGAACGTGTCTACTTAAAAAAAAAAAAAAAAGAAAGAGAAAGACACTTTTTGTGATATGTTTATTAAATACAGACATAATATGCTTCCGCTTCCTTTTTGTAGACCTAGGTAATTAAGATCTAAAAATCATTTCCTTGCTGTTTTTGCTCTATTTGAAATCGTTTGTGAATGCCGGTATGGTTTAGGAGCAAGGTCAAGTGATTTTGGCTAACATGTGAACAACACAGAACTTGGAGAATTGCTAAAGCAATTATAAGACGTCCGAACTATGCTTTTATACAGGACAAGAAAATACGTGTTTCTTAATTTTTAAAGGAGATTGCACATACCAAATTTCACGTCTGTAATATCTTCAGTTTTGGAGATACCAGTATCCTAATAAAAATAATTCAACCCCATTTCTCTGTCATTTTACCCACCCCAAATGTTTTTTCCAAAAACAAAAAGTACTTGTTACTTTATTTTTAAAAGTGATTAAAAATACAAATTTTCACGTCTGTAATATATTATGTTCTTGTGATATACTGTATATATGCTCATTTTAAAAATTTACCCCTTTAACACTTCCCCTTAGGTGGATTTTCAGAAAATAATTATTCTTGTTCCTTTACTTTTACAGGAGATTCCAAATACCAAATTTCACCTCTGTAACATGTTTCATTCTTTTACATATATTGTAGATATATTCACTTTAAAAAATCACCCCTTTGACTCTCCTGTTTACCCCCTCGTAAGTAGATTTTCCAAAAACAAAATTATACGTGTTTCTTTATTTACAGGAGATTCCAAATGATAATTTTCATGACTGCACATCTTCAGTTTTTGAGATTTAAGTATCGTCATAAAAGGTATTCAACCCCTTTTAACCTTTTTTCACCACCCTGTAAGAGGATTTTATGACAACAAAAAATACATATTTCCTTATTTTTAAAGAAGATTCCAAATACCAATCTTCACAACTTTTAAACTGTCAAGTTTTTGAGATATATATACACCCATTTTTAAAATTCACCTCCCCCCCCCCTTTTCAAGCCCTTAGTGATGGAATATCCAAATATCCTCCCTTAGTGAGCGAGCACCTACATTGTAATATAAATTTATCCTCAAAATTTCATTTCTTTATGTCCAGTAGTTTTTTCTCGGCGATGATGAATCAGTCAGTCAGGACATGTTATTTTATATAGAGAGAGATGCAGCGATAAGGTGTGGCCAAACTTCAGGGCACATTTCTCACATGTAGAGGAAGAAAATATGTTATATGGACATTTCCTGCAACTCTACAAAGTACATTAATCATGGAAAATACACATGAACAGAACGTATCAGCAAACAGCATGAAACTGTGCCCTCCGTAAGCATTAATACATGCATCAACTCATAGTCGTCTGTGTGAAATTTTTGTCGTATCTTATTGTTGCACTCTGTGCAGTAATATATACTTTTATATCACCTAAAGAAACCATACAACAATTTCCATCTATCATCAGCTGCCCTCTTGAATGTGAGATACTTCTTACGCCTCATATCAGTCATGTAGGATTTCCGAGGTCTGCTTCTTCCTTGCCGTCTACGATATTATTGATCGTGGTGTTGCGTCTATGTGCTATAAATTTAATTTTCGTCGCTTCCTTATCGACTTCCTATTGTACGTGTTCATTCGTTTTTCTTTCTGTCTAGCTGGTTCTTTTATATTTTGACTGTTGTACTGGTTTTACTTAAAACTGAGGGTCTTAGCAGACAAAGTACGGGTTCCCGTTCTACGAAAAACGTAAAATGAAGCAATTTCCTGAATTATGCCGAAATTTGAAGGGCTATAGGGTCGGGAAAGGTTTCAAATTGTGAGTCTTGGATAACTCTATTAAACTAAACAAATAAATTTCGAAAATCACTTATGGTCCAAATGCAGTTCCAGGAAGACAGCCTAAAATCGCTTGTTTCTTTACTCGTTTTCTCTTTGATTCAAATTCTAGCCATATTAACTTATTTACGTAATTATTTCTGTAATGTATTCCTAGGTTCAATACTCTCAGGCGGTTTTTTTATTTTTTTGAAAAATGTTCGCACCGAATATATTTAAGTGAAACTCTGCATTGACTCTCATTAGCGCTCGTAGTGGTAGGAAAAGGCAAACTGCTAATCTAATCGACCGGATGGATAACAGTGATTAAGAAAAGGATTGTAATTTCTAGGTATAAATAACGAATATATACTCATACTTCATTATATTTTATTTACCTAACATTCGTAGCTGATATCCTTAGGACGTTTTCAACATTAAGTTGCTTGCCTGAAGAATATTTTCATGTTTACCTTTAATTGACATTCGTTAAGGAACATAGACTTCACTTTGAACTTAAGTTTGTTAAAATGGACTAGGATAAAAATGTGACATGTTATAGAAATCCGAGCCCTACTTATTAGTGTGGAACTTGCGTGGCAAGTTACTCTTAAGGTGTTTACAATTTGTTAGTGTAATAGTTCTTATTACTCGTAATTAAACTTTGTTGTTTGTTAGATAAAGCCTAAAGACGTAAAGAGCTTAATGTTTTTGTTGTTTGTTGCTCGTCTTGTTCTTACTTTGCATAATGACAAGGGAGGTGGACATGATGTCATGGCCGAAGAGTTCGTTGAAAACAAAACCAGCTCTTGCGGAATTATTCTGACCGAGGGACATGTGAATTCCTGGAAATGTTCATCGTTGTTTGACCTGGTTAGCTTATTCTATGAAAGGTCATGCCTTGCGGAGAGCTTTTCGCTGCTAACAAGGCTCGTGTTTTAATGTACTTCTTTCTTTGTATTAACGCGACAATAAGATGATGGCACATTTCTTGTATGCGCTCTTAATAAATGAGGTCATTGCCTTGACCACGGCGTGCAGGTCTTGACTTCCGGAGTAATTCACACACACACATGCCCAGATGGGAGAGGATATAAAAACTAAATACACAAAGTTAGCACGTGTATAGCTGTTGAGTTTTAACTGTCAAGTGGAGACATCCGGAGCTATGTATTCGAGAAGCCATATGGTTTCATAGGCGCTCAGTAAAAACAGAAGGACACTTGATATCAAAGAAGCGCGCCATTTAAATGGCTTTTTAAAAGGATCTTTACGATCGTTTCTTTCTTGTGGAAAGGGATCTAGCTTCAAGGGATTAAGCTATACATTTACAAACAGGCTTCGGATGTGTTGTTATATTGACAAAGAGCTATTAGTGTTCAGCGACGTTTGATATGTATAACACACTTACAATTCCAGTTAGTTATACCTTACCGGTATGAGAGTAAGTAATTTGAACTGATTGGAAGCACTTTACATTCGTCTACAGGACCATTTTGACTGCTTTCTGGTGTTGTAGCCAAGGATATACAAATCTCGGTATTGTTGGGTATTCAGTCCGAATTGGCGTAGGAGAAATAATGCCTTGTATTGAATGTCTGTGTGATAACTTGGAGTGCATAAATTTTGTCCTGAAAAGTAATCTATTTCTAATCTGTATTGTATATTTGAGTAGAAAGCGAATCGAATACACGAAGCAAGTTTGTTCAAGGAATAGTATCACGTTGAAGTTAGCGACATTTGTGCTTTGGTTGACAGTCAGTTTTTTCGCTGTACATTATTTACTTATATAATTTATTCCGCTACAGGCGGATCCCCATGATTCTGTTTCTTCACTCGTAACATGTCTTCATGTTTTACCATTAAACTGATTTGTTAATCACCTTTACTTTCCTAGCATTATGGATAATGCAGAGTTGAATAGCGTGAATAGTCACTTCTGTATGTGAAAGTTGTATGGCCAAAGGGGAACGGAAGACACTTTTTATGGAATACAATCTCACCCTAGGCGTATGAAGTTGTAGAGTACCGTAATTAATTGTCAGTTGTAGAGGTGGTTTTATTTTTCAATTTTATTTAGTTATATAATATCAAGTGCAGTCCGACTCGTTAGCTGAATGGTCAGCGTACTGCCCTTCGGTCCAGAGGGTCCCGGGTTCGATTCCCGGCCGGGTCGGGGCTATTAATAGCTTCTGATTACTTCTTCTGGCTCGGGGACTGGGTGTTTGTGTCCGTCCCAACACTCTCATCATATTGAAACAACATACCACACTTCCAACAAGCACATCCCCCGTATATGATTGGCGTCAGCAAGGGCAATCGGCCGTAAAACAGGGCTAAATCCACATGTACGACGCAGTTCGCGCCCGCGACCCCACAGGTGTGGGAAAATCTGTAGGAAAAGAAGAAAAATGAAGATATGTCACGTGCCTTCTGCAGTGAAGAGGGAACTCTTTTGTTTACTTTTTGAAAGCAACTTTTCATGATGTATGTATATCTCTACCCCAGGGCCTCTCAGTGTGCATGCAGGCGCATGCACTGTGTACGGTGCAATAGACGACTTCGCTTGGTTGCCCAGAGTGCAGACCCCCACTCCTCGATTTGGAGCAATAGCGCTGTCTCTCTCTTTCCCCACGCCTGTCTCGCTCGCTCCCCATGTCTCCCTCTTCCTTACTTGCTCCGTAGCGCTCCAAATCCGAGCCGAGTTGAGGCGAGCTTAGCCGAGTAGCCCAGAGACGAAGTGTTGGTCCGAGGCGAGCCGAGTGGAACCTATGCACAGTACACGGAGCTTTTGCGCCTCGATTTGCACGCGTGAGATTTTGGGCGTTTCAGAGGCCCTGCTCTATCCAAACGAGACATGGCTGTGCGGTTTGCGTCACGGTAACTATCAGCTTGCATTCGGGAGATAGTGGGTTCGGGACGTTGCCTTTGCTTTTAGGGAGAAGTACGTCAAAGTCACCAACCCGGTAACTGATGACTAAGGAATAATATTCCTGATCCCTTCAAGAATGTGGTGTATCAGATAAGGGACTAGGGAGCATGAAACGGGGGAGGGGAATGAAAATCCCTAGCGATTTGCTAAACTATTATCTTCGAGGTTGGAAAATCGAAGTTGGGGCTGAGTTAGAATTGCGACCATTTCAAGGATTTTAACGTAACCCCGCTGTGAAATTTCGCCTTATTTAATCTGGTATCTCGGAGCATGGCCTGCTAATTCACCCGATTTAAATTAGATTAGAAGAATACGAAACGATGAATTGGTAAAAAACGTATCAGAGCTGAATTATATCTACTTGAAATAACTGTTTTTAATTGGAACCGTAATAATATAGCGCCTATATGTTGCATCCAAACCTAGTACTGAGGTAAGCGTCACAGAATCCAAAGAGAAAAACAAAAAACAAAAAACAAAAACCTAAAGGTAGGGAAAAGCATATTAGATTTGTCATGCTTAAATAGCTTCTGCATTCGTAAAATTGTTTCGGATGACAATAATGTGTAAGCAAAGTGTAGTTTCTTCATTATATCATTTAAATCAGCGAAATAATGACAAGTCATGGGTACAACAGAAGGCAAGCAAACGCCTCCTGTGTACTTTACATAGTCCTAAGTGGATTTATTCACTTCTTCTTCTTCTTCTTCTTCTTCTTATTATTATTATTATTATTATTTACCTGTCAACTCTGACATGCATACCTTGTAACCAGGGAGGCGCAATAAAATTGCTAGTTGTCGCTTTGTTTGTTTGTATTTTGTCTTAGAATGAACCTTGTGATTTGATTATCTTTCGGAAGTGGGGATCACGGCAGCGCTTTCATTATACCGCTCGTTGAGTGTATCCTTTATGAATACCCAAGTAAGAAGAACATCGCTCTGTATTTGTCTACATTTTGCCTGTAAGGCCATCCTTTGAACTGCTCGTGCTGCTCTTTGGAGAGCGAAAAAGATGTGCTTTAGTAAGAATGTTTAGTCCCCTCGAGCGAAGTGAAGTGCATATCGTAGCTATTGACAATTGGAGCTTGTCAAGAAGAGAAGAAGACAATGGATCTTTGTTTTGTGTCGGGCACAATGGTTCTTTTGAAAGCACGAGCCCAGGCCAGGCCGTGTATTATCTGAGCTTCGTTGGTTGGTCTCTCGTCCTGGATGGCTGTGGTGTGGTTACTCTATCAGGAAGCTATTTATGGAGACTGCGTGCTTTGCCAGGTACATTGTGGTTACTGCACTCCGCTATTCGTGCTGGATAAGGTATCAGTCATTGTCGGATTTGCTGCCTGCCAGGGATGTCATCCCTCTTTCATTACGCTACACATTCATTCAAACACGGTAGGAAACCCAGACAGTGTGTTCGTTTACATAAATAAGTCCGGAGATACCGTAAGTGATGTTCTGTTTCTTATGAAGTACTCAAACTACTGAGATAATTCCTCGCACAACCATTTCTTTTGTTGTTACATGTAGACGAGATTCGTTAAGTCCGTAGTGGTTAAATTTCTTACTCTTCCGTGTTAGAGATCTATTTGTTTTGAGTTTATCTGTAAGTTTTCAAGCTTTTTTAGAACGAATGTATGTTTGTTCTTCTCTTCATTACAACAGAACTAGTCGTCCGGCTCCATGGCTAAATGGTCAGTGTGCTGGCCTTTAGTCACAGGGGTCCCGGGTTCGATTCCCGGCAGGGTCGGGAATGTTAATCATAATTGGTTAATTTCTCTGGCACGGGGACTGGGTGTATGTGTCTTCATCATCATTCCATCCTCATAACGATGCACAGGTAGCCTACGGACGTCAAGTCAAAAGACCTGCACCTGGCGAGCCGAAGGCCTCGGACCCATCCCGGCACTAAGAGCCGTACGCCATTTCATTTCAAGTAAAATTAGTGAAGTTATTTTCAATTAAACTTCGCATTTAGATTGAAAAAGTCGTCACCATACAGACCATGAAGTCTGTTGTTTCAATTTTCTCATGGAATTGCCCGAAGACTCCTAAAGAAGTAGGAGTGCCGGCTGAATGGAGCCTCCCAGGTTCCCTCTGTATACCATTCTCTCCCAGTCAAAATGGTCTGCGGCTCGTGAGAGTATTTATTTATTGATATCATTATTGATACATACAATGATTTCATTTTAAATGCATACATGAAATGTCTCAAACAAAACAAGAAAAGCTGTTAATTACGCTATAACTGTTTTTTTACAAGTTGCTTTACGTCGCACCGACCTTGATAGGTCTTATAGCAACGATGGGATATGAAAGGATTAGGAGTTGGAAGGAAGTATCCGTGCCATTTATGTGGTGTGAAAATGGGAAACCTCGGAAAACCATCTTTAGGGCTGCCGAGGGGAATGTGGAACTGAGGGGAATGTGCCAAGTCTTATAAAACCAAACCAAAAAAACAACAACACAGATCTAGCTCTTCAGTCTAGCAACTCAATGTTGAAAACATCCTAGGGATATTATGTACGAATATTAGGTAAAAAACATAATAAATTATGAAAATATATTCTTTATTATTTATTCCTAAACCGGGCGAGTTGGCCGTGCACGTAGAGGCGCGCGGCTGTGAGCTTGCATCCGGGAGATAGTAGGTTCGAATCCCACTATCGGCAGCCTTGAAAATGGTTTTCCGTGGTTTCCCATTTTTACACCAGGCAAATGCTGGGGCTGTACCTTAATTAGGGCCACAGCCGCTTCCTTCCAACTCCTAGGCCTTTCCTATCCCATCGTCGCCGTAAGACCTATCTGTGTCGGTGCGACGTAAAGCCCCTAGCAAAAAAAATGTACTCCTAAAAATTAGAATCCTTTTCTTAATCGATTAAATTAGCAGTTTGCCTTTTTCTGCTACTACGAGCGCTAATGTGAGTCAATGCAGAGTTTCACTTAAGCTCTTTTCGGTGTGTACATTTTTCAAAAAATTAAAAAAGAACCGCCTGAGGGCATTGAACCATTAAACACTACTGACATAATTATGTAAATAAGTTAATTTGGCTAGGATTTGAATCAGAAAGAAAACTAGTAAAGAAACAACCGATTTAGGCTGTTTTTCCGGAACCGCCCGAAGTGATTTTCGAAAGTTTTTGTTTTAGTTTGATAGAGCTATCCAAGACTCACAATTTGGAACCTTTCCGGGTCCTATAGCCCTTCAACTTTCGGCACAATTGAAGAAATTGCTTAATTTTACGTTTGTCGTGGTATGGGGTCGCCTACTTTGCTAAGAAATGTTTTCCACATTAAAACTTCACAGTTACGTGGGGGAAGCCCTTGTGTGTTTATTGTTGATGGAGGGAATGCACCGTGTTACCGCTTCGATACGAAAAAGAAAAGCATTTCACATTTCCACGGACGGAGATTTAAACAATGTGTTATCAGCTGGTGTATGTGGGTCGACTTGTGCTGTTGTTCAGTGTTCCTATGTGGGCGGTGTCACGCTTTGCTGGCCCCGTGCCGGAAGCCCGGTGACACGCAGAACTGCTCACGTCCATTACCTTGCAGCCAGCCAGCCACTTGGCCACGTATTAGTTCGACTAGCTTGCTTGCTTATATTGAGCCCTGCCCAGCCTATCGGATCGGATCGGATGGGATGGGATGCTACCTGCTGTTGTGACAGGTGACTGGAAAGACCAGACCCGACAAGATATTCTAATTCGCCAATATGTTTGTAGTCCTAGAGTTGATTCTTCCTCGGTCTGTTGAACTAGTTGCATCAGGGGTTTCCATTTACTAATGACTCGAGGGCCACATTCGAAACCTAGGCTTAATTGCGGGGCGCACTTTAATAATAGGCCAATTTTCCAAAAAAAAATCTGCAAATAGAAGTACCAGTATGAAATAACATGCATAGTTCAATTGAAATTAAGGTTTAATCATTTTAATTGCTACCGAGCTCGATAGCTGCAGTCGCATGAGTGCGGCCAGTATCCAGTATTCGGGAGATAGTAGGTTCGAACCTCACTATCGGCAGCCCTGAAGATGGTTTTCCGTGGTTTCCCATTTTCACACCAGGCAAATGCTGGGGCTGTACCTTAATTAAGGCCACGGCCACTTCCTTCCCACTCCTAGCCCTTCCCTGTCCCATCGTCGCCATAAGATCTATCTGTGTCGGTGCGACGTAAAGCAACTAGCAAAAAAAAAATTGCTTAAAACATTGACATTTTTAAAAAATGAACACTGTTTTGAAAATCCACAGCCTGTTTCCAGTCATTCGACCGGGTCAGGAATGGAATGTATGAAGACCCTATCTAGCGGCGACGAGAGGAATTGTGTCGGCTGTCGAAGCCTGTCGCACTCCTCTGGGGCAGTGATTAATGAATGACAGATGGAATGAAATGATATTCGAGAGTGTTGCTAGAATGAAAGATGACGGGGAAAAACCGGAGTGCCCGGAGAAAAAGCTGTCCCGCCTCTGCTTTGTCCAGCACAAATCTCACATGGAGTGACCAGGATTTGAATCATGGAACCCAGCGGTGAGAGGCCGGCGTGCTGCCGCCTGAGCCACGGAGGCTTCGAACACTGTTATACCCAGCACTATTGCATTTGGAAAGACCGCAGCAAACAATGTCAGACCATTTGAATTAATATGCAAATGACGGAAAGGGAAAACAATACCTAAAGACAAACTGAAATTAATAATGTAGTCAAAACATAACTTAAATAAGGACAATTTAGTGGGAGTAATGTGAAGGGAACTACGATATACACTTGTAAGAGCCTAAAATTCCAGGAGTACTGAACATTTCTTCGGGCGTACAGCACTATGTACCACCCAGTACTACCAATGAAAGAAGAATTGAAACCGCTTCTTACACCAATGGCAGTTAAAGCATTTAATGCATGCTACGTTGCATAAAATGTCAACAGTGAAGTTGGCATGGAGTTCAAGATTTCGAATCCCACTGTCGGCAGCTCTGAAGATGTTTTTTCGTAGCTTCCCATTTTCACACCAGTCAAATGCTGGGGGCTGTACCATAATTAACGCCATAGCCGGTTCCTTCCTACTCCTAGCCGTTTCCTATCCAATCGTCGCCATAAGTCCTACGTGTGTCTGTGCGACGTAAAGCAAATTGTTGGAGTTCAGGTATAATGGTTAAGACCTAGCACTGGCATTTGTGAGAACTCATTTTCCGCCGAAGTTTGGATTTCACTGCATGGGCAAGCAGATGACAGGTTTATGCAAACTAAGCGACAGGCTTATATGCACATCAGTTGTAAAATAAAATAACACAAAATAAATAGCCTACCAGTGTTAATGCCACGGTTGCTACCTTCCGAGTTCTAGCCCTTTCGTATCCCATCGTTTCCAAGGAGCTACATGTTAATCACTGCGACGATAAAACAGCTAAAAAAAGAAATAATGTACATGGGGCTGTTGACCATTATATTGAGAGCCATTGAACAATGCAGCAGTAGTCCATACATAGACGTGAATCTGTATCGTAAGAAACTGGGAGGTTATAAGGAAATAACAAAGCAAAGATGTATACGCTCCGTACAGCTTTACTTCTAAACCAGAGGTGCTCAGCTGGGCGGCGCCCGTTGAGGCTAGCCCAGTGCGGCAGGGGAGGCCTGACGTAAATGCGGGCAGCTTACGTAGCAAGCATATGTCACAGTGAAACGAGGGAACGGACACGCTTTGCAGAAAAGCGAGGGAGCATTTGGGTTCGATTGCGATTACGAAACTCTCCTTCATTACTCAGCGAAGTGCTGATTGGGATAGATCATTTAAAATAAAGCTCTATAATCGCTAAAGAACTGACCTTTTCAAGATATTACGGTTTGATTTATACTGTGCTCGATATAAACAGTCAATTTCATTTTCTTATATTTATTCACTCAAAGAAACCTGACACGTTATATTTTTTCTGTTACAATCTACAAAGAACAGGGTTTAAGTGTACAAGCTACAATTTACAATTCCTTGGTTGGGAATGACAATATTTTCATTTTTATAAAAGTGAAATTTATGTTATTCATTGAGCAAACCGTAATATAATTACATAATTCAGCAATGATTTTGCATATTGTTGTAGTGTAGTGTGAATTACCCTCTTCACTAAATTTCTGAAAATACAAAGACAAAGACCATTTTTAACCGCGGCACGTGATGGGGTAGAGTGGTTAGTTCTACGCCCGACCGCCTTTGCCCCCAGGAATTAACCTGGTACTCATTTTTGGTGTAGGCTGAGTGAATCTCAGGGCCATGTGCACCTCCGGAAGTGGAAATCTCGTTTCTTAAATTTTACGACTTCCTGACGGGGATTCGAACCCACGCCTTTACCGCTTCGGCCAGGCAGCCCCTAAGCACAAATAAAGAATAAGGTGTCGGGAAAATAGCCTTAGGGTAAAAACCAAAATTTAACACTCTTAGGTAATTAGAAATTGGACAGAGAAGGAAAGGTTTTATTGTAAAGAAATAAAAATTCTTGGACGTGCTATAGAGATCCATCGAATACCCCGGAAACGCGACCCCTTATTGTGAAGGTCACTACAGTAGTCAACCTTCCATACCATGTCCGACACCTCAAGTGGAATGTATAACAAATGTATTCATAAGTCACGGAAACAGTTGAAGGAAACATATTGTTCTCTCTGAATCGCCGCCGTAGCCGCACTGGACAAGTGAGGGGTTTCACAAGACTGCAGCGTGAGTGACGTCATATCAGCGTCGGACGTACTTTGAATATCTTGTTGGGTGCATATATCTTAAACAGGTAGAAATATCTCGATGATTCTTTCACCAACATATTTGGCTTGGTGAATTCTGTGTTTGTCATTTCAGTGATATACATACAATAAGAACGGAGGCATAGACTTCGACAGTCACCTTTAGCCTCAAAATTCAACTTTCACGCGGCATTACTTCCACAGTATTGTCACAAGTCACCTCTTGTGGAGTGTATGTCTGTTTAGCTTTGCAATGATACCTAAAAACAAACAAATACCACATCAGCCAGCAACCGCGAGTAAATGGTACTGAACGCGCGCTCGGACGACTCGTAAGCGCCGTGTCACTCCGCGTCTGCGGTGGAGGAGAGTGAGGGATCGAGTCAAACACGAGAAGAATTTATAGTTACAGAGCAGTAGGCTGTTATAGAGAGGCTGTTTTTCGTTCCACAGTATTTATATACACCTCTTCGGATGAGGACGTTGTCACGTCAAAACGGTAAAGAAATTATTTTTAGATCTTAACTAGATTTTTAAAAGTAACTTGAAGTATCTCTCTATCGCAAAAAGGTCTTTCACTGGAGATATTTCGAATTAATAGTTTTCAAACGCTCAATAAGCAAATCGCCCTAATACGAGCCGTTGGACTAGTGGAAAGTCGACAGAACAACTGACCAAAGCGCTCACCTCCAGCTCATTTTGTGAGTCTGTTCCATTGTTAGTAGTCTATGCGTTTATCGTTGATATTTTCCTTACAGTTCATTGCGATTTGTACCTGCAGCGGTACCACTAGTAATATAAATCTGTATGATTTTCTAGAAAAATAGGCGAATTTTGTTCACGCGTTTGTGCGTTTCCATTTACCCAGTATACTTCTTTCTCCGAAATGTAGGAAAGCATCATCACTCTTCGACTTGTCTTCCATCGTATCAGTGCATAGAAAAAAAAGAGGATGTTCTTAAGAATAAAAGTTGATTCCGGCACCTACGTTGAATAATCAAGTGCTCTGGCTTTCGATTTATAGGACCTGGGGTTCGATTCCCGGCGGATTTGAACTACGTACTCCTCTAGCTCGGGGACTGAGTGTTTGTATTCGTCTTAATACATTTCTCTCCATATTCACACAACTTACCACAGTACCACTCATCACAGCCACGCTCGATAGTGTATACATCCCCTCACATAGGGTTGGCGTCAGGAAGGGTATGCAGCCATAAAACTGGGCCTTATGTACTAGTGCCGATCCCTATAAATTGGAATAATTACCGGAAAGAAGAAGAAGAAGGAGGAGGAGGTTGAATAGTTCCCCTTCTCGTGAGAATTCTGTTCTTCCCGGCTCTGATGCTAGATCTAGGAGCCGATTACTCAGCCCAGACGTATCGACCCTTGCCGTGCCACGAGGGTCACAGTTTATGCAACAAGTCATCCATAACTATTACAGTCCTTCCAGTTCGTCGAACTGCGGTGTTTGGACAGCTCATAACTCGAGCGCACACTCCCCCTTCGGAATGGTAGGTTGTCTGCTGCTAAAGGAATTTATGGTGCATTATTGTCCTAGATTAAGATTGTTCTGATGTACAGACCAGACCGTAGCTATAAGTTCTGTAATAGAAACGCCAGGTCGCTGTCCACCCAGCTTTCCTCAAGGTAGAATATCTGGTTTCGTCCTCGGCGAAAGACTTGATTGGTTATTAAATATCTAGAACGCTACGTAATGATATCCGGGTTTTCCACTAAGATTTTAGGCTTATTTACACATTTCTTCCACTTCCTAGTCTGTGTAAAATTAACCTAAGAGATCCCGCTCCCCAATGGGTAGCCTATTTTCCTCTCTTACCAGACCTAATACTTTTACAACTCGGGACAGTTTCCTTTGTTTCGTAAAATTTTTGGACTCTTCTCCATATTATGGCCATGTCGTTGTCAATGTCAACATTTATGGAGCTTGGTCGATGTTTTCCAGGTGTGCGCAGAGGAGACCTTGAACTTCTACCATCACGCTCCTTCGCCTGGCGCCTAATACCTTTGATCTGGGCAGGGATACTGAAAAACGATGGCATTTTGCTACTCTCTCTATTTCAGGATACAACGGAAGTGTCACTTCTTTCTGTCGTGCTTCTTCGTCACACAACTTAATGACGTTGGCAAATACTTCCCGTGCTTCGCTGTGGACAGTTCCAACCTTTCTTCCTGCCGCTAGACATACATACATTAGATCACACACATGGTCTGTCATATAAACTAAGACCGAACGCACAATGTTTGTACTCTGCGGTACGACAGCTGCCTCAGCCGAACTTATGTAGTTCGCGGCTGCCCTGCTTTAAGCGTATATACTATCTTATCTCAGATCTTATAAAAGATGCTGGACGTGTCGTCTTTCCTGGGTTATACAGGCATTGTATCTTGTAACCCTATCCTGGCTGACGC
The DNA here is from genome assembly GCF_040414725.1 of Anabrus simplex. NCBI lineage: Eukaryota > Metazoa > Arthropoda > Insecta > Orthoptera > Tettigoniidae > Anabrus > Anabrus simplex. Next base: position 101,761,431 of record NC_090273.1, on the reverse strand, counting down.
GAATGAGTTCCGCCACTGTAATGTTTCTGACTTCATTCGTAATGTGTTCTTCCAGTTCCTCCAGTGTGTTTAGATTTTTTCCATGCACTTTTTCTTTCAGTTTACCCCACAAGTAAAAATGACACACTGTTAGATCTGCAGTACGTGGGGGGGGGGGGGGGAGGGGGGAGTAGACCAGCACTGATCACTCTGTCTGCAAACACTTCCGAGATTATAAGAAGGGAATCTTCTGCTGTATGCGCAGGGGCTGAATCTTGTTGAAACCACCTATGCGATTTTTCTTCTTTCGTTAACTGATGGAAGAACGAAATCAAAATATCATCTTGTTACCTCTCTGCATTTACTGTCGCCTCGAAGAAAGTAGGCCCAAGTATTCGTCTTGCACTAACAGCACACCAAACACAAATCTTCATATCATAATGAGGAACTTCACAAACACCATTTGGATTTTCTGCACGCCAATAGCGAGGAGAGTTATGATTGTTCACACGACCATTAAGATGAAACCAGAACTTTTACATACGATAATACGGTGTTGCAACGATAGCTGTCTCACCATGTTAACGCCTGAGATTCAGAGTGGCGACTGATGCTTGCGAGGTCGAACACGCGTAGGCTGCTTGCAAGGTCAAGAACTTTGCGCGCGCCTGCCATTCTGTAGCCTACGTATCGGGGAGTACAAACACCTCTTCGACGATCTTATTATATATGAGGGACCCTGTATTTGAACCTCAGGTTTTTTGGAATTTTGTGTAATTAGGCACGTTACATGGTAGGGCGTGTGTAGTCCTGTTGTAAGTGGTATAGAGCACTGTATACGCTCGAGTAATTAAATTGTTTGTTTACAGTAGGCTACAGCAGATGTCGCTGTCTACGTTCTGTATGGAGCTTGGGGTGAACTATACCATTTCACGTCAAGTGAATATAGTTGTAGTATAGAATTGTGACATTGATTCAATACAAGCAGCAGTATCGTAGGGGTTACCCAAAGAGCAGTGTCAAAAAACGTGGAAAATGTACCATCAGACTGACAGACCGAGGGTGACAACGCCACATCAAGATTGCTAAATCCGCGTTACAGTGCAAAGGTGACCAACTTCGACTGCTCAACAAATGCGAGATGACTTCTTGAAGGCAACCGGAGTTCGTGTATCTGCTGAAACTGTATACATTCGGGTGTGTAGTGCCAATTCGACATGTTCCACATCAACTTAATTGAATTGGGATTTCGATGAATGGCTTAATGTTATGTTGGCAGTTCAAACACTGATATCACTTAGCCCAGAGCATTGGGAGGTTATGTTGTAATGTAGGTTATGTTGTAATGTTTAGGGATGGAATGATGCATGGCCGTCGTACAACTTTGATAACGATTCGAGAAAAGTTATTTGCCCTGCGGTATACCGATGGAATTTCTTCGACCATTTGTACAACCCCTTAGGGATGAATATGGTTCTGAATTCATTTTCGTCGACAACAATTCTCGCCCTCATCGTGGTGCTTCAGTGAGGAATTTCGTAAGAGAGGTGGGTATGAACCATGCGAATTGGCCAGCTAATTCACCGGACATGAACTATATTAAGCATGCATGGGGAAGGTTGAAAGCGGCTCTTATTGATCGTCCACAACCTCCAAAAACAGTCTCAAACCTCATTTGAGTAGGCCCGGATGGAATTGGACCTTCCTCCTCAAGATGATTTCAGAGTACTGATCGTAATCAGCGTGCCAGAGACCTGAATAAACCTCATGATGTGCATATCTTAATCATGATACCATATTAATGTCAAGTTATTTAAAATATATGTTCAGTCCTCGGCCCGAAGGTCGGTTGAATCCTCAACAGCTCCATCATTAGCTTAGATGACCTAGTCATCAATGAAGAGGCGTATTAGGGAAATGAGGAGTGAGGTTGTTTCCCGTTGCTGTTACATATCAGTCTGCCAAGCCTACTGAAATGCATGCACCAATCGACCCTATGAGTAACTTTTTCACACCACCCATAGCAAGGACTGCTGGCTGCATAAGGAATGGCATTACTATACTAAGGCCCTCTAGAGTTAAAGTCTGACGTTTAGCGCCACCGGGGAGAAAAAGTTGACAAATGCTGCTCGAAAATGCTATGGCAATGATAAAGCGATGCCATATTTAAAAAAGCTACTGCCACGTGGGTTGGCTTGCTCTCAGTCGCTTTTGTGATATTCGGAGTGGTACTGTGTTAGTTGGGTTAGTTGTTGCTGCTTTATGTATTTACGTGTTTTCTTTTCTGAATATTATTTTCTTTGTTAGTTTATTTTTGTGTAAGTTAATCAGTGCCTAGTTGTACAGTTCTATTCTGTATGTAACATTTGAATTGGTTGAGGTTATTTTCAGTTAGTAATTATGAAAGCTTATATTTATCGGCAGTGACGTGTTCTGTCTTGAATGCTTGGAATTATTGGCACCAGCTTAGGAACGGGTCAAAGTTTATTGAATTGCAATAGGCCTACATGTTTTATTAAACACTCACCCTGTATGAAAGGGTCATATCCCGTAGTTGGAGGTAACTTTGACAACGCAGCGTACTTCGTAGTTCCTGCTTCCGCCGCTTAAATGCTAGACTCCAACTCTCGATAATTGAAAGTTGCAACATTGCGCTAGCCCATACCAGAAGACATAGAACACTGCAAATACTAGATCTCGCCAGTAAAGGCATCAAATTCGGATAAGGTGATATTTTAGAGTTTACGACCGATACGTTACGCGCATAAAAAATGTAACATGGTAGGGAAAATGTAGGGACATTTCAGCGGCTCTGTAGCTACAGCTACAGTTTGTATTTCTCATCTGGCAACACTGCTTCCCGCAATCCAACAGGACAGACTCTTCCCCCCGCCCCCTGCAGAGCTTTTCACGTGAATGGAATACAGTACGTTCTATGGTGGTTTGACGAGAAGTCGCATTGATGCCGGGCAAGGAGCGCGAGGGGTACGCATGTGTCCCGCGCATGCGCATATCTGAAGTCTCCAGGTCTGACGATAAACATCTGTTCCATCCGCGGTAACTTTTGCGAATTAACGTTCTGTTGTGAAGTTACAAAGTGGTATTGGAATTAGGCTTTCACATATTTACTATATTTACTACTGCATAAATAACAGTTTAATAATGAGCATTTATCTCATTCTTCTGTCACGACTAATGTTTGTAATGAGTGTAGTACCTATTACTTGTGTCTTACGTACTTCTCGTCAACGCAGATAGTACTGTCCAGTCTCGTTGATGCTTCACCGCCAAGAGTTCAATCGGTGCCGCATCACATTGCTCTTCTAAGTACCATATTAACACATTTTCGAGCATTCTTGTCTCATCGTTGTGCTTAATAATAGTAATAATAATAATAATAATAATAATAATAATAATAATAATAATAATAATAATAATAATAATAATATTTTTACGTCCCTTTATGCATTTTTAAGAGACCCCAAGATGCCGGAATTTCGTCTCGCGGAAGTTCTTTTATTAACAGTTAAATCAGGCTACCATCTTGCTTTTTTAAATTCCAAAATTTCTCGATCTCTTTAAAATTTCTCATTCAAGAAAACAAACCATTCCCACAGGATAACTTAAGAGAAAATTGCGGGTCAGATATTGAACCGTGTTGAATCGCGAAACATAGCTGAGGATGGAGGTAAAAGCAAGCACACATCTCTAGCAAATCATTTCTTTTAAAAAATATATTTGGCTTTACGTCGCACCGACACAGATAGGTCTTATATGGCGGCGATGGGGTAGGAAAGGACTAGGAGTGGGAAGTGACCGTAGCCTTAATTAAGGTACAGAATCAGCATTTGCCTGCCGACAGTGGGGTACGAACCCACTCTCCTCCGGATGCGAGCTCACAGCTGCGCGCCCCTAACCGCACGGCCAACTCGCTCGGTCCAGTACTACCTATTCTGATAGGAAACAACCAATAGAGTAAGATGTAGTTACTAATACAGCCGTGCCCCAGATACGTTGGTTTAACGTTTTGTCTCGATTCACATGGAGTGTTTTAGAAATCACCATCTTGTTGATAAGATATGAGACGTTTCTCCAGACAATACCTACATTGTATTTCTTATGTTATGACTTAGCTTTCATCTTGCTGAAAAGGTAAGGAGGTGGAAAGAACAAGATGTTCTTACGACACGTCAGACAAGCTGGTGGGAGTGTCGGTTTAGGAAACAAGCCTCATTAAAACGCCAGGAACAAATTTTACGTAACATGTCCTGTAAAACAGGACTATTCATAGTAAGTTATTCAAGATATCTTTATATAGAGCTCTTTTGTGGTGTTATTGCTGTCGTTTAGTTCACGGGTTAGGTCAGTAGTGTGGTCGATCTCGTGTACTTACTATGGATGTTAAATATATACATATTTTGTAATCTGTTTTACTGTTGTATCTGGGCTGATGTGTGTATTCCTTATTAAACAGTACCAAGGATGGACAGGAAGTAACCCAACAGTTAGAAAAATGCTAGCTTTATTTGTAATAGGGACTATGGATAGGGTCAGACGAGCATTCGTAGAGTTCTTTGGAGTGATGCTGACTGCCCTCATTGCCTCCTCAGCCTAATGCTGCTGAAGGTCATATCCGAAGTCTGATTTCGAACAGCTCTGGGAGACACAACTATGTACAACTACATATAATCATGTTTATACTTGCGTTTACCTATTCCTATTATTATTATTATTATTATTATTATTATTATTATTATTATTATTATTATTATTATTATTATTATTATTATTATTATTATTATTTCCGGCTGATTGGTTGAATGGTCAGCGTAGTTGCCTTCGGTTGGCCCTGGGTTCGATTCCCGACTGGGTCAGATATGTTAACTTTAAATGGTTATTTCTTCTGGGTCGGGTACTGGGTGTTTGTACTGTCCCCAACATCCCTGCAACTCACATACCACACACAACACTATCCTCCATCCTTGGCTTTGGCAATATGAAAGTAACCGAAGTATGAGCGATGCTAGTAATACCATTCCTTATGCAACCTGTCCCTGTTATGAATGGTATGAAAATGGATCTCGTAGGGTTGGTTGGTGCATGTACATGGCAGAGTGATTCCATGGCTATATGGTTAGCGTGCTGGCCTTAGGTTGCAGGGGTCCCAGGTTCGTTTCCCAGCAGGGTCGGGAATTTTAACCAACATTGGTTAATTTCGCTGACACGGGGGCTGGACGTATTGTCTTCATCATTTCATCCTCATCACGACGCGCAGGTCACCTACGGGAGAGCCGATCGTGTCCTCGGACACTCCCGGCACTAAAAGCCATACGCCATTTTTTTATGGCAAACCCCCATGGCGCAACAGTCCCGAAGGGCCATGGCCTACCAAGTGACCGGCTGACCGCTGCTCAGCCCGAAGGCCTGCATATTACGAGGTGCCGTGTGGTCAGCACGACGGATCCTCTCGGCCGTTATTCTTGGTGTTCTAGACCGGGGCCGCTATCTCACCGTCAGATAGCTCCTAAATTGTAATCAAGTAGGCTGAGTGGACCTCCAACCAGCCCTCAGATGCAGGTAAAAATCCCTGACGTGGCCGGGAATCGATCCCGGGGACTCCGGTTAAGAGGCGCGCACGCTGCCCCTACACCGCGGGGCCGGCACTTTTTATGGCAAAGTGATGTGTAATATCACCGGCTGGCTCGCTGAGGAAAGCAACAGGAAACTATTTGATTAATTTTCGTATTTCGCCCCGTCAGTGGTGCCTAGGCCATCTGACAGATTATGGTGGAGCTGTTGAGAATCCAACCAACCTTCAGGTTGAGTACTCGGCATACACTCGTGAAAATATGTCTACGAAGTGTGTGAACATATTGATTGTTAAAAGTGTCGGTCGAATAAGCGGTGATGAAAATTTAACTGCCTTGTGCACAGAAGGTGAGAGTCTAGCTAGTTTAGGTCACTGTGGATCTCGTTCGTCCTGGAAATATGCTGAGGATATATTTTAAATGGAAAACTAAAGCATACTTTATTTTCCGGCATTTACTGACGAAATACTATTTTCAAGGGCCCCATCTCATGGTCGCGTACAGTAATGGGCGAGGTTGAGCGGAAGTGAAGTACTTATCAGCACCGCTCATCTTTCACAACCGGTTTATAATTACGGTTATCACTCGACCTTGTACTCACTGATATTCCTGTGAAACAACTTGTAGCATGTGTGTTACCCAGCAGTTTATACAGTTGAGGTACCTTGCATCATCTTCCATACTTGTACAAATTTATTTTAACCTCCTGTTAATTGTGACAATAGGATTGTTCGTCCTTTTTCTCTAGAGGATGAATTAAGGTATTTGTTATGAATTTCCTAATTTAATTCGTCTCCACAATAAACATAACTTATAACAATACTGTTAGTTTCACACTTGCTGAAAAAATGTTTTATTGCGAAGTGAATAATGATAATAATCGAAAAAGCCTGAATACTTTCAGTTTTTGTTGATTTCATATTCTCTCAGTCGGTGAAATTAAATTTTTATTCCCTGCAGGAAACATTACTTTTAATAGTAATAATAATAGATTTAAATCCCACTTAATATTTTTTTTCGAATTTCGGAGACGCGAACGCGCCGAAAATGTTGTCCCGCGTAGGTACTTTTTCGCACGAGACTGATGAATAAAGTTTGGATGTTACGGAAAAGTCATATTTCTTTCGTGAGGTCATTTTACCCGAAATCAGAAAAAATAACTGTGAATGATGGATTCCTGACCCCGTTTAAAGCAATTTTATGTTGCATATAAATGCATATTTCGGCCATTTGTATAGCTTTGGTCATATTTTGCGCATTTTAGTGATACATGATATTTGGTTATATTTTGAGCATTTTAGGGATACATGATATTTGGTTATATTTTGCGCATTTTAGTGATAGGCCTACATGATATTTGGTTATATTTTGAGCATTTTTGTGATACATGATATTTGGTCATATTTTGCGCATTTTAGTGATACATATATTTGGTTATATTTTGAGCATTTTAGTGATACATGATATTTGGTTATATTTTGAGCATTTTTGTTTAAATTGAGGCGTCATTTTTAACAAGGCATGTGCAATCTGCGTCGATTTTCAAACACAAGATTTCAAAATTATGACATTTCTTTATTTTCCCGAAACAGGTAGAAGGTTTCGAAGACATAATTCTGGGAAAGATGCTGTACGAACGTACGCCGACCGTTACCAAAAAACATGCTAATACTTCATTTTTGGCATTCGTGAGATAGTGGGTTCGAGCCCCATTGCTGGCAGCCCTGAAGATGATATTTGTGTGTTTTTTCCATTTTCACACATTAAGGCCACGGCCGCTTTCTTCCCACTTCTCGCCCTTTCCTATCCCATCGTCGCCATAAGATCTATCTGTGTCGATGCGACGTAAAGCATCGTGTAAAAAAACTTCATGTTTGGTTATTTTTTAAGAAAACAGAATGAAAACTCCGACTCAGGGCTATGATACTGAAATAATGTATAACATGTTAATTTATCTACTGGAGCTCTGTCATTTTGCTCTCCTGCTGTATGTCCTAGAACCGACACAGGACCTAAGAAACTACCATGAATGAAATAATCATTTCTTTAGAGCATGATCAGATAAGGCCAAGCCTCTTCGATAAAAGAGCATTCTGTATGTCCCTTAGCTATGGCCATCCATCAATACTTCACATCACAGCCTGGATGATTGCTAAGTAATATCGCTCTGTATCGCTGATTTCAGGTGACCACCCAGCCGTAAGACATATTAAAAAAAATATTTGGCTTTTGGTTCATTAACCATACAGCCAACAAAACATTAAAAATTCACAAGTCACACATTAATATATATATATGACAGACACAGGAATAAAATGACATAAATGGCAGCCAGAAAATATCACCTGAAAGTCTCTTTCATTCCACAAACTCCCTGGATGTTCTGAAATTTACATTTTTTTAAACATGACTAAAATCAGATAAAATAAGACCGGTAAAAAGACAAATTATATATTTAAAACACTATATTTGAGAAATTGTGCTGAAGTCGCTTAAACTCTCTGTTTGACAGGAGAAAGAAGAACTGGCACGCTGGTTGGCGACAGTCTCTTTCATACCACATACTCCTTGGATGTTTTGACATTCACAATTCATGATTTGCACTTTTTTTTGAACGTGACGAAAACCATTACAAATTTTTGATTAAGAAAAGTAAAAACAAAGAGAAGAAGGACACATATTGTGTATTTAGATCAGTATGTTTGAGAAATTCGGCTAAAATAGCATTTACTCTCTGGTTGGTAAGACATATTTATGTCAAAATGGTTGCAGTGTTTTAGTGTCGTCGTTGTGCCTGCAAAAACCTCTAAGTGACGAGGTTTTGGGATAAATACTGACCTGCAGCACATCGCTCATAAAGAACGAGAATTATCGTTGACATAAATATGTCCTATGGCTGGAAGTCATGAAAATTTGCGTCAAGAAATTAGCTCTACAAAATGTTTGACGGATGTTACCTAGCAACCAGTAGCGGCGATTGGGAATTAAAAGTGCGGGGGCAAAAACATATACTGATAACAAACAGTACCCGGGTTCGTGAGATATAGTATAGGGGGGAGGGCTTATATACACCAAAACTAAAATAAAAGCTACAAAATGGTAAGTTTTTAATGCTCTCTCAGCGAATTTCGACGGAGAGGTAAAGATTGAGAGTTTACCAACTTAAGTGCGGTAATACTAGCTTTTTGATATTTCGATTCAGTACTGTACAATAAAACTCACCAAAGGAACAATATTTCACATTTATTACAATTAAAAAGAAATACGACGAGATTATACAATTAAAATCATTTAGTATTTGACTACACACTAAAAAACTAACAGACACCAAAGAGACGGCCATATTGATGAATGCGTGCGGCAAACGGATAGATCATACCTCAGTGTCGATGACCTTAGAAAGAAATATATCCCTACTACCCTTCCTCAGAGCACAGGCAAAGTCTCCACTACTTGCTATGGCGCTATACAAATCATTTAGCCGGGACGAACGACATTTTTGCGTATTTCCACTAAAAATTTTGTTTATGATTAAATAAAATAAAATAAAGGAAATAATTAGTTTATAAGACAGCAGGGCTTGTACAAATTGTTTTTTAATCATTTCTAGTTTCATCGGCTAAACTGGAATAAAATGTAATCGTTTCTCCAAAAAGTGTGTGTGTGTGGGGGGGAGACTGCCCCCCTCCCCCCCCCCAATCGCCGCTACTGCTAACCGTGTGTAGGCTGTGATGTGAGGTATTGATGGATGTCCATGGCTGAGATACATATTATCAAAGAGGGGGGTTAGAGTAGGATGGTCGATGTGATCTTTCAGGTTGTGATGTGATGTATTGATGGATGGCCATGGCTGAGATACATATTATCAAAGAAGGGAGAATAGGATGGTCGATGTGATCTTTCAGGCTGTGATGTGATGTATTGATGGATGGCCATGGCTGAGTTACATATTATCAAAGAAGGGAGTTAGAGTTCAGATGGTCGATGTGATCGTTCAGGCTGTGATGTGATGTATTGATGGATGGCCATGGCTGAGATACATATTATCAAAGAGGGGAGTTAGAGTAGGATGGTCGATGTGATCTTTCAGGCTGTGATATGTGATGTATTGATGGATGGCCATGACTGAGATACATATAGAAGGCTCTTTCATCCAAGAGGCCTCATCTCTAGAGAAATGATTATTTCACTCGTGGTTGTTTCATTGGCCCCGAGTCAGTTTCCCCGTTTCGATGCACTCAATCCTACACTTGAAATGAAATGGCGTATGGGTTTTAGTGCTGGGAGTGTCCGGGGACAAGTTCGCCTCGCCAGATGCAGGTCTTGGATTTGACTCCCGCAGGCGACCTGCGCATCGTGATGGGGATGAAATGATGATGAATACGACGACGCATACACCCAGAGAAATTAACCAGTGATGGTTAAAATTCCGACACTGCCGGGAATCGAACCTGGGACCGCTGTGACCAAAGGCCAGCACGCTAACCATTTAGCCATGGAGCCGGACAATCCTACACTTGTCGACTCCAGATTCCATACAGATGACTCTCGAAAACGATTCGTTAGTTGCTAAAAATTAATCGTTATCAATTTGAGTTTCGTTTATTGAAGGCAGTGTTGCCAACTTATATTTCCAAGATCCGCTAAATACTCCTAAAAATCCGCTAAAATTCGCCAAGAAATCCGATCTCAAATAATTAGCAATAAAAATGAGCAATAATAATAATAAAGTAAATGTCTTCACTCACCTGATCTGTGAGTTTCACTGGGATTAACCCCCTGTCTGCTAGCCGGCGAGCTTCATAGCATAAATATAAATGCTACTCTCTCACAGTTTCATTATCTGTCGTCATTCGTCAACTAAGAGAAAATTACCCTCTCCCCTCGCATTACAAATTTATGATTCCATGATCTCATAACATCAAATCCGAATAACATGTTTTCCTCATGTGACTGCTAGCTCCTGACAAGAAATACGGAATAGCTCGGAGACAGACTGGAGTACAAATAATAAAAAAGTAAAATGGATAAAATACTGAATTCCGCTATAATAAATCTAGAATTCCGCCAAAAAATCCGCTGTCCGCTAAATTATATATTTCTCCGCCGACAGTCTTCTAATTCCGCCAAATTTAGCGGAAAATCCGCTAAGTTGGCAACACTGGTTCTAAGCTGAAATAGTTCTCATCTCGTTTTTCGCAGGTGTAAGGATGGTATGTCCACTTTAATTCTTCCAGTGTTCTATGCTATAAGTTATACCATGTTTTCTGGGAATCTTCCAAGCATTCTTTGCCACACTCCATCTTTGCCAGAGTAGACCCGGCAGGCGGCAATAGCCAGCTGACGATCGCTCAGTTAAGTCGTCTTGTACTCATGGTATAATTATACCTGTAACCTATTTTGCAATTTCTACCACTAGGTATTGTTTTCCGACTACTTTTTATCAGGTTATGGCCTTGAGTGTAAAGATCTGTTCCGACGGCTTGGCTTCAATGTGTATATGTGAGGAATACGTCAGTTGGGGTATGAGTACTGACGCCCTGTATCACTTAGAGGTTTGGAAGTTGGCTTTTTAACATTTCCATCGAGCTTCAGTATTGACATCCTTACGTCAAAGAATACCCCGTGCTAACTTTCTCCGCATTTTGCAATTTTCTGCGGTGGAAGCTGAGTAACTAATGTACCATATCCTAAGTCTGAGCAGTGAAACCTTGTTCATGACTCGTGAGGCAACTACAGGGAAGTAGTGGGATACTGAAATGTACGTCTTGTGCTCGGGGAAATAATTACGTCTTCGTCGTGCTTCACACCATGACTAACATTAATAACGTACCTAGTTCTTGAACACGTGCGGGCGGTAGAGACGTACAGTAGAATAAGGTAATAGTCAAGATTTTTTTTCCTATGAATGCTTGCTCTACATTTAAGATTTTTCGACTTCTTTCTGGAATCACACTTCGTGTTAATACTTCGTGAACTAGAACGTCTATCAATAACCAAACTAATACAGGGTGAGTCTCTCTTCTGCGGCAGAATGCAGGGAGGGAATTTGGTAGGTGATAAGGGAGGGGTATGGGTGGTGCTGAGTAATGACATTTGGAGCACAACTGGTGTCGAGTGTTATGAAAGGTGTTGCTCATAGGATCAGTCGTGCTGCAGTAGCACCTTCTGGCCCAGTGAGGAAAGCAATGGCAAATTACCTCACTCCTCATCTTGCCTAATACGCCTCATTTGGGCTCTGCCATTGGTTTTTGCGGTTTCCCTATTACTGCATACTACTGCATACCCATTGGAGGTGCTATTTGAGGATCCAACCAGCCTCTGGGCTGATGACCTGACAGACAGACAAGGGAGATGTATTATATAGTTCACTTCACTACCGTTTATAGTACTACCACTCTAAGATTTTATCGACTTCTTTCTGGAATCACACTCCGTACACGTTATACTGCTAAGACAACATCCAGAACTATATCTGATGACGCTCACTATAAATAGTGGGTGTGTATTAGACCTTTTCTTACTGCAATTTGCAGGCATACTGTAGGCCGGGCGCACTTTGCGACGCAGGTGGCCGCAGAGCAGGACAGAGTAGGGCAGGACAGCGTAGAACTGACGAAATTGGAAAGTGAATGTGAGCGCGCATTGCCACGCAGTGTCTCGTCGGATTACAGAAAGAAAGAACATTGTTTTATTCAGACTGTATATTAGGGCATCCAATGTGAAGGGATGAAAGCAACGGGAAACTACCTCACTCCTCATTTCCCTAGTATGCCTCTTCAGTGATGCCTAGGCCATCTATGACAGCTGGTGGCAGAGCTGTTTAGGATCCATCCAGCCTTTGGGCTGAGGACTGAACACAAACACAATGTGAAGGGAGTTCTTCCACCTGTCATGACTCCTTCGAGTCTTATTTTTCAAGCTTTCGTAACTTTTTCGTCATTTTGATAGTCATCTTCACAATTTCCCTTGTTGATATGGGTTGTTGATCATGCTGTTTCTTTAATCTTAAAACAGTCACGACTAAAACCACCACGATTGAATATTATTTCCATTGTAGCGATGGTCGGCGTTGATATGGACTAAGCAACAAAAGTACAGTATAAATTCATGAACTGTATAAGATATACATGATCCGAAATGTTATTCTCTATAACTTTAGTTGTGTAGTTAAGAATGTATTAATAGGACCACTAATAGCATAGATATTTGGGATTTTAACTTTATTCCTTCCCTTAAACTACCATTTCATCCGGCGTGAATAAAATTTATAGTCTAGGCTGTCGCTCCTTATTCCCCGACTTTACATACTGATTTTCCTTAAATTCTGCTCAGCCATTTCCCCGTGATGCATGTACTTACATACTGCCTGTGACAATAAAGTTCGGTGAATAGTCCTGTACTATACACGACAGTGTCCTTCGATATAGTCCCCTCCCATAACTATGCACTGCTGAGATCGGCGATACATGTCCTGGAAACTTTTGGAAGAAGGCTTCCTTTGGGATGGTGTTCAAGACGTCGTTCCCTCAGGTAGAAATTCCTTGTGGATAATGCCTTGACTATCGAAAAAGGTAATGAGCATTGTTTTGATGCGTGACTTTTCGGCTCTGATCTTCTTCCGATGAGGTGATCCCGGAGAACGCCATTCCATGCTTTGCCGTTTCGTTGCAGGGTCGTACCTCAGACACCAGGTTTCATCCTCAGTGACGATACAGTTCAAGAAATTTGGTGTCGCATCCGCCGTTTCGACAAAATCCTGTGAAGCCTCTAAACGTGCCTGCTTCTGATCGTCAGTCAAGTAATGTGGCACAAGACGAAACACGTTTTCCTCTTCCCTGACTTCTGGGTAACGATTTGTCGCACGGATTCACGCTTAACGTGCAGTTCATCCGGTATCATGCGCACAGTTAATCGCCGATCGTTCGTGATTAATGTCCCCGCCTTCTCAATATCGGCGGTCTTCCGCTACGGGGGTTGTCAGAAACACTTTCCCAGCCTCCTCGAAATCGGGCGAACCACTCGTACACATACTTTAAGGACAGTGCTTGATCTTCATAAACACGTACCAGCATAGCTTGCGTTTCTTTCGGTGTCTTGCCAAGCTTATAACAAAACTGTACATTGATCTTTTGGTCGTTCCTGTTCCTGTTTGTAGTTCAGAATCAACGCACTAAACACGCACTGTGTCAAATAGGTCTTACACAGCACACACACACGATGCTCAACTGAACAACGTTGGGAGCAGGTGGTCAAAACCTGCTGCTACGCAGGTGAAGCGTTGCGTGTCGCCATTGTTGCCGGATCGACCGTTCGGACTTCATTCACCGAACTTTATTTTCACAGGTTGTACATGATGGACATTTTAAATAAAACATTGCATTGTAGTCCACATGGTTCACATCGTATAAAACATAGCGAGACCGAACGGCTTTGATAATTCTCTCCTCTCTTTCTCAACAAACTTCGTGGTACGTGAGCAGGAAATCTGTGTTCCGAACACTGCGCGGGGTAGGCGGAAGTAGGCGCAGAACTGTCTTGTCCTGCCTTGGCCTGCTCTGCTTCTCAACTTGCGATGATACTGTGAATTGTGTGGATTGCTAAAAGTGTACATGTTGTATGCGAGCGAGTCCATGTACTGCAGCGTGAATGAGAAGATAAGGGGAGTTCACTTCGCTAGTTGCTACCGAAGTGTTCACACAGGCTCCTGCGACTGCGTTAGTGTGACAAGGCTTCATTTCACTCCCAGTAGCACAGCAGTAGTTACCCCTCCACTACCTTCCTCCCCCTCTTGGGGCTGATGACCTAGATGTTAGGCTCCTTTAAACAACAAGCATCATCACCTTTGCCTCTTTCCCCCTCCAAGCTTAGGGTTTCGCGCAGGTTTGTTTCATCAGGTAGTAATCACGCTCTACTAGCGTCAACGTCTTCCACTGAGTGTTGCACTGTATTCAGTTATGGCTGTTGAGCTTCGCTACGCCGGTAACAGCGTATTCACAGCCTTCTCGCTCGTACCCGCGGTCAGCGGTTGCAGAGTAGGCTTCGGCCTACAAGTGGCCACGGCTGGTCGGTGGTCTAACAGCTCTGCACTCCGACCGGCCAACCGAGCAGAGGAGGAGTGGCCGCGGCTCTACCGTGGCTCTACGCCTCTGTATTCGGGTGACGGAGAGGGGCTGGTCCGCACCGTCGGCTGTCCTGAGGATGGTTTTCCGTGGTTTTCCATTCTCTTGCACGAAGGCGAATGCCAGGACGGTTCCTAATATAGGCCATGGCCGCCAACCCCCTCGCCTTATCCGAGTATCTCCTTCACCGTAACAAATCTCCTGGCCTGAGAGACGGCATCACCGCCTAAGAGGGCCTGTCCTTTCAGGGGAGGAAAGAAAACATTTGAGTGTTAGTCATACCCGCTCTGCTTTGTCTGTCACACCAGCTGACGGGAACTATCACTCTTATCGCTTGGATTCCTAGGTCGTACTTCAAATTGTCGTGTTCTAGCAGGGTAAGTGTTCACTTTTCTGAAGAGAAAACCCCGGCTGTTGTACACTGTCACGATGCGGAAAAATCCAAATATTACACTTTCCTGGATGGTGTGATATTGAGCCTTAAGGGTCAGAGGCTTTTCGATGAAAATTGTAATATGTCACATAGTATTCTCTTTTTTTTTATGTGTGTATAGATACAGCGACGAAGTACGACTAAATTCGTTTGCAGCAAATAAGATTTATTTTGCCTAATGGTTGGTATAGTGAGGAAAGCAGTGGCAAACTACCTCACTCCTCATCTTGCCTAGTACCAGTGGCGGTGGGCTCTCAGGAGCACATGAGCACGTGAACACCCAGTTCTACCGCATTTTCACGCATTCGTGGATACCGGTAATTCAAAATTGTTTCCTTTTTTCGACCTGATATCGTCAATCGATGGAAAGCATTCGACTTATATCGAAGCTCCGTTACACTGACAGCTGTTCGTTTCGAATGACAATGCCAGGGAGCATACTGGAGATTTTGCTACGAGGCTTAAGAATATACGCATGCGCATGGATATGACGTCATGGTTTATGCACAGATATATCCATAAGCGAGGAGCACGGTAAGGAATGTGGCTTTCCGTCTATAACCACCCTTAAACCAGAGATAGTATTACTTTTGTCCACAAGGGTCCGCCACCTCCCTTGTTACTGTTGGCAACTGCTCCCAAAGTTACTATTGCATTACATCGCCGGAAGATTGCGCTAGTAGCTAATTCTGAACAGGTGTTCGTAATCACGGGATCAGAAAGCCACAGCCTCAGCGAACGCCTGAGCGACCCAGCCCGGCAGTCGTAATTTTAGTTTTCTTGTACACTCACAGATTCGTCTCGGGAAAATGCATAGAGACTAGAGAAGCAACCGAACAAGGAACTTTTAGTGAAATGAGTGAGTTTGTACTTATTTACATTCTACTTTGGTACCGTATATTTGAGACGTGAACACACATTTTGTTGCGAACCCCCTGAAAATTTGGTCACGAGCCGCCACTGCCTAGTACGCCTCATTTTGGTGCTGCCATTGGTTTTTGGGGTTTCCTTATAACCGCATAGCCTTTGGTGGTGCTATTTGAGGATCCAACCAGCCTCTGGGCTGATGACCTAACAGACAATGGTTGGTATGAATAAGCCTGAGCTCTATTTTTATGTGACGAATATTGAGTTAGATGAAGAAAAGAAAACCGCTGCGTCTCAGCAGTGACTTCTGCCCTCTGGGGTGCATCTTGCTAGCGAATTCTCTCGGAGATACATCTCCAGTAATAGTAATAATAGATGAATAAACTGGAGCTTCATCTCACCGAAAGGAGATGGATTTCTGAATTGAAAGATTCTCTTAAATATACAATAAAACCCGCCTTTAGCGGAATCTTTAGGAACCGGAATAGTGCCCTTATAGGAATATTTAACTGAGAACCGTGTTGCCAGCAGTGTTGCCAACTTAGCGGACTTTCCTTTAAATTTGACGTAATTGAAAATGGAACAGCGGATAAATTTTCCATTTAGCGGACAGCTAATATTTTTTACGAATTTTCAAACTTCTATTAACGATTTTCAGCGGTAACAATATCACCTTTCATCACCAGGAGAAAAAATAATATAGAACTTACTGCCGTATAATAATCTACTTAAATCCCACTGCATTGAACTTATGCTGCATCCTACCACTTGTTTTCTAGACCAGCTCTGACCCACAGCCTGTCAGAAATTGTTGCAATTGTCACTGTACTGTTATGCCTTTGCTAGCAGGACCTAGTGTTTACAATGCACTGTGTCTTCTGGCATCGGTTAGAGCAATTTTGTTACTTTGATCTGTCTCTGTCTTATCCTTGGCTTAGACAATATGAAAGTGACTGAGGTATGAGCCATTCCTTATGCAGCCAGTCCCTGCTATGAATGGTGTGAAAATGTTGCTTATAGGGTCAGTTGGTGCATGCATTTCAGTGGGCTTGGCAGAATGATATGTAATAGCAACTTCTAGCTCGGTGAGGAAAGCAACGGGAAACGATCTCACTCCTCATTTCCCTAGTACGCCTCTTCGGTGATGCCTAGGCCATCTATAACAGGTGATGGCAGAACTGTTGAGGATCCAACCGACCTTAGGGCTGAAGAGTGAACATACATACTGTACTGTTGATGAGCCGGCTAGTGTCGTGTTTGATATCGAGTTCCTTTTGACATCAGGTTATTTTTGGTATGTCAATATGCCGAAAGAAATGGTTAAAAAGTACACTCAGATATTTCGTTAAGAGTGGTTAAATAATTAAACTTTAAAAGACTAGATGATTGAGCTTCCTAGTGATCCTTAACACGGACGGTACATGTATTGGCAGTGCAGTATAAATGCGAAATTGTTAAGACATTATTTCTTTCCGCACTTATCAAAAACAATGAAAACAGTAATGAAAGTGAAAATAACTTTCAAAATAGATTTGAAAATTTCCGTATATGCTTTGCTGCTATGAACTGCCACCATATATTTTGAAAAAGAATAGTACCATGTTGCTTCATATGAAACCACAGGACGTCAAGCACATCTGCTTCAGAGGATATAGTTCGGGGAGGAGAACATGATGACTTCCTGTTCAAAACGGGTGAGTGTTGAGTTATTGTTATCTATTAAAACAGCTGGTATATGCTGTTTTGCCTCAGTTCAAAATTTAACGGAATTTGGCGGAGAAAAGATTTATGGGTTGGCAATACTGGTTACAAGAAATAGTTGTGTCCAGCGTACAATTCTGGATTACTGGAAGAAGTAAATGACTGTACTGTGCAATATTACTATTAGTGTGAGGATGTCCTAAGCAAGAACAAAATTGTGTTAGTGCTGGTGAACTAGTGAATACAAATATATAATTAGTGTCATTGTATCTACTGCCGCACAAAATCATATACATCTACTGCTTTATTATTCAACGGAGGTATGTACTTATGTGTTTTTTTTTTTTGATTCGTTGTGCCCAACTGTGGAGCGCGTTTGAACTTATTTTGCACAATGTTTCTTCTTCTTTCCTTCCCAATATCTCTTCATTTTTTCACTGTGTTCCTTTCTGCGTGTTTCTGTCCAGATTGTATTTTTTCTTGTTGGTTTCTGTGCAAATTTATGTTTGTTTACTAAGCTTCGAAATTTCATTCTATCTTGAATGGTTTCGTCCTCAAAACCCATTTCTTGTAGTTCTTTATGAATTTCTGCTAACCAATTGTTGCGGATGTTCAGGGTTAGAGCTAGATTTAGAATTTTCTTTGTCAGCCTGTTGTTATCCATTCTGTGTAGGTGTCCGTAGAATTTTAGTCGTCTCTTTCTGATGGTATCTGTGATTTTTTTCTGTGAATTGAAGAAATTCGTGTGCTTTCTTTTTCATCCAAATTCCATTTTCGAACTTTGGTCCTAGGATTTTATTTTAATTTTAATTTTACCACCTTTATTAACCGGAATCTTGTATACAGCGGGAAAAATTCCGGTCTCTTGGTTTTCCGCTGTAGACAGGTTTTACTGTAACTATAAAAATCTCTTTTGGTCCTGTAGAGGAAATATTAATTAGCACATCATTTTCTGGAGCCATTACACGAAGCAGGCGTTGGAACTCTTACAGAAGTTATTATTGTTTTGTTTTGTTTTGTTTTATTTGTTACGTAGGTGATTCTGGGTTTCAAAGTGGTTTGGTGTAGCCGATGATATCGGTTTCGTCCAGAACTTTCTGAGCAGTTAAGTCAGAGGCAGAAGCCTGGATGCAGTTTCCAGCAACTGAAAATGAAAACCTACAGCCTGTTTTCCAGTCTTTGACCGAGTCAGGGCTATTATTACAATGGGGTCGCCACTCCCAAGGTGATATTAATGACTGATAAATGCTATGAAATGATAATGGAGTGTGTTGCTGGAATGAAAGATGACAGGGAAAACCGGAGTACCCGGAGAAAAACCTGTCCCGCCTCCGCTTTGTCCAGCACAAATCTCACATGGAGTGACCGGGATTTGAACCACGGTATCCAGCGGTGTGAGGCCGACGCGCTGCCGTCTGAGCCACGGAGGCGATAGTTTCCAGCAACGACACAAGCATAATTAAGGATCTAGTGACAAGGAGGATACACATTTCCTAATGTTATAGAAGCAGTTGATTACACTCCCCTGTGTCCGGGGGCGGTAGAATACACCCTGTGGCATCTATTGTGTACATTCGTGGCAAGAAAGTTATATGCTTGTATTCCCTGTCCTATACCTGTTGAAATTATATCCTTGTCTTCAAATTATTTGGAGGTCGTTCACCTGAGAAGCTCGTTAGGAAATGTTGACTAGACTGAGGGCTGAGTTGGGTTACTGTAGGAAATATTTACTCTCACCTTTTCCCCTGCCACTTGCTAGCCTTGAAGGTGTCCGGGTTCGAACCTTTTTCTTTTGCTTTACAGTGGAGTGACCTTTTATTCAGTGCTATGTCTATTCTCTGTGTGCTGTAGGTATTGAATGTGGCAAACAGTATTGACAGCTTTTTATTGCTGGCCTTGCATACTTCTTGGTAATCATTCCGTAGTAAATAGCCCCGATAGAATATGTCTTGGAGAGCCTCCGTGGCTCAGACGGCAGCGCGTCGGCCTCTCACCGCTGGATACCGTGGTTCAAATCCCGGTCACTCCATATGAGATTTGTGCTGGACAAAGCGGAGGCGGGACAGGTTTTTCTCAGGGTACTCCGGTTTTCCCTGTCATCTTTCATTCCAGCAACACTCTCCATTCTCATTTCATAGCATCTATCATTCATTAATAAATCACTTTGGGAGTGGCGACCCCATCGTACTAATAGCCTATATCTATTTCATTCATTCCATCCCTGACCCGGTCAATGACTGGAAAACAGGTTGTAGGTTTTCATTTTCAGAATATGTCTTGATTGGTTAAAGAGCCGTGAGTAAGATGTGATGAGAAGCGCGTGAGTTTACGCGCGTAGAAGGTGGTAAGCAATTCCAGTTACCAACTGCCTATTTGTAGAAGGATCTAAGTAAACAGAGTATTAATCAAGACTCCTTGCTTTGAAACATAGTAAATTTCCGCGTATGACCGTTACATGTCATTTTTAACGTCAGGTGTTTCACAGATCTGGTTGTCTCTTTGGCCCCTTCGGTGTGGGCGTGGTGGTTACTGAGGACGGTGGTTTTTTTTTTTTCTGCTTTCCACAATATTTATTTTTTAGAAAAAAGTGCACAAGGTCTGTGAAAAAACTTCAAGGGAAAAATATATTGAACATTTTTGTTCAGCCTAATTTCTGGCAGGGCGTGCAATTTCTGTCTCTGGAAGATTGTTTCTAATAAATGTCATGTTTAATAAGTCCCACAAACTACTTCCACGGTGTGATGACAACTTACAACAATTATTTTTATCAAAGTCACAAACTCTACCAAGCACCGAAAACTTATTTTTTTATTTTGAAAACTTAATTGAGTTCAAATCCCCGTCGATTTTGATAATATATTTGAAATATTGTATTGTTGATAGAGTACATGTTATTTTTCCATCACTTTATTCATGGGACATGACCGCCGAGTGAATTGAATTGGCTTCGTGATAGGAGCCCTGGTTTTCCTTGGTTACCAGTTGTCACACCAGACAAGTGCCGAGGTTGTACCTTAATTAAGGCCACAGCTGCTATCTCATAAATCAAGGGGATTCGCGTCCACCATTCTAAGTTATCCCTGCTAATAAAAAAGACCGCTTGAGGGAGGCTGTATTCTCCACAGCCATCATTATAAAGTGCTTTACATCTTGGAGACCGTTACATCATTCCTTCAGCATTGCTAACAGGTAGTGAGTTCATCGTGAAGATATTTTCCCACGAATATAATTATATGCTGGAGTTAAGTTATTTGCTTTATTGCTAAACCATTGTTTTGCTCGGCGCTGTTTGGAAGTGTTGATAGGAATTTCCTTGCCTCCTTTTCTGACGTGGCAGACCAAGGTTCTTTTTTTATTTTTATTTTCTCTTCTTGTGTACAAAAGGTCTTGTAAGTTCTGACGTTGCACTCTTGTAGGATATCCCGTATAGTGCATGTGAGGAGGCCCGGCTGCCTGTTACGGTGGCCCTTCAAGGACAACAACACCGGAAGCTCGACCGTGTTCTGCCGCCATAGTTGGGCTCGCTCTGTTTTATGGCCCCTTTTATTGGTGTGAAGGTTGTGTGTGCTGAGCCTAGGGTTTCCCTCTCTGGCTGACTTGTCTAGCCATTCCCTCCCTGCGTATCTTCGTTATAATTGGCTGTAACTGTCCTTTTTCTGCTCTTTTGACTTATTGTTCGTGTGATATTGTTTTCAGAACAATTCTTTTCATCTGGGTCATTCTATCGTATTGTGAAAGACAGGCATTTAAAAAAAAAATATTTGGCTTTAGATCAGTTACAGACCAAACAGCCACCTGGATATTACAGTACGCTAGTTTGAACTTTACAATTCATTACAAGTCATTGTCACAGTGTAAAATATATATACATATAAAAGACATAGATGTTGCACATCATTACATTAAAATCACATACATTTCCATAGAAAATCAATCAAATTTGTAGACAAGTTGTTTTTAAATAGTTCCCAATAATAGTATACACTTTTTTGTTTTTGGTCGCCAGTAGTGTATTTACACAGGTTGGTAACTGTTGCTTAGCATGAAGTAGAGCTGTAATAAACACATTTTGCTGTTGGTGGTAATGAGCACATGCAAAAAGGAGATGGTTTATATCCTGAATCGACTGGGCATCACAGGAACTGTATGGTGTGTCCACTACGCTGATGCGATAAAGGTGATTTCTAAAACTTCCGTGATTGAAGCGCATTCGAGTGATAGTCGAGATGAATCGTCGTTGAGTGTTCCATTGTGCAAACCAAGGACGTCGCGGGGGATACTGTTCAATCGTTGAGTAAAATTTACCTTTGTGGCTCTTTGTTTCCTCCCACTTCTATGACCACTGACTGTATGCTCGTTGGAACATAATCACTGTATAATCCACGAAGTTGCTGGGAGTGTTCAGGACCTGTCCACTGACACATGCTTTCTTCGCTAAGTCATCTACATATTCATTATGTGGTATCCCGATGTGGGCTGGGACCCATACGAAGTTTACTCTAGAACCGCGTCTTTGGAGTTCATATGTTTTTTGAATAATACTGATATGGTAGATATTGGGTTTCTGGAGGATAACCGGTGTAGATAGTGTGGAAAGGACGCTCAATGAATCGGTAATGATAGTGATACTCTTACGGTAGAATCGTCTGGCAAAGGCAGGCATTTGCAGTTCTGTTCTGCAGTTCTGAAGCGACCTTGGCCTTAAGTAATGTATCAGAGTGAGAAACCACGGACAACCATCTTCAGGGCTGCCGGTAGTGGGGTTCGAAACCACTATCTCCCGAATGCAAGCTAATAACTACGTGAACCAAACTGCGTAGCAACTTGGAAAAAGGAAAAGGTAAAACAGATCAGAGCAAGAAATTCCATGGAAAGAAAATATTACAAGAAACACTACTAGTTTAACATTCTAAATCCAGCATCATCATATACAAATTCACACACAACTTAAGTATTTCCAGTGCTTAACACTATGGCTGAGCTTACTTCTACTTAACATTACAACACCTTCTTGTACGTTCTCCCCGCTGCCTGACCAGATAAATTAACCCTTGTTACGATGACCAGTCTTTCTTTATATTTTTTTAGAGTGGTCCACATGCCTTTTGTTTTCGCTGTTTGAAAGTGATCCTCAACCGAGTTCCAGTGGTGCAGTGTTCGATAGTACTTCGGCAAATAAAACGGGGTTTACTAAAACACATAGGCAAAGTGAGAATCTAGTGTGCATTGTGTACGAATATGTTAACATTAATAATTTAGACAGAGACACCTGAAATATTTCTACGGTGGTTGATAGTGTGATGTTATTTATTATTTAGCTTATGATACAAGTTAAGAGCTTACAGACTGAGTAACATGTAAAAGCAACAAGTAATTTACAAAATAGAATAAATATAAAAAGTCAACGTAAAACATAAAGTAGAAATCGACAGGGATATGTACAATACAGGAAAATCCACAGCCTTTTTCCTGTAATTCGACCGGGTCAGGAATGATTGAAGCAAGCCCCCATCTAGCGGCGAGGATAGGAAATGTGCCGGCTGCCGAAGCCTGTCGCACTCCTCTGGGGCAATGATAAATGACTGATAGTTGAAATGTTAATGGAGAGTGTTGCTGTAATGAAATATGACAGGGAAAACCGGAGTACCCGGAGAAAAACCTGTCCCGCCTCCGTTTTGTCCAGCTCAAATCTCACATGGAGTGAGCGGGATTTGAACGCGGTGAGAGGCCGGCACGCTGCCGCCTGAGCCACGGAGGCTTAATATAGGAAAATAGAAAGAAAAAATGCAAACATACAAAAATGATGTAAAATATAAGTAAATACATAAATTAACAAATGAAAAATGAAAACTAAACTAGGATGTCCAGTTGTTGCAGCCATTGAATAGCCGTTGTTGAAGCTGTCAGGAGGTCGTCGATAGTCCCGCGGAAGGCATCTGAAGGGGATGTGTCGCATTGTCTGGAATTCTTCACCACAGTCACAGCTTAGAGAAGGTCGCAGGCCCCAAGAATGCATCGCAGAGCCGCTTCTTCCAAGCCCAGTGCGCACTCTCGTTAGTGGGATTCATACACTCCGCGGAAGAAAAAATCCGGGCGGGTCAAAGATCGATCTCCATTCGTTGGGGGCCTTCATTCCAAGTTCGCAGTCTTTCATCAGTTTTTGAGCCAGCGGCAGGGGGGGGTGTCTGGATTTCAGTCGGGTTGAAGTGATTCTTTGTGGTGTGTTGTGTGTGTATGAAGAGAGGAGTGTATTGGGACAGACACCCAGTTCCCGCCTTAGGGGAATTAACTAAACGCGATTACAATCCCTGACCTGTCGGGGAATCGAACACGGAACCCTTTGAACCGAAGAGCTCAACTCTGACCATTCAACTAATCAACCGAAACGGATAATTACCTATACACGTATAAAACTGTCTTCCTGCCTGTACATTTAGAATTTTCGGATAATTCTTCGGTTTAAAAATCTCGAAAATGCATTATATTCGAATTTTCGTGCAGTTTCATTTTTTTTGTCTGCATCACTGATGGAATGATCCCATTATTATTTGAGCAGGAGGCAAACTGTGAAGAAGGATAGGCTGCACTTTTTTAGGAAAATGTCCTCACCGACGGTATTTGTAAGGGCTTAAATTAAATTCATTGACTCACATTAGCGCTCGTAGTGGTAGAAAAATGCAGACTGCTATTCTAATAGACCGGATAACGATGATTAAGAAAATGATTGCAATTTTTGGGAATAAATGAAGAATATATTCTCAGACTTTATTATATTGTATTTACCTAAACTTCGTAGCTCATATCCCTAGGATGTTTTCAAGATTGAGTTGCTTGTAAGAAGGGCTAGAACTGTGGATTTTTGCGGTGGTTGGTAATGTGATATATTGTATGCACATGAAGATGTGAGACGAACACGAACACCCAGTCGCCGAGCCAGAAGAATTGACTAGACGAGATTAAAATCCCAGCCCAGCCAGGAATCGAACTCGGGGCTCTCTGAACCGAAGGCCACTCTGCTGACCATTCAACCAAGGAGCCGGACGAGGATATGGATATAATACTCGGTAAAATTGACTTGAAGAGGGCGGGACAGTGACCCCGACCCGACAGTCATTGCTGGTCCAATGCTCACTTAAAACAGCTCGCTTTTTGTGATGCAGAGTAATGCCGGCAGCGGAACTACAGGTTTGTGGTTCGTCAAGTCCTATTCCCTGTGCCGCCCTTCACAGTGCATATCAAACGTGTCACTCCATTGTTTCATATACAATGACGTAACAAACCTTCCGTTCCAATGTCAAGATAATGGGATGTCCCAACAAAGGTATACTTGGCGACAAAACATGACTGCCTCAGTTCCTGGAAACGAGCCGGAAGCCAGCAGTCAATCACACTCTGCACCCTGCTGAGTTAACGAGTTCTAGGTGATCCTTGTTTCTGCCACACTCTCTTCACTCTGTAACCTTTCTTCGTGTGGAGTGCAGTAGACGTAGTAAATCCTATAAGCCGCTAATAGACACCGGGCTACCGCTGGAGAGTAGTGGTGTGAGGCGATGTCGAAATAAGCCATTAATAACTGGCCTTATTAGGGTATCTGTTTTGGTGACTTGGGGCAAGGACAGTGGGCTTAATTTCACGATGTGTAGAACAATGTGACAGTATTGACGTATTCAATGAGCAAGGACTATTCCCGTAATATTAAAAGACGCGGTTTGGCAGATAGTGCTGGAGGAAGGTGCATTGCAAGTGCTTATTGTACGGTGTTGTCACATTCCTGAATTCCCTTCTTCCTTTCGTTTCCGACTCAATTGTTCGTTCATTCAGACCGCTCTGTTCTGTTTTACGTAGGTAATTCAGAAGTGAGAGGTTTGGCAACTCCAGGCAAACGTGTCGGCCAGCAGGCTTATCTCCATGGTAACCGCAGTTTGCGTGGCAATCATACCTCCCACTCCATTCTCCCACCCAGGTAGGCAGTAAATGGACCTCCCTCTAAGAACTGTCATAGTATATCTTTCAATATTACGACTATACACTGTAACCCGGGGCCTCCAAGTGCGGCCCGGGATATTTAATTACATGGTCCATGTGCGTCTGGACATTATACGTTATCAGTTACAGTAGTTAACGTGATGTCCTACTCATTGGTTGAAAGGTCAGCGTTGAGACTTTCGGTTCAGATTGTCCCAGGTTTGATTCCCGGCCATGTCGGGGATTTGAATCATGTCTGATTAACTCTTCTGGCTCGGGAACTGGGTATTAGTTTTCGCCCCAACACTTTCCTCTTCATACTCAGGCAACACAACACAACACAACACACTACGCTACCAGCCACCACACACACATTCAATAGTGATTACATTCCTCCATAGAGAGTTGGCGTCAGGAAGGGCATATGTCCCTAAAACAGGGCCAAAACGATATGTGCGATACAGTTCGCAACCGTATCCCCATATATGTGGGAAAAGTTGTAGAAGAAGATGTTAACTGAATGTGGTTATCTAATATGCTCTGAGTAGTAATTTCAATTAAGTGTGTGTCCGTTTTGTTGGACTGTAATGTTCTGTCAGTTTACATTATTATCGCCATCTATGGGATCTGTAGAGAACGTTATAGTTTAATTCAAGTCAGTGGGCTATTTTATACTAAATAATAATAATAATAATAATAATAATAATAATAATAATAATATTTACGCCCCACTAACGATTTTTACGATTTCGCAATCTTGTCCCGCAGGAGTTCTTTTATGTTCCAGTAAATCTATCGACAGGAGACTTGCGTATTTGAACACCTTCAAATACCACCGAATAGAGCGGGGATTGAATCCGTCAGCTTTATCTCAGAAGGTAAGCGTTCTACCGTCTGAGCTACTCATGCCGACTTTATACTAGTCATCTGAATATATTTACAGATTCTTTTACAAGTTGCTTTACGTCGCACCGACACAGATACGTCTTATGGCGATGATGGGACAGGAAACGTCTGAGATTGGGAAGAAAGCAAACATGGCCTTAATTTGCATTTGGCTGGTGTGAAAATGAGAAGCAACGCAAAACCATCTTCAGGGGTGCCGACAGTGGGGTTCGTACCCACGATCTCACGGATGCAAGCTCACAGCTGCGCACTCCTAATCGCCCGGCCGACTTGCTATGTAAGAGCCTCCGTGGCTCAGGTGGCAGCGCGCCGGCCTCTCACCGCTGGGTTGTCCGGCTCCATGGCTAAATGGTTAGAGTGCTGGCCTTTGGCCAGAGGGGTCCCGAGTTCGATTCTCGGTAGGGTCGGGAATTTTAACCACCGTTGGTTAATTTTGCTGGCACGGGGGCTGGGTGTGTGTGTCGTCTTCATCATAATTTCATCCTCATCACGACGCGCGGGTCGCCTGGCGAGCCGAACTTGTTCTCGGACACTCCCGACACTAAAAGCTATACGCCATTTAATTTACCGCTGGGTTCCGTGGTTCAAATCTCGGTCAATCCATGTGAGATTTGTGCTGGACAAAGCGGTGTCGGGACAGGTTTTCCGCTGCTACTCCGGTTTTCCCTGTCATATAAATTCATTCCAGCAACACTCTCCAATGACATTTCATCTCCCATTAATTAATCATTGCCCCAGAGGAGTGCGACAGACTTCGGCAGCCGGCACAGTTCCTATCTTCGCTGCTAGATGGGGCTTCATTCATTCCATTCCTGACCCGGTCGAATGACTGGAAGCATGCTGTAAATTTTCATGTGGGCTATGTGATTTGAATAATTTTGTATAAACCTTAGCTTTTGATGCTGCGCTAGTCGTTTTGTTATGATCCAACTTTCGGTTCTGTCTTGAGTCCACGTGTCCCCTCTTTTTTTTTTTCTTTATCACTTTCTAAGAAATGGGTGTGTATCCCAATCTGCACATGGTGTGTCAGTTCTAAAATACCGTCAGATAAGACTTTCTTTGATCTTCAAGGACAAAGTTCCTTGTTGATGATACGAGCGAAACTGTCTTGTGGTGTCTTATCTTCTGCAGCAGTGTTTGTTTTCAAACCTCCTGATCTGAAGAGAAGACGAGTTCCGAAATAACCAGCCAACTAGGCAGAGAGGATTTAGGGAGTTCAGCCATGATTATGCTGGATGTAGCGATATAGTATAATTGATGACTGTTGTTTAAGCGGCCTAACATCTAGGTCATCGCCGTACTGACATAGTAGCTTAGACGTCTGTGAGGGTGGTAGCTGGCGAGGTGGCATTGTTTTGAGATTTGGGGTTCGAATCCTAGCAGTGACGATGACTCGCAAGTCTAGTTTAACCTCTTTTCTGTCCGGCTCCGTGGTGTAGCGGCCAGGTCAGAGGTTTTTAATTATTAATATCCCTGGCCTGTGAACTGGGTGTCTGTGACGTTCTTAATCTTCCTTTCCACACACACAACTTTCCACACTACCGCCATTCCAATTACACGCAGGTTCATACAATACATGGTGCCAGTAGGGGCAAAAGATCCATATGGGTCGACGCCCCGAACAAATAGCATTTTAAAAAACCTCTCTTCTCATGATTGGCACATGCTTTTAGTATTGCCAAGCCCCCTCTGTGGATCAGTGGTACAGTGTTAGCCTCCGGATGCCAAGATTGCGGGTTCAAACCTTACCGAGGTAGCTGGATTTTTTGAAGTGCGGAAAGAAACGTCCTTTCGACACTTCATGTCGTATGATGTCGGCATGTAAATGATCTGTGATGACTCAATGTAAATAATTTTAAAATTGGAAGAAAGCTGGAACACACACGTCTTTCTGTATTGGGATAAACCTACAACCACTACCCCGTTATCAGTTTTCAGTTAAAGAAATGGCGAAGAACCTATCTGAGCCGATGTTATCGTAATAATTACAAGCCATTTTTCACAGTAGTGGTGGTTTAGTACAATTTATTGAGCGCTATGAATCTATATCAGCACACTTTATAAATGACTAGCTGGCAAACCCGCGTTTCGCTACGGAATTCTACATTGTATACAGAATTCTAGATGACGTCATATACACGTTGTGAATGAGAATTTATTAAATGTATTAATTAATTTCGTGTGGCTATTTCTAGCCGAGTGTAGCCCTTGTAAGGCAGACCCTCCGATAAGGGTGGGTGGCATCTGCCATGCGTAGATAACTGCGTGTTATTGTGGTGGAGGATAGTGTTGTGTGTGGTGTGTGAGTTGCAGGGATGTTGGGGGCAGCACAATCACCCAGCTCCCGAGCCATTGGAATTAACCAATGACGGTTAAAATCCCCGACCCGGCCGAAAATCTAACCCGGGACTGACCATTCAGCCAACGAGTCGGACATTAATTTGCATAATTTAAAAATTAAATTTTAGGCGCCTTCCCCTATACTACCATTTCATCCAATGACAATAAAGTTATTTATAGCCTAGATTGTAGTGCGTCATTCCCCGACCTGACATACCGATTTTCATTAAATTCTCTTCTGCCATTTTCTCGTGATACGCGTGCGTACATACACACATACATACATACATACAGATAGAAAGAGACGACGGAAAACTTTATAAAAAAAAGTTAATTTCCTTGTTACTGAGCACATGACTGATACAGAAATACCATTTTTTTTTTTACATTCCGAGCAATGTACAGACAAAACTCTTAGATTTAAACCAAAACCGGCTTTTGGAATTTTTGTTGCATCCGTTGTGGATACATTAAATTAAAAAAAAAAAAAAATTGACATGGTTGTCACCTAAATATTAAGAATTGTTACCTGTTCAGATAGGATGTTTTTTCTGTACCGACGTATGACATGAACAATTTTTCATATTTGTATTACACGATCTTATGAATTTTACGTTTTTAAACTCATATTCATGCTTCCACTGAGGACTGAACTAAGATTCCGAAAACCTGTTACGCCTATAAATTTATATATAAAATAAAAGATTTGTCTGTACAATGCTTAGAATTTTAAAAAACAATGGTATTCCTTTATCGGTTGTGTCCACAGTAACAAGGAAATGCACTACTAATTTTCCCTCATCCCCGGGCTTAACATACCGATTTTCATTAAATTACCTTCAGCCACTTTATCGTGATGCGCCTATATATAGATGGTATCTGGCATGTAAATCGTCAACAGCGAATAAATTCACGCCCACGACGTGAAAAGTGCGTATTTCAAAGCTGACCAATGAAAACTATTATTCGTCCATTTAAAGGATCGTAGTATGTAAGTGCAAATGGCTTCTAGAGGACCCGCTGCAATCGCTGTTGACGATTAAGATGCTAGATACCATACTACCTGGACTACATTTACGAAATAAAAAAAAAACATACGCTTCAACCCAGGATCGACCCCTCGACCTCCTACATGCTAACCCAAAACTCTATCCACTGCACCAACTGTACAGCATGATTGATATGTGCTGACAAAGGTAGTTACCTTACATGTGGTTACAGTGTTGCCAGATTGCCACTCTTCAGCGTCATTTTTCTGCCGGATATGCTCGCAGGACGAACTTTTGTGAGAGATTTTTTATTGCTGGCATGTGAGGAGTCGCGCTGCGACGCCCGAGTGCGCGAATTTCGGTTCATCCTGTAGACCATGTAGTATTCAATAACATCGTAAGATGATTTTTTCCTAGAGCCTGTTGTATGTTTTCATGCAACGGGTTTTATTGCATGCCTTACAATAACTGATTTAATTTTTTAGTGGCAATTAGTTACAGCCAAACGCATTTCTGATCGGTCCTACGTGTAATTGACTTTCAATAATAATACATTTCAATAGGGCAGTAACTTAGCTTGTTTCCCGTAATACGGAATACTTTACAATAACTTAAGTGTAGTACTCACGTTACCCTAGGTCAGTGAAATGATGACAACATTCTTCAATGCTGCTCCATTGGGATTTTATAGGTTTGTTTGCGCTGTAGAAGGAGCGACTTCAAGTCGCTGGAGCGTGTTATGTTGTAGTTGGTCACGTGACGTCTTCACTGTACGGTACTCCGTGCGGTGCTATGCTGGAACAGGTGGTTGATGGTGTTACCATCTCATTATCCGTTCACTACTATACAATTTACATCGAGAGAATTGTTCACGATCAGTAACTTTACCGGAACACAGTTCAGCGAGGATACATCGCCCCTCCTCCACAACCACACCGTGTGAATAAAAATCCATTTACTTATACAAAACACATTCTTTTACTTATATATTGCACGTACACCATATTTTCTTCTTCTTATTGTTATTATAACCCTTCTTTCAGCCTTTTCTGGTTTCGAGTTGCGGTTATGTAATTAAGCTTAGTTTTACGGACGCTTGCCTTTCCTGGCGCCAGTGGAGGAATGGATTCACTTTTACATATTCCTGTGGTGGTTGGTAGTATGATGTAAATGAAGAGATGTCTGCTAAGGAGAATGTAACTCTCCACGGCTCCGGCCAGAGGAATTAACTAGAAACAAGAGTCCCACGTGCGTTGGCCAGGATTCGAACCGCGCCCACCTTGTTGAGAAGCTAGAGACTATCATGCCGCCAGTATACTGTATGTTCGTATATATGCATGCATCGGGTCTTTGGCCGAATGATCAGCGTAAAGGGTCCCAGGTTCGACTGAAAGGACTGTAGTCTGTATAGTTCAGTACTCGATTCAAAGGACTGGGAGTCCTTATAGTTCAATCTTGTGTCGAAATATCCAGTCTTCTATTTTAATAACGATTTCCTTTTATCTAGTTTTGAACTACGAAGGGCCGATTGGTGGGTGGCAGAGGTGGAAATTATCCTTTTTAAGGGGAAGAGCAACTGAGCAACCATCCTTAACAATTTGCTTTACGTCGCATCGACACAGAAAAGTCTTATGGCGACGATGGGATAGGAAAGGTACAACCCCAGCATTTGCCTGGTGTGAAAATGGGAAATCACAGACGGCCATCTTCAGGGCTGCCGACAGTGGAGTTTCAACCCACTATCTCTCGAATACTAACCGATACTTTCGTGACGCAAACCGCACAGCTACTTGCTCGGTGCAACCATCCTCATTTAATACTAATCTGAAATGAAAATGGAAGAGTTACCGAGCTGCAGACCTGATCCAACTCGCTATCACTAATCCACCGAGGCAATTATTGTGAATCTGGCTCGT
Organism: Anabrus simplex; assembly: GCF_040414725.1. Taxonomy (NCBI): domain Eukaryota; kingdom Metazoa; phylum Arthropoda; class Insecta; order Orthoptera; family Tettigoniidae; genus Anabrus; species Anabrus simplex. The sequence goes on along the minus strand of NC_090273.1, from coordinate 101,729,625 downwards.
AAAACACTTATTAATAATTATTACACTTGCATATGAACATCATTCCACAACAATATTTTTTCTATCGTGTGCATTTTTTGAGGCGATGCCTCAACGAGTTCGAAACACTTGCCTACGTCCTTGGCTCCTGCCAGTACGGCAAAACTCTGCGCATTGCTAGGCATCATCAAATAAGAACCATCATCGCCCAGACCCTCAGAAGAACCGGATTCACAGTCCATGAAGAGATCCATGGTTTGTCAGGGAATGAAAGCATTCGAAGGATCGATATAATTGCGTACAAAGACAACAATGTATGATATATAATCGATTCAATCGTCCGCTTCGAATCCTTCGCGATTCAACCTGACGATGTTGATCGTGAGAAGAAGGGAATATACGAGTCCACCACAGTTCCGTTCTACAAGGAAGCATACAAACTAAAAACGATGGAAGTCATAGACTTGATAATCGGGAGTAGGGGCACGATCCTCGACAATTCGTTGAGTTCTGCAAGACATTCCACCTGCCAAAATATTTGATTATTGGCATTGCACTCTCTGCTTTGAAATCCTCAATAAGTGTTTATACGAGACAGGTGATTTTCTTTAAAATTCAGTAGACTTTTATTTACTTTTCCATTACGCAGTATTAGTTGGTATTAAGTATACCTAATTTTTAGGCAACCTCTAAACTGAAGAAGTGTTGCTATGCAATAATATTATTATTTTTAGAATATTCTGTGTAAAAGAAACATGCTACTCGTCATTAACATGCAATTGGTGGCCTATGACATAGACAGCTGTTTTGTCCTATTGGATAACGCTAATGATTTCCCTTCACATGTCCCCAGCATTATTCCTGGCAATCATTTTTTTTTTCTATTAGAGTGAGAGTCTGGAGTGGGATTGGATCGTGCTCTTGAGGTCAGTTGAGGTGATTAATGTGTATGCGAGGAAGTGACTTGATCACGAAATCATTACATAAACTGAATTGTGATGATTCAACACGCTGGTTTAGATAAAGGGAAGCAGCGAAGGAAACCACCCAGGAGATGGCGTATCATTTAACAAAGGATGTATACAATTAGAAATCTGTAAATTTGACTTAAAAAATAAAGACTAGGGACATTATAACATAGTTATCAAGCAGGAGACAGGTTCGCTGCTGAAACTTTGGACCTAATCAGCAGAAGATTCTCTAGAACAATAATCACCACCACTTGCCTTTTCCTATCTAATAGTTGCCGAAAACTTATACGATTATATATATAAAAACCCAATACAACCTATTTTTTAGTTTTCACTATTATATGTGTTTACTTGTCAGTAGATATAAGTCAATCCCTCCCGGTTGATATATCGGGACACGTAACTCTGATTTGTATGCAGTCGAAGTGACCTATAATTCCATGGAAATTACCCCATGTATATAATACAATATATCGATTTCCAAAAATTGTATTCAAGTTGACAATTACCGGACTGTTCCTTTGTCAGTTTCAAGAAACAAGTCTCTCGAAAAGCGAAATCTTATTTTAAGATCTATGTCCCCGTACATGTCAAACGAATTGCTGCGATTTAGCAGCGGGTGACCCACTAACCTTTCTTCCCGGAATCGTCTCAACATGATAATACAAATTACATGTTTCATGGTACATAACCTCTGATTGTGATTCACTCCTCTCATTTGAGGTTAAACAGTGCTCTCGGCAGAGTTTAAACATGACCGGTTGAACATCGGTTTTAGACAGTGTCTAAGTGATAAATAACGTCTCTGCAATGCGGCAGCCATACTTAGGCATTGTTTAACCGTCTAAATACCAGGCCCATAGTCTCGCACTGACAGCGAGAGAAATATCTTCTGCTGAACCAAATAATGGTGAGTCACTCGGTGACTGTACAATCTTACAGCTCAGGGTATCATGGTGTGAAATGTCGGTCAGTGTTGCGTAAAGATTTGAAAGTGAAGTTTCATGATGGAGATGATTACAGTCTCATATCCACTGATGTGACAGCTTCCTCTCCGAGCTTGCAGTTGCGATCGAGCGAACGTCTTTACGTGCTATCCTCTCACATTTTGTTAGGCCACAATTTTTAACTACATAAATCAAGCGAGTTGGCTACGCGTTCAGCAAAAAAAAAAAAAAAAAAAAAAAAAAAAAAAAAAAAAAAAAAAAATACAATGTTGAGCATGGAAATCCCATTTTAACGGAAAACGGTGGCAGTAAGTCATTAGAATTCTGGCGTATCAATGAGCCTTATAAAAATCTGTGAAATGTGTAGCCTAAAAGAATTGGGGGGAAATGTGACGGCGGTTACGTGCCAGATGCGACCCGGCCATTATCGTGCCAATAGCGACCGAGCGGATAAGCATCGTGCCGCATGCGACCCATCAATCACTTACAATTGATCTGCATTAAGGGCTGTCACCAAGTGGCAGATTGCTTATAAGTAGCTAACTTGGTCTTTTCTGAAATAAAGGTCTGACACCGTTGTTGGCAGGTTCGAGTGCCATTGGTCGAAAGAAAAATATAATAATGTTGCTGGCTTTACGTCCCAGTAACTACTTTTATGGTTAAAGGAGACGCCGAGGTACCGGAATTTAGTCCCGCAGGGCTTATTTTACGTGCCAGTAAATCCACCGACACAAAGCTGACGTATTTGAGCACGTTCAAATACCACCGGACTGAGCCAGGATCGAACCTGCCAAGCTGGAGTCGGAACACCAGCATCTCAGCCGTCTGAGCCACTTAGCCTGGATGAAAAAAAAGTCACCATCAGAATGTTGGCCGGCAGGGTAGAAAAGTTGGTTGTAGACAGTTTCTAATCACTAGATTGCATGCCAAAAGCCGGGATTCAAATCCAAACATTTTCGCAGTGTTCAAATGGAGTGAGGCGATATGATGCTGTTTATGGTGATTCGGCCGTCGGATGGCGACGTAAACCATTGAGCAGACCCCTTGGTATTATTCGAGAGGAGTAGGTTACGTGCCGAAACCATATCTCCCTACTTCATCATATTCCCACATCCAGACGCGCAGGCCGCCCAAGGGAGTCAGGTAGAAAGACCTGCACCAGGCAAGCCGAACACGTCCTCGGACACTCCTGGTATTATTAGGACACGATAAATAAGTAGGCCTAAGTCGTACATAATTTCAGAGAATTAGGATCTTTTTTATTGCTAGCTGCATTACGTCACACCGACACAGACAGGTCTTAAGGCGACGATGGGATAGGAAAAGGCTAGGAATGGGAAGGAAGCGTCCCTGGTCTTAATTAAAGTACAGCTCCAGCATTTGCCTGGTGTGAAAATGGGAAAACACGGAAAACCATATTCAGGGCTGCCGACAGTGGGATTCGAACCCACTATCTCCCGGATGCAAGCTCAGGGCCGCACGCCTCTAACCGCATGGCCAACTCGCCCGGTGGGAAAAGACGTGTAAACGCATCACCATGTTTCGTATTGTAAAACGAGTTTCCCCCAGAAGTGTTATGTAAAGTAAGGGCAGTAGCTGCTTATAGGGCTTATTGAAATGGCATTGCACTTCGTTTAGATTACCTTATCTTGGGTGATGACACAACTTATCAAATGACAATTTGCTTGTCAACGCCGGTCGCATCCGGCACGGTTACAGATTATGCGGTCGCTAGTGGCACGGGTCGCGTGCGGCACGGTCGCATCTGGCACGCCACCGTGACGGCGAGGGAGAGCGTAATATATTTCTTCGAAATATTCAAGAAAATCCCCAGTTTTTGAGTCTGCTAAAAATGTAAATTTGGTGCAAGGGCTTAATTGTGAATGAACAAGTTAGGTAAAGCTGTGCGTCAGAACCGTCGTGATATCGTGGTTTGAAAATTTTATGTCGACCCCCGCCCTTCCCACCTTCTGGAACTAAATTTCTTGCGCCCTCTTTATTCTTCCTTCATACTATATTTTCCACAAAAATACCGCTTCATGACATCTTCTGGTTGAGCATATAATACCAACATAGTGGGAGGTATGATCGCGAAGTGGCTTTGTTGTAGGTTGCCCACCCGGACGGCCGGGCTTCGAGTCTATGTGACACATTGTTGGGATTTTCACATAAAAATCACGTGGACTCGGGAAGGGCACCTGGCCTTAAATTTCAAGCCAAATCTAAACCGAGCAAGAGTGGATGTCTCGAAGAACTGGTTGCTAAGAAAAATGTTCGTCGAGTTCAGTTTCAAATAATTGTCTTGATATTTACGTACGTAAGATTACTGGCAAGATCAGAAACAGACGTGGAAATTGATCGTACGACTAAATTCACATCTTGTTCTTTATTTATTTATTCGACATTTTAAGTAAGAATAAGGCACTGAACGAATCACTTCATGTAATACCTTTGGACCTCTGTGAATATGTCACTTTTCCATGATTATGAAAATATATATGTCACTGAGAAAATTTATGAACGGCAATAACTAATCACAAAAGGTATGACATTGCCATACCCCCTTGCATCACACTCTACGCCCTCACTTGTGGACCCATGATGTAAGGGGAGTTGATGAGGGTAGTTTAAGTGACTATCGACTGCGGAGGGTAAGAAATGCAGAGCAGAATCCATGAGGTGGGTATGCCTGTGTTATTGATTTCAAGTTAAGAGAAGGAGACGAAGAAGCCACTGAGCTAGCTGTAAAATAGACAGAACACAGAACTCGTAAATAATTAAAAGAATTTATGTATAGAAAAGGAAGCAAAAAAAGCGTGTTTTTTTTACGTCGCGCCGACACAGGTAGGTCTTATGGTGACGATGGGATAGGAAAAGTCTAGGAGTGGGGAGGAAGCGACCGTGGCCTTAATTTAGGTTCATCTCCGGAATTTGCCTGATATCAAAATGGGAAACCACGGAAAACCATCTTCAGGGCTACCGACAGTGAGGTCGAAATCACTATCTCCCGAATGCAAGCTGATAGCTATGTCACCCAAACCTCACAGCCACTTGCTCGGTCGGAAAACTAAATCATAATAAGAAACTGAGTTGGAACCACTCACCATGGGCAACGAAAAATAATCTTTTTGATCTTCGTTTCTATTAGGCCTATACATTATGTAGTCAGTGTTGCCAACTTATATTTTCAAGATCCGCTAAATACTACTAAAAATCCGCTAAAATTCCGCCAAGAAATCCGATCTCGAATAATGAGCTATAATAATAATAATAATAATAATAATAATAATAATACAAGTAAATGTCTGCACTCACCTGATCTGTGAGTTCCACTGGGATTAGCCTCCTGCCTCGAATCCGGCGAGGTAAAACTTGGAGGTGTTTTACTGCCGGGTGCAAACTAGGTGAATCCCCTACCTCAAGGGCCGCACACAGAACAGGCCAGTTCATTAAACGGTCTTCCTTCATTGCATAATATAAATGCTGCTCTCTCACGGTTTCATCATCTGTCGTCATTCGTCAACTAAGATATAAGTGACCTTTCCTCACGCATTACAAATTTATGATAGCATGATCTCATAACATCAAATCCATATACCATGTTTTCCTCCTGTGACTGCCAGCTTTTGATAACAAATACGGAATAGCTCGGAGACAGATGGGAGTACAAATTTTTTAAAAACGTAAAATGGATAAAACACTAAATTCCGCTATAATAAATCTAGAATTCCGCCAAAAAATCCGCTGTCCGCTAAATGATATATTTCTCCGCCGACAATCTTCTAATTCCGCCATATTTAGCGGAAAATCCGCTAAGTTGGCAACACTGTATGTAGTCAGTATGTAAAACCGCAATCCAGCGTGATTAACCTGTGAATGCAATAAACAATACTTGTTATTAGTTAAGAATATAGATTACATTCCTTTCACAGCAGACGGCGTGGAATTTCTAGCCCACTTTCGTAATATGGAATTTTTGCTTGGAGATGGATGATCATTATTGTTGTTGTTGTACTGGAGCAGATATATATATATATTTTTTTTTTAAGTTTTATTTTAATGTTGGAACTTAGGGGTCCGGAAAGGTTTCATGTTCGCAGTCTTGGATAGCTCTATTAAACTATACTGCTAACAATAAGAGTTAGTGTCTGACATTTCTTAGAGGGAGGTCCGTTTACCGCCTGCCGAGGCGGGATAAAGGGAGTGGCTGTGTGGTTGCCATAGAAACGAGGGTGGGGCGACTGCGGTTGCCATGGAGATGAAACTTCAGGGCAGCTCGTCTTGCTGGGAGTTGCCAAACCTGTCACTGTCACTGATAAGAACCTGATTGTTTGTATAAGAGTGATCGCAAATGGGACGACACCGCCTGGCCAGGTAGTCTACAACAGATCACAGCGGTCAGAATGAAGGAGGGAACTAGTGAGCCGGAAGCGAGGAATGGAAAGGAATGCTGGAATGTGGCAACATCGTGAAATGGCACGTACAGTGCTCCTCCCTCCAACCTTACCTGTCAGACGCCAACTTTAGTTAAGTCTAGTATAAACAAATAAATTTCGAAAATCACTTATGGTCTAAATGCAGTTCCAGGAAGACAGCCTAAAATCGCTTGTTTCTTTACTCGTTTTCTCTTTGATTCAATTTCTAGCCATATTAACTTATTTATATAATTCTTTCTGTAATGCGTTCCTTGGTTCAATACCGTCAGGTGTTTTTTTATTTTTGAAAAATGTCCACACCGAATGTAGTTATAAGGGCTTAAGTGAAACTCTGCATTGAGTCACATTAGCGCCCGTAGTGGTAGAAAAAGGCAAACTGCTAAACTAATCGACCGGATAAAGATGATTAAGAAAAGGATTGTAATGTTTAGGAATAAGGATATATTCTCACACTTCATATTTTATTTACCTAACATTCGTAGCTCATATCCCTAGGATGTTTTTTAAACATCGAGTTGCTTGCTTGAAAGGCTAGAACTGGGGATTTTTTTTTGTTGCTAGTTGCTTTACGTCGCACTGACACAGATAGGTCTTATTGCGACGATGGGACAGGAAAGGGCTAGGAGTGGGAAGGAAGCGGCCGTGGCCTTAATTAAGGTACAGCCCCAGCATTTGCCTGGTGTGAAAATGGGAAACCACGGAAAACCATCTTCAGGGCTGCCGACAGTGGGGTTAGAACCTACTATCTCCCGAATACTGGATACTGGCCGCACTTAAGCGACTGCAGCTATCGAGCTCGGTAGGGGATTTTTCTAGGTGTCACGTTAACATGCCCAGCTTGCCCAGTGTTGTAGCAAACTAATGAATTGACTGATTAGAAAATTATTAAACATCTTCACATGGTACACAGTTATAATGACCGAGCGTGTTGGTCATATGGTTTCTGTCGCGTAACTGTGAACTTGCATTCGGTCGATGTTGGGTTCGAATCCCACCGTCGACACTCCTGAAGATTTTTTCCCGTGGTTTCCCATTTTCACAACAGGCAAATGCTGGGGCTGTATACATTAAGACCAAGCCGTTACCTTTCCCATCCTTGCGTCATTTATTTATTTATTTATTTATTTATTTATTTATTTATTTATTTATTTATTTATTTATTTATGTATTTATTTATTTATTTATTTGGAGGCTCCGTGGCTCAGGTGGCAGCGCGTCGGCCTCTCACCGCTGTATACCGTGGTTCAAATCCCGGTCACTCCATGTGAGATTTGTGCTGGACAAAGCAGAGGCGGGACAGGTTTTTCTCCGGGTACTCCGGCTTTCCCTGTCATCTTTCATTGCAGAAACACTCTCCAATATCATATAATTTCATCTGCCAGTCATTAATCATTGCCCCAGAGGAGTGCGACAGGCCTCGGCAGCCGGTACAATTCCTATCCTCGCCGCTAGATGGGGCTTCATTCATTCCATTCCTGATCCGGTCGAATGACTAGAAACAGGCCGTGAATTTTCATTTCATTTATTTATTTTTATCTACCCTAAATCCTGTACAGAGCCTATGAAAGGCATGGGGAAAAGGACAGCTCCCCTACACGTAGTGCCCCCTGACCAGTTGAAACTAAAACAAACATGTGCACTATTCACAGGTTAAGGAACAAAGTATAATTTATACACATTTCTCAATTACACATCCAGTCACTGCCTGGTTCATTATTTTCTCATCACATGCGCCGAAAACCTTCGATGTGTTGGTGCGATGTTAGATCTCTAGCTAGAAACAAACGTTTTATTGAGTGAAATGAATCAGGACGACTGGCGTGTAAATCTAAAGGACAGAAAATATAATATGAACCCGTTAGCAGTTGCTATAAGAATTATAGCCCACCAAAACCGTCATTTCTGCATTTCCTGGATTCGCGGACATACTGGCTCCATCGGAAATGAGAGAGCTCCTCAATCAAATCTGGAATTCATTTATGACAGTTTTCCCTTATGCTATGCAAGAAGACAAATTAAAGAACATATCTTGACTCAATGGAACCTCCTTCGGACCTCTGCTTCAAATGGATCCGTTACTAGGAGAATATATTTTCCCACAGTTTACAACCGACTTCAGTGCAAACTCTTGGTGCCAAATTTTGAGTTAACACAATTTATGTCAGGCCATGGACATTTCAAATTATATTTTGAAGGTTTTAAAATTATTTTGACAGGTGACTATTCTTGCTTTTGTGGGTCTACTCAAACAGTTGATCGTTTAATATTTGATTGTCCTGTGTTTACAAGAGCAGGATTTGGTTTGGACTCTCGTTTGAACTGCTGTAATATTCAGCTTTCACAACCACTATACCATATTTTCATACAGAAATACTTTTACAAACATTTCCTAATTTTCAATCATCGCATCATTCGTAAAATGGTTCTGTAAATCTCCATCATTGTCTGCCTCTGTGGTGTAGTGGTTAGCGTGATTAGCTGCCACCCCCGGAGACCCGGGTTCTATTCCCGGCTCTGCCACGAAATTTGAAAAGTGGTACGAGGGCTGGAACGGGGTCCACTCAGCCTCGGGAGGTCAACTGAGTAGAGGTGGGTTCGATTCCCACCTCAGCCATCCTGGAAGTGGTTTTCCGTGGTTTCCCACTTCTCCTCCAGGCGAATGCCGGGATGGTACCTAACTTAAGGCCACGGCCGCTTCCTTCCCTCTTGCTTGCCTATCCCTTCCAATCTTCCCATCCCTCCACAAGGCCCCTGTTCAGCATAGCAGGTGAGGCCGCCTGGGCGAGGTACTGGTCACACTCCCCAGTTGTATCCCCCGACCAGGAGTCTGAAGCTCCAGGACACTGCCCTTGAGGCGGTAGAGGTGGGATCCCTCGCTGTGTCCGAGGGAAAAACCGAACCTGGAGGGTAAACAGATGATGATGATGATGATGATGATGATGATGATGAAATCTCCATCATTATGTTTAACTTATAATTGTATATTTCAACTATAAACCTAAATACTTTGTAAAATAGGTTTCATTTTTATTGGATATTAATAATAATAATAAATGCAAAGAACCAGTTCACTGTTGTTTTGACTTATTGCGGCAGCGTATAGATTTCCTGAGTCGTAAGGATACATTTAGGAGTTCTGCTATTACTTGGTTCTGTTTTAACCAATTGTTTGGCACAGTGTTATTTTACATGAAAAAGTACTTGACATTCAGGTTATTTATCAGCCTACATTTTAGGTTATGAACGTTGGAGATGCAACGTCTTGACTAACATTTTAGTTTCCTGCTCTTAAGTGGAATATTTTGTAAGTTTAGTATATATATGATGATGAGCCTCCGTGGCTCAGGCGGCAGCGCGCCGTTCTCTCACTGCTGGTTTCCGGTCACTTCATGTGAGATTTGTGCTAGACAAAGCGGAGGCGGGACAGGTTTTTTCCGGGTACTGCAGTTTTCCTTGCAATTTTCCATTCCACCAACTCACTCCGATATCATTTCATTTTATCTGTCACTCATTAATCATTGCCCGAGAGGAATATGACAGGCTTCGGCAGCCGGCACAGTTCTTATCTTCGGCACTAGATGGAGCTTCATTCGTTCGAATCCTGAGCCGGTTGAAACTAGAAACAAGCTGTGGATTTTCAGTATATGATGATGCACTCACACGGGAGCTGTGTTCATAGGCGAATTCTTTCTTTGTTCCTCATATTTTCAGCACATCTCGCTTACAGTTCCACGGAAAAAAAAAGACCCGATTATACAATAGAAGTAACTAGAGAAAATGATGTGTCTGTAACCAAACTAGTGCTGACTGGACTTGCATTATTAATTTAGAAAGTAACAGCAGATCATTTAGTGTCTTGGCCTGTCAAGACAACTACCCTACCAGATAGCCTGCAGTTGCTGGAGTCACGTGGTCAGCGCAACGATATTCTCAGCTTATTGCTTGATTTTCTTGACCGGATTCGCTGACATGCTGGAAAGGAAACCCAGGGTTTCTGGGTAAGAGGCAGGCATTCTACCCCTACATAATTGAGGAAAATTATTCGAATTATTTTGACCTCCAACCAGCGATACATTATTACAAGTTGCTTTGCGTCGCACCGACACAGATAGGTCTTATGGCGACGATGGGACAGGAAAGGGCTAGGAGTGGGAAGGAAGCAGCCGTGGCCTTTAAGGTAGAGCCCTTGCATTTGCCTGGTGTGAAAATGGGAAACCACGGGAAACCGTCTTCAAGGCTGCCGGCATTGGGGTTCGAACCCACTATCTCCCGAATACTGGATATTGGCTTCACTTAAGCGACTGCAGCTATCGAGCTCGGTCGATACTTTTTTTTTTTTTTTTTTTTTTTTGCGTTGCACCGACACAGCTATAAGTTATTACTAACGTGGTGAATGATATTAAGGATCTCGGCAACATGTATATAATTGTTTACAAATAGTCTTCCTTATTTTCAACGTATGTTTTTTGAGTTCATTGTTATGTTTGTTCTTCTGTCTTCAGCAGACTGTAAAATGAATCGTCATTGTCGGTTATCCTCTTATGTAACGAGAACTGTAATATTAAGCTGAATGGAGAAAGTTTCCAGCTGACAAATCTCGACGTGCGATCTGTGTTGCAAGCTGCTTAACAGTTCATTTGGGTTGTTGAACTTTCAAATGCATTAATAGGATTTAAAGAAAATGCAATATCACAGCATTGTCTGTGTATAGGATTTTTGGTAGAGATAGGTGTCAGAAGTAGGCGTATGTTTCTCGACGTGCCCTTGACGAAAGAGTAAGGCTGAGCGTCTTTCTCCCCTGTTAATTCTGAAGATAGTAATTCATTGATATTTTCCAACTGTTGGGTTGGATTCAGTGTCGCTAAACATAGAGTTTATTTTTTTGTTATTTGTTTTACGTCGCACCAACACAGATCGGTCTTATGGCGACGATGGAATAGGAAAGGCCTGGGAATGGGAAGGGAGTGGCTGTGGCGTTAATTAGTGGGGTTCGAACCCACTATCTCCCGGATGCAAGCTCACAGCGGCGCGCCCCTAACCGCGCGGCCCCTCTTAATCTTGCACATTGGCATTATAAAAGTCATGTTTTTTTTTGCTTGTTTTTTGCGAGATTTACGTATTGCCAAAATAACTAGTGTTACATTTGCAGCTATAAATAAAGCATTTTTTCTTCTTCTGTAGGATTGTAAGTCTGTTTGGGTAATACCACGTAAGTACAATTATTGTGGCTTGTTGGAATAACGTGCCGAGTACTGTGCTTTTGGAATTATAAGTCCGCTCTATGCATTTATCGCACTTCAGTTTTCTGAAATGTTCCGTGTTTGAGTGGGTGGTTTTTTTTTTTTTTTTTTTTGCCACATACTTAATATAACTCACCGACTCGAATCAAAGGGGACCTCACACGACGTGCTGCCACACCGGAGTCCAGAGCTACACGAATTGTTAGTCAGCGTTCGACAATTTTGTTAATGTACTGTACATCAAAATGACGGCGCTATTGCATTACCCCCAGCCTTCTTCTTCTTCTTCTTCTTCTTCTTCTTCTTCTTCTTCTTCTTCTTCTTCTTCTTCTTCTTCTTCTTCTTCTGATTTTCCCGCACCTGTGAGGTCGCGGGTACGAACTGTGTCGCACTTGTTGTTTTGGCCCTCTTTTACGGCCGGATGCTCTTCCTGACGCCAACCCTATATGGAGGGATGAAATCACTATTGCGTGTGCCCGTGCTGGTTGGTAGTGTAGTGTGTTGTCTGAATATGAAGATGAACGTGTTAGGACAAACACAAACACCCAGTCCCCGAGCCAGAAGTATTCATCGGATGTGACTAAAATCCCCGTCCCGGCCTCAACGCTGACCATTCAGCCAATGAGTCGGACTTTTGCACTACCCGCAGTCTATAAATTATTTCGATTTTAAAACTTTATTTTTTTTTACCATTGGCTTTACGTCGCACCGACACAGGGAGGCTAGGTCTTATGGCGACAACGGAATGTGAAAGGGCTAGGAGTGGGAAGGAAGCGACTGTGGACTTAATTAAAGTATGGCCCCAGGATTATCTGGTGTAAACATGAGAAACCACGGAAACCATCTGCAGGGCTGGCGATAATAGAGTTAGAACCCACTATGTCCCGAATGCATGCTCACTTTCATGTTTTTATAACGCTCACTGGCCCAAGTGCAGTTCCGAAATTATAAACATATTCTACATCAAAAACATTGAGAACCGGGTGAGGTGGCCGAGCGGTTAGGGGCCTGCAGCTGTGAATTTGCATCCGGGAGATAATGGGTTCGAACCCCACTGTAGGCAGCCCTGAAGGTGGTTTTCCATGGTTTCCCATTTTCACACCAGACAAATGCTGGGGTTGTACCTTCATTAAGGCCATGGATGCTTCCTTTCCATTCCTAGGTCTTTCCTATCCCATCGTCCCCATAAGACCTATATGTTACGGTGCGACGTAAAGCAAAATAGCAAAAATGAAAAATACATTGAGAAACTTAGCTCTACTATTCATAAAAAGAACATGGCCAGAATACGAAGTTAACGTAATGTATGCTGCCGGTCAAAGTGTTCGACAGAAATCGTCATTATAACGTAGCAAAGAAGGAAGGTGATATAACTTGAATGAGCGTGCGTCTCATTTCTGTGTTATTCTAATTTAATGGTAAGTTTATTCACTCACATACACACCTTCCCATTCATTCGGCATTCTCGCATTAGGTATGTCATGTTCAAATCTGAAAACATTGTTGTTTTGTTTCCTTGGACGTACAGTTATTATCTCATAGATAGGAGATGACTCATTGCTCATATAACCAGTCCATTGCTCGCTCGTATAAGGGGTGATGTATTCGGCCGTGATTCATGCGGTGCTTGCTGGCCCCAACACCTCTCCCCTATCTCACATTGCGCCGTGGAGGGTGCATTCCAATGGATGTAGAGCAAGGGAACTGGTTTCCTCCTTGCGCATACCGACCGCTGTGTGGCATCTTGAGAATGTTTTAAGGCGTCGGCTGGTAGAGGTGGGTGGAAAATATTGAACGAGCTCATTCAAAGTATCTTGTGGATTAGGTCAGCTTCTCGCAGGTGGGCTAGTTGAGCAGGTATTAGAGCACGTGGCTTGTGGACACTAGATTCAGCACTGCCCTCTCTTCAGAAAGGTATTGTTGGTCATTTACTGAAATGTCAGCTAGTAAGGCAAGCAAAAATAAACCAACCTCATGGTTCTACAGCTCTGATGGGTCTGGGCTTTCCTAACGACCGCGCTCGTCCCAGAGTTCTGCAGTTTCTGAGGTGACGCGTGTTCAGCGCGACGGATCCTCTAGACCGTTAATCTTGGCTTTCTAGACCAGGGCGCCATCTCATCGTGATATAGCACATCAATGTAATCATGTAGGCTGAGTGGATCTCGAATCAGCCTTTAGATCCAAGTAAACATCCCTGACTTGGGGCCTCCGGGTAAGAGGCAGCATCGTTTTTAACGGAATCGCAATAAATAATCTGCGATATGCAGATGATAAGTATTCTACTTGCAATAAATGTTGAAGAACTGCAGATATTACTAAATTGTGTGGTCAAACACAGTGCTGCAACAGGTCTGTGTTTAAACACGAATAAGACCAAAGTAATGATCATAAGCAAACATGTCATTCTACTTGTTAACTTTTTTTGCATTCGGAACAAAGCCCACTTAGGCAGTGAATTAACCAGGGAGGAAGGGTTTATAGGACTGTGTTTATTTTATTTGTTGTGATACAGAAGAGGTGGACTCATCTTCTCGTCATAAGGGCCTTTAATGACTTTCAGTGGTACATTAGAGTAGGCAATGGTACAGAAGGAGGTAGTAGTGGTATAGTTTTGGTAGAATAAGATCGGTGCTAGGTGAAGGTTTTGGATCTTTAGTCCTATATCAGAAAGAAATGCATATAACTCAGGATAGGCAGATTGGTCACTTTTGTGGAGAATTGACGAAAGAATAGGTGATAATTGGTACCCCAATGACAATTTTTGTAGTAGACAAGTCGTGTGAACAGAGTGGTGTGGACATCCAACGAATATGTGATTAAGATTTACCACTGCATCAGCTGAACATGAACAGAAGGGAGATCTTAAAACTTTGGATTTTGTGCAGGTGCTGAGGGAAACAACAATGATGAAATGATAAGCTCTGATGAATTGGCGCAAGTAGGGACGCTTATTGTGCCAAAGTGCGTTTGGAACATCTGGCTGGGTAGTGGCATAGTGTTTTCCACGTTGTTGGGAGGTATCATACCAGTCGTTCCAGTTGACAGTAGCTGGCACATCAGTGGAGCAAGTTCAAAGCTTTAAGTATCTCGGCAGCGTACTTGATCACAGCTGGAAGAATTCTGTTGAAATTAGGTCTCGGATTGAACAGGCAAGAACTGCATTCAATAGAATGAGCAAACTTCTCGGTAACAGGGACTTTAAAATCAATCTCCATCTCCGTGTACTTAGGTATTATGTATTTTCTGCCGAGACATGGACCCTAACAGAGAACACTACCAAAAAACTTCGTTCCTTCGAAATGTGGTGCTACCGACACCTGCACAGATTATCATGGGTTGACATAATACGTAAGTTGAATTATATTCCCTTCACCTTCTATAATTTGTTTACCGAATACCTTAAAATTATTGGCCTTAATTGTAAGAATGTTAGGAGGATGATTATGGTATGACGTTTCTAAATTTTCTTTATCTAATAATTTATTATCACTAAGGACATTCATATTATCAAATTTTTTGGGTTCAGTATGATTTATACCTTTTATTAGAACCTATGGGGTAAGTTATTTATCTTTATTTTTGGGAAAGCAGGTTTTTAAGACTATGGATCAAGGTTGAAGTGAGGATTGAGGAGGTCAAATGATTTATGATTAGTCTGTTCGATACTCTCGAGTGGTTCAAAACTGACAGAATAACAGTATTAAAATTAGTTTTGTCTTGTGAATGATTATGCTGATCATGTTGATTTTATACTTAAAAAGCTTATAGAGAGCACAACACTGAAGATGTTGGGGAAGTTGATTTTAACTTTTAAGTATTTATAAATATAATTATATATTATTTATACAATGAAAATGTATTGTTTTATCTAAACTATATAAATTGAGAAATGTCATTGGAATTAAACCATTAAAATAAAAAGTTAGCAGCTTTAATTTGATCAACGCATTTCTTTAATTGGAAATAAATTTCAATAATATTATTAACTGTAATATACCTCTTTTGGTTTCAATTAAGGTAAATAAGGATGTAATAATCTAAGATCAGGTCGAAACTGATTGCAATTTGTAGCTTCTTACTTAAGGTAGATTGAAAGATCAATACTTTTTGAGTGCAAATCAAATGCTATAATTAACTACAACCCTAGTATGCTCACTCTAAGGCACCTTGATTTCATTCATGATATAATCCTAATCTTCTTCTTCTTTCTTCTTTTCCTACCGCTTTTCCCACACCTGTGGGGTCGCGGGTGCGATCTGTGTCGCACATGTGGATTTGGCCCTGTTTTACGGCCGGATGCCCTTCCTGACGCCAACCCTATATGGAGGGATGTTATCACTATTGCGTGTTTCTGTGGTGGTTGGTAGTGTAGTGTGTTGTGTGAATATGAAGAGGAAAGTGTTGGGACGGACACAAACACCCAGTCCCCGAGCCAGAAGAATTAATCAGAAGCGATTAAAATCCCCGACCCGGCCGGGAATCGAACCCGGGACCCTCTGAACAGAAGGTCAGGACGCTGACCATTCAGCCAACGAGTCGGACATGATATAATCCTAATAATAAATAAAAAGAATGTACTAATAATTGACCATGATATGATATTTGATCAATTTATAACAATAATAATAATTGGCAAGACTAGGGCAATTTGTACATCAAAAATGAGAAAAATTACAGCGATTAAAAAAACCGTAAAAAGAAGGGAGGGCGTGCTGAGTTTTTAGGTTCAAACCCACATTCAAAGGGTGAGGTTTTTTCGGCTGATCAAAGAGCTAGAGGTCATGCGCAAGATCAAAAAGGAGAAACTTGAGTACTTTTGCCATATCTTTCGAAATGATAAATATAGACTCCTTCAGCTCATCTTACAAGGTAAAATTGAAGGAAGGAGAAGTAGAGGAAGAAGGAGAATATCTTGACTGTGGCATCTACGAGAATGAAGTACTCCCACGCTTCTCCGAGTTGCTGAGAACAAGAACCAGATCGCCCTGATGGCCGCTGACATCTAATGAGAAGAAGAAGAAGAAGAAGAAGAAGAAGAAGAAGAAACAAACCTGTAGCGCATACAGCCTGTCAGGGCCTTAGCCTGCACATAATTGAGTGTCACGTGATCAGCGTTACATCTTCATTTCATTCACCACTCATGCGCATTTTGGGCTGTCACCCAGGTGACAGATTTTCTATCAGTTGTTTACCAGTAATTTCAAAGAAGTTGGTAAATTATTTCAATCCCTAATTCCTCTTCCTATAAACGAATATTTATCCAAATTTCTCTTATTTAATTTCAAGGTTATCTTCAAATTATGATTCTTGTTAGTTTGAAACACTCCTCTCAGACTTATCCCTTTACTAATGTCATTCCCCGCCATCTCTTCCCTGACAGCTCGGAACACACCGCTTAGTCGAGCAGCTTGTCTCCTTGAGTCTTCACAGTTCAAAGATTATAACATTTTCGTAAGCTACTCGTTTGTTCCTCCTGATGATGGGGGCGGTAGGCATCCACGGTATCCCCTGCCTGTCGTAAGAGACGAGTAAAATAGCCCCAGATGTTCTTAGCGTGGGTTGGCGACAATGGATCCCTTAGCTGAGTCCTGTCATTGCTTCCACTTGTTCCAGTTCTCTCTATACTGTCCGACCTCCCTTGGTCAACTCTTGTTCTTTTCCTACCCCGGCTGTATTAGATGTCTATCCCTAGGGAGTCTTTAATTTTCAGCCCTTCGTGGCCTTTATTTTTCTTTGGCCGGTATCTTTATTTTTCAAAGTGTGGGACCTCTGCTATTGTTTTCCTCTGATTAGTGTTAATAGAGGGTGGTTTCCCAGTTGCACTTCCTCTTAAAACAATAATCACACTACCGCTTTCTCGTTTGTCGGAAATCACCCAGAACAAATCGAGTTGCTTTCCTTTGAATCGCTTCCAGTTCTCGAATCAAATAATCGTGTGCGCCCCATAAACTGGGACCATACTCCAATTGAGGAAGGAAGGAAGGAAGGAAGGAAGGAAGGAAGGAAGGAAGGTAGAAATTGAAAGTTGAATAAAGCTATTCATCCTTCGTTCAGTCGTTACCCTGTGGATAAGACGAGTTGAGTTGCTGGTGCTTTCATTAAAGAAATCTGTCAATGCTGGCGGATGAGTTAGCGTGCTCCGGTTTGATTTAAAGCCCGTTTGCGGTTTGTAATGAGCTTACCTTGTCCGATAGCTTGAGAAGCCCCACTGCAGGTCCTCTGCATGCAAGGGAACTCTGCTGGAGACGAGGAACAACCTTGAAGTTCAACCCTTTCTCCTTCATCCGGCTACCTGAATTTAATGACTCCCCATCAGCCGGAAGGGATCTTCGAGGTAGCCTATTTTTTCTTATCCCTATAAAAATGTGCATCATTATAATTTGGGAGGTTTTGTTGACAGTCTCAGAGTTCTGACACGTGAAAGGAGATTCATAATTTAAAGTCAGTATTAACTGTTTAGATGCAACAGTCGTTACGTCCATGTCCGTACAATTGTTGAATAGAGCTTGGATTGTGACTGAGATTTTCACACCGGTTGGAAGGGAGTCTTGCAGGCGAAGGCAAACACTATTTTTTGTATCCATCTGCAGGGTGGTTGGAGACAACATGAGCCGGGAATATGAATATACCGGTAAGAGGTTTGGTCATACTGATAAATACTTTTAAAATACTAATTCGATGTCCAGCGCCATTGTCATTTTATGAGCTGCTAAACTTAGTCAGGCAATGCGCACCCCACAGGTGTGGGGGGAATGCGGTAGAAGAAGAGAGTGTTAATAGAGGATGGTTGGCCAATTATATTTCCTCTTAAAACAATAATCACCACCACCGCTGGATTTTGTGTACATGCCGGCATCTTACAGCATAGTGTGTCGAATGGACTTCCTTCTGCATTTCATTCTTTGAACTCGTATTCTTAGGATCCGGAGGTCATCACTTTTACCCATGGGCGCCCGCAGGATATTTTCCAGGGGGGGGGGGCACATTAACAATTTTCTTGAATAAAAAACCAATATAACGTCAGGAACATTAAATGGTTTACAGAAATTTCCAGTTATAACAGATGCTAGATGACTGTCAGTAAGTTCAGTTTATGAAATAATCTGGTATGATATTAAACAATTGAACACCAACATTTTTAGAATTCCAGGGGGGGCAAGTGCCCCCCCTTGCCCCCCCTTGCGGGCGCCCATGACTTTACCATTGGTTCACAGAGAGAGCACTTCACTCCGTAGATTTATATGCTTGAAATAATCGTTCCGTACGTCACGTGTGTGTGAAATACCGTATTTGTCTAGAGAATGGGTAGGCTGTTGTTAGTTTTGTTTTGGCAATGTGATTCCAAGCCGAGACATCTGTTCTCTAATCACTTTTAACGCGATAGCATGAAAAGAACTTAAGTAATGTTATAAATATTGCAATTGCAACTACAAACTGCTAAAGGTTGCATTTTGTTATTACTTACAAGATATTTTAGTCACTTTCCTGTTGCATTCATACAATTCTGTTCACCAGCATTATATGAATCACTTCAGCCGTATAAATTGAGTTAAAAATCAATGTTATTTTCTCAACTGCAAGAAACTTTAGTAAATTAAAAATAAGAATTATGAAATAATCATAATATGTTTTGTCTCGTAAGCCATAACTCAAAAATAACCAAAATGTCTAGAAAATGTTTACCCTGGTGAGCGCCGACCACGAGAGAGACCGCCGAAGGTGTGGCTGGACAACATACTATAGATGACATGCGTGTTATGGGTCTCAACCCTAGACAGGGCCAAATGACGGAAATGTAGCCAGACAGCGGACTCTATTTGATGGTTGAAAGGCTAGGAAAGAGACAGACAGGAGAGAGAGAAAGAGAGAGAGAGAGAGAGAGAAGGTCTAGAAAAAAGTAAATGGAAGAGAAGGCAGGTTCACGTATATACAACGTCATTAAACATTACATTCCCATCTACTACCAAAATGTTGGAAAATAATGAAATTCACAGTCTGTTTGCAAACATTGGACAGGGTCAGGAATGGAATGAATGAAGCCCCCATCTATTGGCGAGGATAGGAATTGTGCCGGCTGCCGAAGGCTGTCGCATTCCTCTGGGGCAACGATTAATGACTGACAGATGAAATGAAATGAAATGTTTATGGAGATTGTTGCTGGAATGAAAGATGGCAGGGAAAAGCGGAGTACTAGGAGAAAAACCTATTCCTCCTCCCCTTTGTCCAACACAAATATCATGTGGAGTGACCGGGATTTGAACCACGGAACCCAGCGGTGAGAGACCGGTGCGCTGCCTCCTCCACCACGGAAGCTTGGGAAATACTACTTTTCATTTGTGAAAACGCACTGAAAGGTATAAAGTGACAGGGAGGGATTCAGTTAGGTGGAAATGTAAGTTGTTGGCCTATGTCGACTTAGACATGACAGACTGCCGAAAACCTGCTCATTTCGAAATAGTTCATGTCTTACCGGTACTACAAACGCAGAAAAGGCTACGCTCCGCTGTGCAGAGCTCCTATAGATCTGCTATTCGCGAAGTGATTGTAGTATTCAGGAGATGGATTAAAAATTCATTTGACTCTGTTTTCCATTGTCTGAAGAACTCAGAAAGATTCGTTTCATCAGTCGGTTCCTGTCCATCCTCATTAAGGGTCTATTTAACTGTACTCTCCTCTTCCTCATCATTTCAAACACTCTTTTCTTTTGGTACAATTGTTCGTTAGGTTTGAGTCTCTTCTCCCCATTTTTCACTTTTGGGCATCATACCTTATCTCTTTCTAATTGCATCCAGCCCACTATTCTCAGTCACATCCAATGTTTTTGCTGCGTATTATTATTATTATTATTATTATTATTATTATTATTATTATTATTATTATTTTCACATCGTTGTGCCCAGCTAAGGAGCGCGATTGAACTTATTTATAAGATGAATTTGCTTTCTTCCTCTCGCTGTGTTTTTCTCCCGTTCATACAGTGGTGGTTCTCATCTTGGGTTTTTCAGGAAAATGTTTGTTCACCAACGTTCTAAACCTAGGCCTGTCACATATAATGTCACCTGTTATGCTAATTTCTTGAAGTTCTTTTTCAGTTTATTATAATAACTAGCTGATGTTCCCGTGCTTCGCTACGGGATTCTCAGAAAGACTGGCTTGGTGGTTTTCCTAACTGAATTCAACATAGATCATTACAAAAACGTCAGTAGGAATGTAGCGATTGAAAGCAATATTATCATATAAAATACTCGATCAAATGAAAAACCGCACACTTTCTCACTTTCAACGAACAGTACTACGGTGCCGATCCAACAGTCCAAAGTTCCAGAGCTGGAATAACCAGGTCGCAGACTGCCGTGAACACTCCTTTGTCATTATTCCGTTAAATATGCACACTACTCATTCCAATCAGTGCCTCAGAGTAGGGATTGAATAGCTCGAATACTATGATGAACCAGTGTGTTACGTACCAGTAATATCAGAAAATGTATGAACCAGAGGAATGGCATGCTAAAGAAAAAAGTTGTCTAACTCCCCAGCTACTTCCCGCCAATACACAGGCATGCTGTTACAGTCGGTACGACCAGGCGAGTTGGCCGTGTGGTTAGGGGCACGCAGCTGTGAGCTTGCATCTGGGAGATAGTGGATTCGAACCCCACTGCCGGCATCCCTGAAGATGGTATTCCGTGGTTTCCCGTTTTCACACCAGTCACACCAGAATGTACCTTAATTAAAGCCAAGGCCGCTTCCATCACACCCCTATTTATTTCCTATCCCATCGTCGCCACAAGACCTATCTGGGTCGGTGCGACGTCAAGCAAATAAAGAAAAAAAAAAAACTCGGTACGCTGCAGTAATCCTATCTATCGGAATGAGTGGAAACAGAAGACAAAAAGCACATCAAAACAAACAATGGTCAATGTAATGTTATTGTTGATAAAGTTTATGAGCTTTCTATATTGCAGGCCTGCACATTAGTTTTCTTTCGACTCTGTGATATTAGGGCGTCATACACAATTATTTATATCGTAGACTGTAGTTCCTTATTCTCAGACTTTACATACCGATTTTCACTAAGTTCTGTTTACCCATTTTCTCGTGACTCGGCGCAGATATGGACTTAGTAACAAAAATCCAAATTCATGAATATCTCTGTGAATATATGCGGTACAGTAACAATGTATAAGACATAAGTGATCGGTAATTTAATAACTTCTTACATAACTACTACTAACTTACGACATAACTAAAATTATGTTAGTTATGTAGTATTTATCGATACAACCACTAATAACATAAATAACTTATTCGAGAATTACATTTCAGGCCTTCCCCTAAACTACCATTTCACTCAGCGTGAATAAAGTAATTTGTAGCCTAGATTGCAGTGGTTCATCACCCGACTTTACATACCGATTTACATTAAATTCTCTTCAGCCGTTTTATCGTGATGCGTGTACAGACAGACAGACAGACAGACAGACAGACAGACAGACAGACAGACAGACAGACAGACAGACAGAAATTACGGAAAAGTAAAAAATGCATTTCCTTGTTACTGTGGACATGACAGATACAGAAATACCATTCATTTCAAATTCTGAGCTATGTAGAGGCAAAACAATTATTTTATATATAGATCACATTTCAGGCCTTCCCCTAAAGTGCCATTTCACTCAGTATGAATAACATAGCGATAGATCATAGATCATAGCGACTTATTCCCCGACTTTGCATACCAATTTTGGTGAAGATACGACCACTAATATAATAAATATTTGACAATTAATTTTTTTTTGCTAGGGGCTTTACGTCGCACCGACACAGATAGGTCTTATGGCGACGATGGGACATGAAAGGCCTAGGAGTTGGAAGGAAGCGACCGTGGCCTTAATTAAGGTACAGCCCCAGCATTTGCCTGGTGTGAAAATGGGAAACCACGGAAAACCATCTTCAGGGCTGCCGATAGTGGGATTCGAACCTACTATCTCCGATGCAAGCTCACAGCCGCGCGCCCCTACGCGCACGGCCAACTCGCCCGGTCAATTAAATTTTAGGCCTTCCCCTAAACTACCATTTTTCTCAGCGTGTATAGCCTATATTGTAGCGACTTATTTCCCATCTTTGTCTACCGATTTTTATTAAGACACGACCACTAATAACATAAATATTTGAGATTCAAATTTCAGGCCTTCCCCTAAACTACCATTTCACTCAGCGTGATTAAAATAATCTATAGCCTAGATTGTAGCGGTTCATCACCCAACTTTACATTCCGATTTTCATTAAATTCTCTTCAGCCGTTTTCTCGTGATGCGTGTACATACATACATACATACATACATACATACATACATACATACATTACATACATACATACAGACAGACAGACAGATAGACAGACAGACAGAAATTACGGAAAAGTAAAAAATGCATTTTCTTGTTACTGTGGACATGATCGATACAGAAATACCATTCTTTTCAAATTCTGAGCAATGTACAGATAAAACTCTTATTTTATATAGATAATAATAATAATAATAATAATAATAATAATAATAATAATAATAATAATAATAATAATAATAATAATTCCTTATGGCTAAATAACTTAGGGAGCTCGTTTAAAATTATCTGGCACACTGTTTCTTCTTTTCTTCACAGTGTCACTTAATTTTTTACCAATTTTTTTGTAAATCTGTGTTTATTTCTACTTACCAATTAATTGTTGGGGTGTTCTAGGGAGAGTGATATATTTTAAGTTTCCTTGTCAGCTTTTTAGTATCCGTTCTGTTTATTGTAGGTGTCTGTGGAATTTTAATTGTTTCTGTGATTTTATAAATATCATGTAGTTTTCCTTTCATCCAAATTCCATTTTCGCATTTTGGTACTAGGATTTTTCTGTTGTTTTTCGGCGGTTTTTTTATTTGTGACCGGCCGCAAGTTATCAGGGTTTTGGTTGCGTAAAATGCCTCTGGTTTTACGATGTTATTTGTCGTAATTTTTACATACTTTAATATATGGATCTTTTGTTGTGTCTATTCTAGGCGATTTTCTAAGCTCTTTGCAATTTTACAGTTCTTTATTTGCTTCCTGATTTATCTCTACTGGTTGGGATTTGTCGATTTGGCAGGTCTTTCCGAATTTGTTTATTAATTGATTGTCGGATCCATTATCATCATCATCATCATCATCCTCAATATCTACTTCAGTTTCTCCAGGACAGATTGGCGTGCATGGCATTTCCTCTCCCCAAGGGCTCACAGGGGCGTGACATCACTGAACCCAACTGTATCTTGTATTGCTCCCACTTTTACGTATTGACTCTTCTCATTCATCCTTCCTGTGCAATCTCCCTTAGTCAACTATTGGTCTCTTCATTCTTCCAGATTTTATCTCACTTTTATGCTTTTCCAGTATCCAGTATTCGGGAGATAGTAGGTTCGAACCCCACTGTCGGCAGCCCTGAAAATGGTTTTCCGTGGTTTTCCATTTTCACACCAGGCAAATGCTGGGGCTGCACCTTAATTAAGGCCACGGCCGCTTCCTTCCCACTCCTAGCCCTTCCCTGTCCCATCGTCGCCATAAGACCTATCTGTGTCGGAGGGACGTAAAGCAACTTTTATGCTTTTCATGGCCCATTATTTGATACCCTATATTCTAGACTTGGAATAGCTATACACGTTCTTTTTTACTTGTAAAGAGAGGTGGAAAATCTTTGTTGTTTTCCCTCCTGTAAAACAGCAATACTCGCCCCTACTACCATTATAATGCCAGTGACCTTTGAGAATACGATATAGTAGCTCTTTCGAGGTGAAGAGAGTGAAGTGGTACTTGACCAAGTTCCTAACCCGCGTCTTCCTCTTTTGGTTTTTATACTGCGTGGTATAGCTTCTGAACTCAGAACATCTCCACGTGTTATTTCAAATCTTGTGCTGTTACGTTGAAGGATTTCATTGTAACTGGCTGCTGAAGTTTGCTCAGAGATGTGCTTCATTTAAAAGAAAGTGCTGCCTACATATCTGTTACCATGTTAGTGACATATTAATGACGTATTCATGATTCTTCTGGACTGTAAAGATCACCTCGTGAATAGGCTTTCATTCCTTTATCTGTGCTTGTTAACTAACCCTTCAGAAGAGATAAACCTTGTCTGTAGATCTTGCCGCAACGATCTACTGTATTTTATGAGGAAATTAATTCATAGACCAATTTATCCTTAACTGGTTCACTTTACAGTTCGATTGTACTGTACTAAAACGAAATAGGACAACTCATTCATAACTTATTTGTGAAACTGAAGATCTCACTGAAGGCCAAAAATTATTTCGAAAGAAAATAGCAAGTAGAGATGAAGATCACAGTTAGCAATTAACTCGTTGGATGGAGTAATGCGATTGAATCGGCTGGAGACCATCTGAGGTGATTGGTACCCAACGAGATTAATGGGATCGGCCGAAATATCGTGGCCCTTGGCTCACTTACTACCTGTTTTCAATAGGAAAACAATCAATATTTCGGCCTTTTCAAATTCTAAGACTCTCTCTCACGAATAAACCTCAAAATTAAACCCCGAAAGGGGCCGTTTGTTAAGAAGGGAAGTTATCCCTCCACCCCGCCCCCCTCTCAAATATTCCGATATCAGAATTTTCAAAACAAAATTAAGCGATGAGAGGGGTTTTTTTCTGACGGGAGGCAAAACCTCTCAGCCAGAATGTTTTCCCCAATAAACATTGATTTTTCCCACTCATCGGGTATTCTTGAAAACAGGTGAGTGAAAGGGCAAAGTTTTCACCCTGAGTCAAATTCTTGCCCTCAAAAAAAAAAAAAAATTAAGTGAAGAAAACCGGCTGTATACACATAAATGTTACGTTGAACATTCTGTTAAATTTTCAGTTCCTACTGGTTGCGCATAGTAATATCGACGAAATATTTCTTAAATTTGTTTATGGCCTGCTATGTTCTCTTTCATTCGTGGATCTGGAATCTTTAACATTCCCTGCTATGATCTACGTAGGCATTATGTTACCGTCGCTAGTTGTTCATTGCGCCATATCATTCATTTCTCTTTTTGTTTTTATAAGTTGCTTTACGTCGCACCGACTCAGATAGGTCTTTTGGCGACGATGGAAAAGAAAAGGGCTGGGAGTGTGAAGGAAGCGGCCGTGACGTTAATTAAGGTACAACCCCGGCATTTGGCTGGTGTAAGTATAGAAAACCACGGAAAACAATCTTGAGGGCTGCCGACAGTGGGGTTCGAAACCATTATATCCAGAATGCAAGCTCACAGCTGCGCGTCCCTAACAGCACGACCAGCTCAGGTATTACTTAATGCACCCCAGCGATAGGGGGCTTCGCTTCCTGCGTGTGACTCTGATGGGTAATTTGATGAATTGACCTATATTATTGTAGTGTGGTAAAGTAATTCTGATTAGGAAAGGTGTTCTGTTGAAGTTAGGTATCAGATCAGTATGTTTTCACACAGGGCGAGATGTAGTTTTTACAGTGCACTATGTTTTCTAAGATCGTTAGGGACAAAGTTATGGAGGTGTTACTCAGCACCGCCCATACCTCGGCAGCTTCCATACTGTCAGAGGAGACTGAGACTTCAGTGGAAGCATTTTGCTCTGCCCTTTGCCAAGAGACACATCTGCATCCATCAAGATATGACAACAGGTATACCCAGTCATTTATATGTACTAAGTCATTGATATGGTACTTCTGTGTGGGAATGTATCTGTCCGAATATTTTATTTTCCGTACTATGAACTATAGAAGTCCGGCCCCGCGGTGTAGGAGGCAACGCGTCCGTCTGTCACCCGGCGGCCCCGGATTCGATTCCCGGCCGGGTCAGGGGTTTTAATTGTAATGATTAATATCCCTGGCCTGGGGATTGGGTGTTTGTGTCGTCCTTAACGTTCCTTTCCTCACATACAACACTCCACACTTACTCCATTACAATTACACGCAGGTTTCATATAACATGGTGCCAGTAGGGGCAAAAGATCCACTAGGGTTGACGCCCCGAACAAATAGCTTTTCTTAAAATAAAATAAAAATTTTAAAAATGAACTTTAGAATAGAATGCTCCCATCATCTAATTCCGGATC
The DNA here is from genome assembly GCF_040414725.1 of Anabrus simplex. Lineage (NCBI taxonomy): Eukaryota > Metazoa > Arthropoda > Insecta > Orthoptera > Tettigoniidae > Anabrus > Anabrus simplex. The sequence continues at coordinate 101,702,945 of NC_090273.1, read as the reverse complement.
GCCTGAAACTGGAGAGATAGCACTCTTTTATTTTGATTCATGCATTACATTTCCCTCTTATGAATATTTGACTATTGCTACACTAAGTATATCCTTAAGATGTAAGGAGCAGGTCGAAAATCTAGCAACATAGCATGTTTTAACATTACGTTTTATAAACAAGTATGTCTCAGTTAATTCTGTGGCCACATTTTTTTACAAATTTCATTAGTTTAAAACAAAAATATACCTTATTCTTAAAATTGACCTGTTTTTTATTCAATAATGTTTGCAAAATAAAACCACGAAACATTTAGTTGAATAGATTTATATTGTAATGCAATCTAATATCTAAATGAAGTCAAATGAGGGATTTCATGATGATCTTAAAGGAAATTAACCTGGTGACACACTAGACAGTAAAAAATAGCAAACAATACGTTAATTGACGCTGGTCTAGGACAACGTGTATCTTCCCTTTCCTTAGCTTATTTAATGGTTACTTTTGTGTCACAAGTCTTATGGAGTATTCTACCATTAACAACATGACTTATGACTGAATTGAATGAATGGATGACTTACATGAATTGGTAAATGGATGGTTTGTTGATTGAAATGTAATGGACTGCATTGAGCATTCCATTATGAGATCGTGTCTGAATGAATGAATGAATGAATGAATGAATTAATTAATTAATTAATTAATTAATCAATGGATGGATGAACGACTGAGTGCGTGAATGAATGGACTGGATTCCAAGTCCTATCTCCCAGTCGCGGGTAGTCACCAACTGAGTCCGACTCGTTGGCTGAATGGTCAGCGTACTGGCCTTCGGTTCAGAGGGTCCCGGGTTCGATTCCCGGCCGGGTCGAGGATTTTAACCTTCATTGGTTACTTCCAACGGCTCGGGGGCTGGGTGTTTGTGCTGTCTCCAACATTCCTGCAACTCACACACCACACATAACACTATCCTCCACCACAATAACACGCAGTTACCTACACATGGTAGATGCCGCTCACCCTCATCGGAGGTTCTACCTTACAAGGGCTGCACTCGGCTAGAAATAGCCACACGAAATTATTATTATTACCAACTGAGGACAGAGTTTCATGAATACATGAATGAATGAAGATGCGCGATGAACTATAAAACTGAAACATTTCAATTATACCAAATATGAAGGAGAATTTTTCTTTAAAACATTTCCTGTCACTTAACAGTTTATTGCAAATTCCTTGTAACCAATGACATGAAAAACTACCTAGTATTAGATACTTTCCGAGCTTTTCTGTAGCTTGTTCGCAGATGCGGGACCACATCCAAGTCCATGAACAGGTTTGGGCTTATTCTTTTGTTTACAATAATACATACTGAAACTACCCAAAATTGTTTGATTGCCCTGGCTTCAGGTACGTTGCGAGCATTCTTTTTTGTCTTTGGATGAATCCAAGGTTCTCGCCACGTAAGGCGAAAGTCAGAATATTGGCATAATGACAAGTTGGCCATATCAGGTTATCGTTGCATGTTTTATTCTCTTGCACCAAACTAACTGTTGTTCCACGTTGAGTACTAGGGTTCTGTATATCTTTATATATTTATTTATTTACTTATTTTACTTTTTCACTTTTCATTTTTCAACTGTACAAGCAAACTTAAGGAATGTCCAAAGTATATTACATGACAGCGAAATTCACGTAATACATATATCGAGAACGGTACTGACCCCTTCAACCGCCTATCACTTGCCTACACTCAGTTTAAAAAGGAACGAGGTGATGGCCTATTTCCGCCCTTCACTCGTACTGTACCTCTGCTTATAAGAGTGATGTGGTCGCTCAGCATGATTATGGAACTCGCTGTCAATGGAAACCAAAAGCATCTAACCTACGAAGTTTAAAGTATTCATAATATATGATTTTTATATACAGTAGATACTGTAAATAATGATGATGATAATAATTTTGGGCCAAAAACTCGCTGACGGACAATACCGACTCAGAGGCAGACAGGAAATCAAGCAGTACACAAATATTCACAGTGACATCAGAAAACGCAGGTTAATATCTATTCAAGAGACACATTAAAAGAATAAAAAAACTAGTATACTGGCTGTGGATTTTCAAGAAATGGTAGACCTAAATAAATGATAGGCTTCCTTCATCTATACTTTCACTCATGAAACGTATTACATCAGCTTGTATTTTATTTTGTTGTTATTAACGATCTCTTATACAACCCCATAATGCCACTGGAAAGGTTTTGCATTTAAGGTTATGGTGGCGATAGTGCCCTGGTATCCATACTGTTCTACAGTATAGCCCGATGTACACTTCCCACACAAAGGCAAGGGAGACGTTTTCAGGGAAGCAGATGTGTTTGCAATCATAAATCAACAGCCCAAAGGGACGGAGAGACAAGAGACCCCAACACGGTGTGCGTGACGTGAACAATACTACTACTTCCGTCTTCCCAATTATACGACCAGGTCTCTCTATTTTGAAGAATCCTCCTGACAGCTCTCAGAAGATGCACAATCAATCAATCACGCTTCCAAATGCAAAACAAAAATAGTCAGAACATTTTTAGAAGAGACGATAAAAGAGATAAGAAGCGGCTTTGTTGATTCTGAATGTAATAATTCAGATGTTACATTGCGATAAGCCAAGCCTTCCTACCCTTAGCGGTAACCAACAAATAAAGCATCATACAGTAGGACCGTGATAATCCGGTGTGCTCGGGGATCTGCCATTACCTGATTATCAAATATTACGGATTATTAAGGTCATTAAAAATATGGTCTAAACAATAGGATATAAATACAAACTACATTTTTAACGTACAAAAACGAAAAATTGTTATTTATTAAACACAAAAGAAGATATTACAGTAATTAAAAGCAGGCCTATGTAGTACTGTACTGTAAAAACAAAAACTAAATAAAAAATAAAAAACTGTACTGCACAGTTAAAACAGTTTAAGGCACAAAATGTTAGCAGAGCTCAATATAAATAATTTGTGTAGGTTATTCTTTTTTTTTTTTTTTTTTTTTTTTTGCTAGTTGTTTTACGTCGCTCTGACACAGATAGGTCTTATGGCGACGATGGGACAGGAAAGGGCTAGGAGTGGGAAGGAAGCGGCCGTGGCCTTAATTAAGGTACAGCTCCAGCATTTGTCTGGTGTGAAAATGGGAAACCACGGAAAACCATCTTCAGGGCTGCCGACAGTGGGGGTTCGAACCTACTATCTTCCGAATACTGGATACTGGCCGCACTTAAGCGACTGCAGCTATCGAGCTCGGTGTGTAGGTTATTATGAAATAAAATATCACCATGGCTTTGAAACACCAAGAACAATTTAATTTGAATCAAATAAAAATTGTTTAAATACGAGGAATTTGGTACAGTTCAATTGGAATCACTGTCTACAGGTCTAGCATAGGTGTCTGATGACGCCGAGGGCGTGGACCATTGGTATCTACCATTGATGGGATAGATTGAATGTTCTTCTGAACCCTCTGAAATATTGTGCGATTGTTTAATTGTTTCTTGGATTGAGCTACTTTTGACTAAAAAATAGTTTGTATAACGTGGAGATTCATAACTTCAGCAACGTCATATTGTTGGCTCTTCTCTGCGAATTTCAGAAAGATATTAAGGGCTTGCGAAGCGTCATTCCGTGAGATGTGAATTGTACGGGAAGAATACGTGATAGTCCGGCACGCATCAGCGATTTTTTCAAGTGCAGGAATATCGCGGTCCTACTGTATAAACCTACAAAGAGTAGGATACAATCGTTACTCTCGTTAATTGATGTGTCACCTAGCGAAAGGATTTTTACGTTGCAGCATCTTTCCAAAAATATAACCATTTTGATATGGATATGTGTTTGGGGACAGGAAATGACGCAAAATATACACAATTTATTGCACCGTTTGCACTTTTTTTTTTCTTTCTTGTAAGATTGCTATATTTCTCCCCTTTTCACTTCTATTTCATTCTTCAGCACCTCCCCACGCCACTTTTAACTGCGTTTTTCAAAAGATTAGACAACATTTTTGTCCTTTCTTGAAGATATTTTTGTTTATTTTTTTTACATTCTTTCTTGAATTAGAAGTCAACAATGGTCAATAGATTAATATTAAAATATAATTTATGGAAACCACCACTAATTCATATCCCAGCAAGAATGGCCAACCTGTAGCTGTGAAATGAAATTAAATATAAATCAAATTAAAATTTAAACAACGATGTTGCAACAGTTTGAAATTTGTTCAGTTAGTACTGGCATGAATTTAACAGTTCCACCTATCGACTGTGTACTCTCTTATTAGTCATGTAGCCCAGTCTCAGCCATGTGACATGTGTTTTATTTGGTTTTAATCTTGGCCTTTTTAGTTAAAATTCCGATATGTATTACGCATAGGCTACACTGTGTTTGTGAAAATATCAGGAAGAATTAGAGCAAGATAAATGACGTCTTTGTTGCTCTGAAAAAATATTCTCGCAAAGGCTCCTAACAGTTCCACCTATCGACTGTGTACTCTCTTATTAGTCACGTAGCCCAGTCTCAGTCATGTGACATGTATTACGCATGGGCTACACTGTGTTTGTGAAAATATCAGGAAGAATTACAGCAAGGTAAATGACTTCTTTGTTGCTCTGGAAAAAAATTCTCGCAAAGGCTCCCAGTTATCATGTTTTGTACTAAGAAGGGACGGGTCTCCACCTTCCACAGTTTTCTGTCACCACAAGGTGGGATACTTGGATAAGACGCTCAGTTTTCTTCTGCGAAAACTTTGATAAAATAAAATGTTTCATATGTGTCTTAGACTCAATGGAAGCAGCAGCTATCAAGCGAGCCCAACAATTACTCAACAACGAAGACCTAAAGTTGGAGAACTTTTTGCAGTGCATGGCTACAAGTATTTATCTGACGTGATTCTGAGCTTGGAAGATGATGATAATGGAGAAGGAGAAGGAGAAATTGACGGGTGTTAGGGACAACCCTAATGGATTTACTAAAGGCAAATTCTAATTAAATTTGAAAAATCATCCAGATGTGGAAATCTTTGCAACTTTAACTGAACTCCCTTTACGAGTGCTGAAAATATATGCTCCGTTTGTTTCTGTAGATGTCAAGCGGAGTTTCTGAATAGGATCTAATGAGCTCAAAATGCCAGCAACTTACTGTCAAAAACATTGAGGTATTGTGCGTAATCCAATATAACAATTTTATTAATTATTAGAACCCAGTAAATGTGATAAAGAAAGTTCATGTAACTGGTTTAAACCTTAATCACGTCATTTCATCAACAGTTTTTGATGTACTTACAAAACCATTTCCCCCCTTTTCTAACCATACTTTCCACCTAAAAATCCTTCTTCTAGTGATAACTGCCGCTGGTAACTGTCGAAGAGAAAAATCAAAGAGATCAACAGAGAGCCTCATCAGACGAGACAACTAATGTGACAAATAAGCAGTTAAACTTCGCGCCAGATGGACTCTCAGTGACCACTCTATCTCTCTCTCTCTCATACACACACACACCTCCTTACCTCACCCTCATATATATGCCTGCGCGACCGCTCAATCCAAGAAAATGCTGGGCTGAGGTTGGTTGCTAAGTCTGAAGGCATATCCGATCCCAAATAAAAAGCTAGCAAGCTGGGATTCGAACTACGGCTGCCTTGGTGAGAAGCCAGTAACAAGCAGTGCACCAGTCGGCATATCAGGGCCTTGATTTATGTTTTAAGAGGCACTATATAAACTGGAGAAAACAATTCCTTCCTAACACTAACCAAAAGAGGAAAAGGAAGAGTTCTGACCCTTCAAACAACGAAGGTATCGGCGAAAGGGTCAGGGAGGGTCTGAAACCGAAAGAAACAATGCACTTTTATATGGGCCCAATACATGGAAAGTTACCCAAAAAAATCACCTTCAACCTTCCTCATCCGCCGCTGTTTACCAAGAATTTTGAACCTATACTGGCCAGAAGGAGGGGAGAAACCGATACCGCTATTCAGATAGAGGGACGGAAGTAGAATGAATAAGTCATGGCCTGAGGATGGGAAGTGAAGCCATAGAGAGACAGACATTGGATTGGAAGAGAAAGGAGACCCACACAAACGTGGCGAGCGAGATGCGTGTCTACACGGAGATACAGGAAGGAGAGAAGACCTAGAAGTAGTGATGGGATAATCGAATATTTTAATAATCGAATAACCTCCATAATCGAATAAGTAATCGAATGAGTTTCAAATATGATTCATTTGTAGTGATGGCATCATCGAATAATAATATAATGAGTTTATACGCAGAACAATCGGATGCGTCATGAATACGTTTTTCTGTTTAAGTATGTAGGATGGATAATCGATTGAAATAAGCGAGTAGATGAACTCTTACGAAAAATAGAAATACGCCTTTTTTGGGGGGTCAAATATACTGTAGCTCAAAATGTTGAAACTGAATAAGTGAATGAACTGTCTTAATCTTTAATATCTGTAAAATAAAGTTCCTATCCGCCTCTGTGGTGTAGTTGTTAGTGTGATTAGCTGCCACCCCCGGAGGCCCGGGTTCGATTCCCGGCTCTGCAACGAAATTTGAAAACTGGTACGAGGGCTGGAACGGGGTCCACCCAGCCTCGGGAGGTCAACTGAGTAGAAGTGGGTTCGATTCCCACCTCAGCCATCCTGGAAGTGGTTTACCGTGGTTTCCCACTTCTCCAGGCAAATGCTGGGATGGTACCTAATTTATGGCCACGGCAGCTTCCTTCCCTCTTCCTTGTCTATCCCTTCCAATCTTCCCGTCCCCCGGCCAGGCCTCTATTCAGCATAGTAGGTGAGGCCACCTGGGCGAGGGACTGGTTATCCTCCCCACTTGTATCCCCTGACACAATGTCTCACACTCCAGGACCACTGCCCTTGAGGCGGTAGAGGTGGGATCCTTCGCTGAGTCCGAGGGAAAAACCAACCCTGGAGGGTAAGCAGATAAAGAAAGAAAGAAAGAAAGAAAGAAAGAAAGAAAGAAAATAAAGTTCCTTATTTAAGTAAATGCCGTCTTCTGGCCACACAATGGAACTAAGCCCCAGTACTACCATTTGACAGTTTCTTTTAACTACCAGCAAGCAATATACCTACTTTAATTTTATGCCGTCCGGCTCCATGGATAAATGGTTAGGACGTCGGCCTTTGATCTAAGGGGTCCCGGGTTCTATTCCCGGTCGTGTCGGGGATTTTAACTTTCATTGGTTAACTTTTATGGCTCGGGGACTGGGTGTTTGTGCCGTCTTCAGCATTATATTTCATCTTTGGTTAGGCCCCATCCTCACAGACGCGCAAGTCCTCTACGGCGTCATCTCGAAAGCCCTGCGCTAGGCCTATCCGCAGACCACACATCATAATTATAAATTTATATGAAAGTGAAAAGATTGCATTATAATAGCGTTAAGACCAGGGCAAAATATTTTAATAATAATAATAATAATAATAATAATAATAATAATAATAATAATAATAATACACCCTCCGTCTCTTTTATTCACCAAACATTATTTTCCCCTGTGGTTTGGGGTGCTACAATAACATCAGCGGTATCCCCTGCTGGTCGTAAGAGGCGACTAACCACCTGGGTGACTGCCTTAAATGCATATCAGTTATGACTGACTGACTGACTGAGCAAGCGAGCATGGTTTGGTGGCCGCGGGGCCGTAGCTGAGTCTAGGCGTTCCTTCCACTCACTTGTGCCAGGCTCCTTACTTTCATCTATCCTAACCGAACTCCTGTTATTTTCCGACCCCGACGGTATTACCTTTCCAAGGCGTAGGGGGTCTTTCATTTTCACACCCATCGTGGGTGGCCCTTGTATTTCGTTGCCCGATAGCTTAATTTTTCGAAGTATCTGGCACCTACCATTTTTGCCTCTGATTAGTATTAATGGAGGATGGCTGCCCAGTTGTGCTCCCCCTTAAAACAGTATTCACCACCACTACCTATCCTTTAATTGTTTTCAACGTCCGACTCGTTGGCTGAACGGTCAGCGTACTGCCCTTCGGTTCAGAGGGTCCCGGGTTCGATTCCCGGCCGGGTCGGGGATTTTAACCTTAATTGGTTAATTCCAATGGCACGGGGGCTGGGTGTATGTGTTGTCTTCATCATCATTTCATCCTCATCACGACGCGCAGGTCACCTACGGGTGTCAATAGAAAGACCTGCACCTGGCGAGCCGAACCCGTCCTGGGATATCCCGGCACTAAAAGCCATACGACATTTCATTTCATTGTTTTCAACCCTTATTGATTTTGGCCATTTACACATTTTCTGAGATGGAGAAAGAACCAATATTACAAAATGTAATCCATCATCATTAGCGATCTGGAGTCTTTGAAGTCATTTAGCAACAGAATTTCAAATGTCTTGATACATTTTTTTTTTTAGAATTGTTTTTCCGTCGCACCGACACAGATAGGTATTATGGTGACGATGGGATAGGAAAGGTCTAGGGGTGGGAAGGAAATGGCCGTGGCCTTAATTAAGGTACAGCTCCAGCATTTGCCTGATGCAAAAATGGGAAACCATGAAAAAACATCTTTAGCGCTGCCGACAGTGGGGTTCGAACCCATCTTCTCCCGGTTGCAAGCTCACAGCTGCGCGCCCCTAACCGCACGGCCAACTCGCCCGGTACTTGATAACTTTAGTGAGCCAAGTACTCAATACCATAGCATTGCGTTCCCAATCATTCGAATGGAAGTTCAAATGAATAATCGAATAAAACGAAATAATCGAGTAAGCGATTATTTTGTATTCGATCATCCCATCAATACCTAGAAAGAAGTAAAAAAACGATAGTCGTGAACAGGACTACAGATGCTTTGTTGATACCTAAGGTAGTGATTGTCAGCCGTTTGAAATCATAATTGTAGCATTCTATAACGTTTTGTTGTTTGAGTCATCAGTCCATAGACTGGTTTGATGCAGCTCTCCATGCCACCCTTTCCTGTGTTAACCTTTTCATTTCTACGTAACTACTGCATCCTACATCTGCTCTAATCAGCTTGTCATATTCATACCTTGCTCTACCCCTACCGTTCTTACCATCTACGCTTCCTTCAAAAACCAGCTGAACAAGTCCTGGATGTCTTAAGATCTGTTCTATCATTCTATCTCTTCTTCTCGTCAAATTTAGCCAAATCGATCTCCTCTCACCAATTCGATTCAGTATCTCTTCATTTGTGATTCGATCTATCCATCTCCCCTTCAGCATTCTTCTGTAACATCACATTTCAAAAGCTTCTATTCTCTTTCTTTCTGAGCTGGTTATCGTCTATGTTTCACTTCCATACAATGCAACGCTCCACACGAAAGTCTTCAAAAACATCTTTCTAATTCCTATATCAGTGTTTGAAGTGAGCAAATTTCTTTTCTTAAGAAAGCTCTTCCTTGCTTGTGCTAATCTGCATTTTATGTCCTCCTTACTTCTGCCATCGTTAGTTATTTTACTACACAAGTAACAATATTCATCTACTTCCTTTAAGACTTCATTTCCTAATTTAATATTTCCTGCACCACCTGCCTTCGTTCGACTGCACTCCATTACTTTCGTTTTGAACTTATTTATTTTCATCTTGTACTCCTTACCCAAGACTTCGTTCATAGCATTCAGCAGCTTCTCGAGATCTTCTGCAGTCTCAGATAAAATAACAATATCATCGACAAATCTCAAGGTTTTGATTGTAACGTTCATACATTTGCAATTTATCGTTTTATGATGTTTTGAAGAGAAACTTATGAAGTTAATTCTGATCAATAGGCTACGTAATGTCGCTTGATAATGTGAAATTAAAATCGCATTTGCATAGAGCTAAGAGTAAAATATAATTATACACCTTTTTAAATTGATATAGGCTACAGCATTAAAGAGAGAAAAATGAACGTATGTTTCTTTCTTGGCCTATATGTACCCATAAAACGAGCACTCCCGAGCATACTCAGGGTCGGTAGCTCGGACAGAGATGTCCGACGTTCTTGTATTGCATGACTGTAGCTGTACTTTACTTTTAATTAAAAACAGCCTCAGTAGTTCGTTTCCATGTTGTCTTAGGACGCCCTCCTCCTCTCTTCGGCTCTTTGCTGGTGAGAGCTTTCTGTGCTAGGTGGTGTTCATCACGTCTTCTGACGTGCCCGTACCAGCGGAGCTGTTTTTCTTCCATCTTTTCGCTGACGGGCACAACTTTAAAAGAACCTCGCACATGCTCATTGCACACTTGTTCATGCAGAGTGGCAATTGCAGCATCCATATTTCTGTGACCTGCATTCGATGGTCATGCACATACTTTTCCCAGCGATCGGCGTCGTACATGAGGGCAGATCAGATAGTGGCTTTGTACACCTTGACCTTCAGTTTAACAGGCATCTGCTTATCACTCAGAACACCAGTAAGGAACCGCCCAGTGAGGAAAGCAATGGCAAACTACCTCGCTGCTGCTGCTGCTGCTGCTGCTGCTGCTGCTACTCTTCTTCCTCCTGCCTTCTATAGCTCATTTTGGCGCTGCAGTTTGTGGTTTCGCTATAACAGCTTAACCTTTGGTGACACCGTGTGAGGATCCAACCAACCTTCGGGCTGATGAAACAAACAAACAGAATATTCTATCACGCATTGAAGCTGGTACGTTAGCAAAAAAGTCAGCACGGTTGTAGTTTTACCTGATTTTAAACCACATAATAAGAATCCATTCGCCTCTGTGGTGTAGTGGTTAGTGTGATTAGCTGCCACCCACGGAGGCCACGAAATTTGAAAAGTGGCACGAGGATTGGAACAAGGTCAGATCAGCCTCGGGAGGTCAGTTGAGTATAGGGGGGGGGGGAGGGAGGGAGAGGTTCGATTCCCGTCTCAGCCATCCTCTAAATGGTTTTTCGTGGTTTCCTCACTAATATACTCCAGGCAAATGCCGGTTTGGTACCTAACTTAAGGCCACGGCCACTTCCTTCCCTCTTCCTTGTCTAGTTCTTCCAGTCCCCCCCAACCCCCCAAGCCCCTGTTCAATGTAGCAGTTGATGCCGCTTGGGCGAGGTAATGATCCTCCTCACCAGTTTTGTCCCCGACTCAAAGCCTAACACCCCAGGACACTGCCCTTGAGGTGGTGGAGGTGGGATCCCTCGCTGAATTCCGTGGAGGGAAAGCGAACTCTGGAGGGTAAACGTATTAAGAAAGAATAACAATCCAAGCCTCCGTGGCTCAGGCGGCAGCGCGGCGGCCTCTCACCGCTGGGTTCCGTGGTTCAAATCCCGGTCACTCCATGTGAGAGTTATGCTGGATAAAGCTGAGGCGGGACGGGTTTTTCTCCGGATACTCCGGTTTTCACTGTCATAATTCATTCCAGCAACACACTCCAATATAATTTCATTTCATCTGTCATTCATTTATCACTGCCCCAGAGGAGTGCGACAGGCTTCGGCAGCCGGCACAATTCCTATCCTCGCCGCTAAATGGGGGCTTCGTTCATTCCATTCCTGACCCGGTCGAATGACTGGAAACAGGCTGTGGATTTTCAAGAACAATCCATGGGACTTACAGTATTTAGTGACGTGAGTTTTCATTCAGAAAATCTCCTGTATATTGTTCAAGATATAATCACAACCGTTATGGGGAAAGTTTGTGCCAGTGCCTGTTAAAGGAGGAAGAAGCTCTTTAGATTACGAGATGTTTGGAGTTATCAGAGATGGAGAAATTGATTAGAGATTGTAATCATAATTTTAAAAATTATAATGTTTTGTATTGATTGTAATAAATGTTTTGCACATCACTTACGTCAGTTACTGTTTGTAGAGTGCTAATTCAATAATGTTCCGCATTGTATACTTTGTGTTCCTCTATTCGGGAATCCCAAACATGTCTACACACTGAGTTCTTGTTCGAAATAATGAGGCGAATATGCCCTTGACTTCTGTTTCTGAGTGATTTGAACTTTCAAGGAGAGGTTGACAATAACTCTGTCAGTTAGTTTCTCAACCTACATTCCACGAAATCCCCATTAGCAAAGTTTTATTTCGACGTCGTTTCCGTAAATCTGTTGGTCTAGGAACTTGAGGAAATTGAAACGGTGTATCGCAGAAAAAACTGCCCTATACTTAATAACTCTAAAATGCACAGCATTGCATTAAGGAGAATTTATTTGCTTATTATGTCTGCTTTACGACTGACCGGGCGAGTTAGCTGTGAGCTTGACTCCGGGAGATAGTGGGTTCGATCCCCATTGTCGGCAGTCCTGAAGATGGTTTCCGTGGTTTCCCACTTTCACTAGGAAAATGCTGGGACTGTACCTTGATTAAGGCCACGGCTGCTTCCTTGCCATTCCTAGACCTTTCTTATCCCATCGTCGCCATAAGACCTACCTGTGTCGATGCGCGTAAAGCGAATAGTAAAAAATAAAATAAAAATAGCTTTGCGGTTGTACAAGTATGCATTTAATTCTACCTTGAAGACGAACCCGCTAGGGATCGATAGTGTACTGTAAATTGAACAATCTTTTACTTTACGATTTTTCTTGCTAAGCAGCTGGAGTGAAATGTAAACTTTCAACTGTTAAGGTTATTTTTATTTTCATGTGGCTATTTCTAGCCGAGTGCAGCCCTTGTAAGGCAGACCCTCCGATGAGGGTGAGCGGCATCTGCCATGTGTAGGTAACTGCGTATTATTGTGGTGGAGGATAGTGTTACGTGTGGTGTGTGAGTTGCAGGGATGTTGGGGACAGCACAAACACCTAGCCATTGGAATTAACCAATGAAGGTTAAAATCCCCGACCCGCCCGGGAATAGAACCCGGGACCCTCTGAACCGAAGGCCAGTACGCTGACCATTTAGCCAGCGAGTCGGACAACTGTTAAGGTAAAATATATAAAATGTTGTTTACCTCAGATAAGATTGAAGTGTGGCAGTAGGTACAGTAATCGTACAGCTTCAAAATGCAAACTCATATTTAAAATGTATAATAAATTGCGCATTTAAGAGTTTAAAAAAACACAATTTAATTGAACATTTCCGAGCTGTGTGGATGTGGAAGACTGATAGGTTCCTATCTCACTGTTGGGCATTCTCGAAATACTCGTATTTTTCCTTTGTTTCCACACTTCGGCTCTTTTGGCAAAGTACTTTCCTCAAAGCCAGTGGTGTTTTCCTCTCAGTAGCCCTAAGTAATTATAAATGTACTCAACCAGAACACAAAGCCAGCTGTACGAGGTAAGTCCACTGACCAGAAACGAAACTGGCAGGATGGGGAACCCCCTTTCGTCATTGTCGAGGTGATGCTACTTGTTGTTTACAAGGACAAAGCAGTATGATTATCAACCCTTCTTAATATTCATTGGAGGAGGAATGAGGGAATTGATTGCAGAAAGGAAGGGGCCAATCTGAAAATGGAAGACTTCTTAGACTTCTAAACCTTATACTGTTTACCGAGTTCATAGCGTAGTTGATAGACGTTCTTCTCGTATGATCAGGATCACTAGAGCGAATCTTGACTACGGTCGGTTAGATTGCATAGCTTGAAGTTCATTTTTGATTTTCTGGCATGTTGAAGAACTCCCGGCATCTCGTAGAACGTTCAGCATATAGCATTTTATTAGTATTATTATTATATCTAATATCATCAGAGTCGGAAGAAAACAAGTGTTCACCCAGAAAACTGTAACAGAAAAGTCGGATAAAAGTAAATGGAAACAATTCTAGATTGAGTTGTTGTCGTATTGTTTTATTATCGGCACATCTGTCATATTCTAAGCACAGGAAAATATCAGTCAGATTTTAGTCTCGGAGGTTAACGAAGAGATCCCTTAGTTTTTACTAAGTGAAACACTTCTGGTGTATTCTATGGATATAATTTAATGTCATAAATATGTTGAGCATGCAAACAAACTGTAAAAAGAGAAATATATTCACCTGCTATCACGCCGTAACCTAAATCACCTTTAGTTTTTTTTTCGGTGAAAGACATGGTGTTATATGCCAGTACTTGTCTACGGAGCTGTCCTGAAAGGTGAATTCGGACGTGGGACTATCTAGTGATGTGGTGGGCGAACGCGTTTAGCCATTGCAGGTACAAGTTGTGTTTCATTATGTGAAAAGTATTTTGTTAGAATTTGTCTTTGTTAGTCTTAGATCAAGGATCTTAGGGCTACCTTTGACAATTTGAAACAATCTACATTTGGATTTATTCATTTACATTTTCATTTACATAATTTTTAGCAGTTACATCATTCAGACCAGTTTCGATCAGTTTTCTAAGAAGATTCACACACGTCTGATGACCGTGCTATTGAACACGGGGATTTCTGCTTCTCCACGGCTACGAACCAACCACTCTCACGAACTGCTGATCTTCAACAGCAGCATTTACCTGTTTTTTGTTGTTCGTTTTTGCAACAGGCCAGCACTGCAGGTTTGTGAAGCTCTCGAATCCATCCCATTCGTTCTGCAGATGTCCTTCTGGTCTTATTCGATCCTTTATTGAGTCTAGTTTCCTGCTGCATACGTTTACTGTAGGATTTTTTTTACCTGTCCATTATTCTTATAACTGAACATTTTTAAAAAATCGCCCAATATTCGTCAATTTTTATTCACAGAACCTTCAGTATTCCTTTTATTTACAGTCGCATTTTAAGCTTTCAGATGTTTCTGTATCTCGTCGAAGGAATCGGTGTACATCTCGCTCACTTCTGCGTAACATCTATACACCAAGCTACACGACGCGGTAACAGACTTTCGACCACCATAGACGTACTTAAGTGGGCGGCCTTCTTATGATGACGTCATGAACATCATATCAGCTACTGTGGACACATCGTATGCATTCATCATTCTACTTCAAAACAACATACAAACAATTCTCGTATATGTAATAACTAAGGTTCGGAAGTTTATGATGTAAAAAGTATAAAATATGCAAGCAAATATTCGCTAAAAAGTAGCTAAGTATGAACTTAAAAAGTAAAATATGACTTATTTTAGGGATAGGTTGCAAGTAGTGATGGGAAAATCGAATACTTTTAAATAATCGGATAACGTCCATCCGATTATTTAGATAATCGAATGAGTTTCAAACATCATTCGTCATAGAATATTCGGATGCGTCAGGAATATACATTTTTCCGTTTAAGTGTGTCGGATGCAAAATCAATTGAAGTAAGCCGAATAGATGAACTGTTATTTTTTTTAAATACGTCTTTTTCCAAACATATCTCCAAATGTTGAAACTAAATGACTGAATTAACTCTCTTAACATCACTTAGCTGCAGTCGCGTAAGTGCGGCCAGTAAGTATCCAGTATTCGGAAGATAGTGGGTTCGAACCCCATTGTCGGCAGCCCTGAAGATGGTTTTCCGTGGTTTCCCATTTTCACATCAGGCAAATGCTGGGGCTGCACCTTAATTAAGGCCACGGCTGCTTCCATCCCACTCCTAGCCCTTTCCTGTCCTATCGTCGACATGAGACCTCTCTGTGCCGGTGCGACGTAAAGCAGCTTGTAAAAAAATATATCACTTTTCATTCAATTATTTCGAAAGCATTCACTGTCCAATTGCCTCATTCATTGGAATGCAGTTCCGAACGAATAATCGAAAAGGTAATCGAATGGAAAAAAATATTCACTAATCGATTGTGTTATTCATTCGAACGTAGCTACTCTACCCGTGTAAACGAGCCTTTTTAACTGCAGGAACTAAGTGTAATATCGTAAATATAAGCACCGATAAGAAAACATGACTTCCTTTGAGATACTGGTGGTTTGCCTAAGTAGTTTTCCGCGTTCGATATCCGGCTTTGCTTCTAATGGAATGCACTGGAACTGTTTAAAATCGTACCAAGTAAGAGGTGGTCGTGCGGTTAGTCTCTCGCAGCTGTGCGTTTTCATTCGGGAGATAGCTGATTCGAATCCCATCATCGGCAACCTTGAGGATGTTTTTCCTGTGTTTCTCATTTTCACACCAGGCACACCAAACTGTACCTTAATTAAAGCCATGGCCGCTACCTTCCCAATCCTAGCCGTTTCCCCTCCTTCCATCGCCGAAAACCTTCGATGAGGTAGTGCTGTGACTTCCCCTCTCGGAGAACAATCATCGAATGAGAAATGCAACCATTCAAGCTAAGGGCGCCAATCTTTAAGTTGAGGACTTAAAGATAAAAATTTATAATCAAGCTTAGTGCACTAATCATTAAGCAGGAGAATTAGAAATCAAAAGGCTAATTAAGGCAGATTGATTAAAGTGAACTAGAAAAATACTATTTATTATATTTAATATAAATGACGACGGTTTAACGAGAACTGAATTTAAAATAGAAAATGAATTTAATAAAAAATTGAATGACTCTACTTCGCGAAAACTTGCAATATCTTTAACTCGCTTGCTCACCATGTTGTCTTGTTCTGCTGGTCCTTGGAAAGCTTCCATCCTTGTAGCGGGAACATCATCGGTCGTCTTTGAGATCTCTTCATCTGCAGCTAAGTACCATTCCTACCTTGCAAATTGCACCCACCACTAATTGGAAGATGACTTCAAAACTAACACTCCCTATTATGCTTTATCCCATATATTGGAGATAAGCCCTAAGTCATAGTTAGAAGAACCACCTTGGGTTATATGGAGAGGATACTCAATTAAGAATCCTTCCAACTTTACTGAAAATGTTCTCTGAAGTTTCATTTCTATCTAGATTAATACTACCTATTGACTTAGACTGGTTCAAACCGGTCTTGTAGCCGAGCTGTACGTACTTCCTGATGAGAGTGGCTATACCCCTCATTCAGAATTTCTAAGTATCGAGACGAAGAATCAAGTAGAGAATCAAGTCGCAGATCAATAAGAAAATCACGTAGAAGTCTCGTAAAAGATTCGTAGAAGAATATCGATCAGAATAACGCCAAGAGCTCCAACACGCCCTTTTATAACCTTCTCTCGCGCTAATTACAGGTCGCTACACGTGGTCCAATCAGATGACACGTCTCTCCCCACTCTAGATATTAGAGTTGACGGGTCTTAACCATGATATTAACTGATCTTCTATTAGTCCTTTCACTCAGTATCCATGGCAACATGACGCTCCTTTGAAAATATAGGCGGTGATCAGTTTGAATAATTCTGGTCGAAATACGGTAGCATCGTTACAACGCTTGAACACGTGCTCGCTTTTCCCAGAACTTGGTGTCTAAATTTGTCCTTCCTTCTTCCTCGGTGATGTGGCAAGATAGAGGAAATCTACTGCAAGTTAATTTTAAACGACTGTCGCAAGAATCTAAGTGAATATTAGGATATTCAGCCCTCGTTTACAAGTCGTAGTTACAAAGTAATGAAATGATAGTGAGCAAATGATTAAACATGAATTATAATACAATTACATACCAAAATAAATATCATGACGTTAAATTCCTGAATTAATTACACATAATAAAATTAACATAATTACACTGTAACGTCTGGAACGTTACATACGCCCCCATGAGTTCTTAACAAATATCACATGAGTTGAGAACTCACACACTTACTCCCACATTGACTTGAAATACCTCTATTACCTGCCCATTACGAGCGACAGTATTTTCATACAATTAATTATATCTCACTCTTTCCATATCTCTCTTAGACTGCTTACCATTGCGAATGTCTGTTATTTCAGTTCATCTTGAGGTTTAGATGCTAAATTATGCCCAACACAAGCAACTTTCCATTTTTGTAAAAAACAAGATTATCCTAGAGAATATAACATAATATATATACAATTCAGATTACAAACTCTGCCGAGTGTCTTTTTGTCCTTTTACTCCCCATCTTTCCGACATTCTTTGCTAGATAGCAGTAACACGTTCTCTTCCAATCTTTTACATTAGAACCATGGAAAACAAATGATACAAACAATTTACACTTTTATCACTCTTTCGAATGTTTCAACCTTATCTTGAAGCATTATGCAATACACTTCACACAAATACACACGTGATTTAAGCTCACGGTAAAATTATTGTAAGTTAGAAATGCACATACGGGAAAATTAATTATTTGCCGTCGTCAGCTTTAATTAGCCTTCTGTAACATCTCAGAAAACAAATATATAAAATTTCATGGCCTCACATACGGAAAACAGATGATCTATCCAATGAACGAGCGTAAATCTACCGCCACATAAACACCTCCCTTGTTTACAAACACAACTAGGAAATACCACCACAATTGAGACGTAAACTCATTCCGCTCGTAGTCTGACATAACAAGTAGCAACTTCCCCGAGTTTCTGACCTATATCTCACAATCCGGTTCAGCCACCTCACACGACAGGTATCTCCGTAAACTACTAATGTTATATGAACCATTCATTACGCTCTCGCCATCCGCTAACTTGTAAGCACAGGGTCCTAGTTTTCTATGTACTTTATAAGGGCCTTGATATAAAAGAAAAAATTTCTTTGTTACCTTATCCTCACTATTTGACAACATTGGAACTCTCACCAAAACCATATCACCTACCTCACAGTTATCAAGTACCTTACGTTTCTGCTGCCTTTTACGTTTATCTCCAGATTTAATCAGGTTCTCCCGTGCCAGTCGGACGTAAAATTCAGCATTACGAGGTGGTTCCACAGGCAAACCTAACACTCTCACTAGTTCATTCTGAGGCTTACAACCAAAATGAACTTGTGACGGCGTCAATCTCGTGCTTTCATGTTGAACTGCATTGATCCATGTCTCTATGCGGGATAAATGAGCCACCCAGGCTGTATGCTTATCGAACACTAAGCATCTAAACATGCGAGATAACTCTTTCATAACGCGTTCACACATATTGCCCTGAGGGTATCTAATAGATGAATGAACCTGTGTAATACCTAGCTCTCTAATTATGGACTTCCATTTTCTCGAAATCAATTGCGGTCCACTGTCTGATAATATTCTAAGAGGAGTACCTAATTCAGGGATATACTTCTCTTTGATTATACGACTACAAGATTTTCCAGTGGCTTTTCTCATACCGTATAATCTGACCAATTTCGAGAAGGCATCAATAATGACTAAAATATATTGGAAGCCGAACTGTCCCTTAACCACAGGTCCAAATAAATCAGTACACACCAAGTCACCAGGTCTTTCTGAGATTACTGCCTGACGAGGTCCTTCTAAATAGCGGTTAGGAACTTTGCTACGCTGACACAGATCGCAAGTGGAAAGAATTTTTCTTATATCTCTTCCCATCTTGTCCCATATAAAATTCTGTCGGATCTCATACAGAACTTTATTAGCTCCAAAATGTCCTAATTCCTTGTGGATAAACCAAATCAATTCCACACGTAGCGCTTTGGGTACACAAATCCCCCAGAGATCCTCGCCACATTTCCTGGCTAGAAACCCGTTAACCAGTTTGTACGTGTGCCTACCATGCGACACAGTGAGCTGCTCTCCTCCCTGAAGTACAGACAAAGGTTCCCGACATTCTTCGTCTACCGACTGTTCAACCAGTAGGTTACGTAGTCTATTTAGAGCAGTTTCATTTTCCTTAGACAGACATGTACATATAATAATGCCCTCACGTGGCTCTAGAAGGCTACCTTCTTCGCTCAACTTCGGATCACGTGACAATAAATCAGCAAGGACATTATTCTTTCCCTTAATGTGAGTTACCTTAAAATCATACTCTTGTAGGGCGAGTATCCATCTACTAACTCTGTTAGATGATAATTTACACTTGGATACAAAAGAAAGAGCATGATGATCCGTCCTAATTTCAAATTCGGTACCTAAAACATACATCCTAAATTTACTGAGGGAGTATACGATAGCTAGGAATTCAAGTTCCGTTATAGTATAACGCTTTTCAGCAGCACTTAAACCTCTGGAAGCTAAAGACACAATCCCTAAATTACCATCATCATCTACTTGACATAGTGCACCAGCGATACCACAGTGAGATGCGTCCGTCAGCAACACATACTTCCTATCGGGCATGGGGTATCTCAAAACAACCGCCTGCCTGAATCCTTCTTTTAATTTTAGGAAAGCTCTATCATGATCTTGTGTCCATTCCCACTTACTGCCAGCTTTCAATAGTTCTCTAAATGGCTCTAGTAAGTTACCAAATCTCACTACAAATCGTCTGAAAAAATTACATACACCAATATACGATCTGAGCTCCTTAATCTTTCTAGGTGTCGTAGTATTCAATATTTTTTCAATTCTTGTGCTCTCAGGCGTCACTCCCATTGCCGATACACGGTGCCCCAAAAAAGTCACCTCTCGTCTACTGAAAACACATTTGTCAAGTTTCAGAGTAAAACCAGCATACTCTAATTTAGAAAAAACCCTCTCCAAGTGGTCCAAGTGCTCTTCAAAGGTACTAGATCCTATAACCAAATCATCGATATAAATAGTAGCATAATCTCCAGTATCATCTCCCAAGGCAATACTTAGTGCGCGAATAAGAGCTGCCGAACTCGTACGGGTCCCAAAAGGAACACGCCTAAATTGGTACAAACTATGCTTATAGCTGAAAGCAGTAAGAGGCCTGTCTTCTGATCTCAAAGGTATCTGCCAAAAACTACTCCTAAGATCTAACGTAGAAAACCAACTCTTACCCTGAAAACTCTGTATCAACTCTTCAATGGTTTGTGATCTCAACTGATCAGCACCAATACGTCTGTTCATCTCCCTGCCATCAATACACAAACGTATTGATCCATCAGACTTAGGCACGACAATTAAGGGATTAACATATTGACTGTTTGATAATTCAATCACATCGTCTGCTAACATAGCTTGAATTTGATCCTCTACGGCTTTGGCATATTTGTGTGGTATCGGATACCGCGGTCCGCTGAATGGAGTCTTATCCAGCACAGAAAAAGAATGTTCATACAGATGGGTAACACCAGGTTTCTCGGAGAAAATCTCCACGTGTTCACATAACACTTCAAATAACTTGTCCTTCTGGATTTCATTTAACTCATTTCTACTTACGGCTTCTTTCAAGCCACATATTTTATCCTCATTAATCCACAACTGGCACAACTTCAGGCCCTCACTAGCCTCTTCATTAACTTTAGAAACCTCTCTCATTCTCCACACTGTACTAACTTCCGTTTTCCTCTGAATTTCCTCCTCAAACTTGACCTTGATATCCTCATTATTCCACCTCAAATTTAGCACTAGATCATTGTAATTTAACTGAGCCAATTTTAACGTTAACCAGTCAGATCCCAAGATAAGATCAAATATTAAATGCGGAATTACCAAACATATCTGAACGCTAATAAAATTATTAATACAGATCGGGACAGCTACTTGTTTACAAATTTGCTTGGACTTCTTTCCAACAGCCGTAATGATGAAAGTAGACTTAACAGGCATTTCCTCCAACTGAATACCCTGTTTCACTAATGACTCATACCACTGAGAACTCATACATGATATTTGGCTACCAGAATCAATCAAAACTTTAACCCACGCCCCCCAGACTTTCAATTTAACAACGGGATTGACTACTTTATTACTTGAATCTCCATCATTCTGCTCGGGTTCATACAACAAATCGTCTCTAACATCTAGGTCATATGGTAACACTTTCATGGCAAGACACTTCGCTACCTTCGTACTAGGCTGGAATTCTGACCTAACATTACAGCCTCTAGTTAGTTTAAAGGTTCCCTTTGTGTATTGACGTTGGACTCATTAGTACATTGCTCTGGCCTCCGTTGGGAATTTCCTGTCCTATATTCAGGTGCTCCGCTCCTGCTGTTCTGCTGAGGTCTGAACTGATTGCGAGCTTCGTGATTCTGTATTCTACCGTTATGTCTCATTCCGTTGTGATGACTAAAGTTCTGAATATTCTCCGTTCTACTCCTAAGGTTACCTAACGCATCAAAACTGCCTAGTAGGTTCTCCATCTCCTGAATAGTTCCAACTTTTTGCATGCAGGCCGCTTCTCTCACCCTGTCCGGAAAATGTCTTAAAAGTAGTCTTACTACATCAGACCCCTCGGTTATACCATCTAAGTTCTGACAAATCATGACATGTGCCAGGAAGTACTCGGTCATAGTAACTCCTTCATGCTGTTTGTACCTCCCAAATACCACCCTTTCTCTCTCCCGAGCTTGTATCGCTTCATTCCAGAATTTCTCTCTAAACTTATTTCTGAATTCTTTCAGGTTCGTCATCGTCTGCCTATATACCATGAACCAAGACCGAGTTTCTCCTACAAAAGCATGGTCAATATTTTCCATAACGTCTTCCCAGTCCATAGACCCTTCCTCTAGACGCTTTTCAAATCGTTTTTCTATCATCTTAAGGAAATCTAGCGGGTTCGTTTGTTTCCCATTAAATTTAGGTAGTTCAATTTCCCTAATGTAGCTATTTCCTAGACATTGCCTTCCCGTGAAAACCTGTTTATCCTTTGCCACCTGTTTTAACTTATTTTCTGCTTTCTCCATCCGGCAATCTACATCTCTGTCTCTCCTATCAATTTCTCTCTCCAAATTAACCTGCTTCTCTTTCAATGTCCTAATTTCAATCTTATTCTCTTCAGCTATCGCAAACCTTTCTTCACTTGCCCGGGTCTCATCTTCTATTCTAAGCTTTACCGTGTCAATCTCTTGTTGGACGTGGTCTTTAAATATCCGTATTTCCCCTCTTTGAGTCTCAACTCTCTTATCAATACTAGTGACTTGCCTCATTACTTCCTCCCTAGTAGAGTTGTTTTCCTTCCCCATTAATTCCAGGAATTCACTTCTCTGCTCCGCAAACTTTTCTTCTACCTCTTTCCCTTGCCGTACATATTCATTTTTCTGGTCCTCTAATCGCTTATTAAAATGTTCATTTTTTACCACCAGATCGCGTAACTGCCTACTGTGTTCGTCCATTCTCCGATTCGCTTCCTCCTTATTTTCCCTCATCTCCCTGCTTAATTCAGCTTTAGTTTGTTCTAACTGTTCTTTCAGTTCAGATTTAGTTTGTTCTAATTCATTTTTTATTTCAGTTTTACTGTCCTCTATCTTACTTAACATTAACTGCATCATTCCCATTAACTGATCATTATTATTACTTTCATTGTTAGTGTTTACTTCCGCTTCGCCCCCCATCCTACTATCATCTGACTCCATACTGACTTCTTTCTGCTTGCCTTCACTCTCCATACTACTTACACTTCTATCTTCAATTTCCTCTACTAGACTACACAACTCTTCCTCTGAACTCAATACGTTATTGCCTTTTATCGCCCGTCCACTGCGCAACATCCTCTCCTCTTTCGTCTGATCAGCCATGACCCTTCCCACAATCAAACACTCCTAATGCAACGTGGATATCCAAATTTTGCCCATAATACGAATTCTGATATCGTTACTGTCATTAACTGCTCCGTACTTAATGATTTTCTCGCCACACGTTGGAGCGGCATTTATGTGACTTCCCCTCTCGGAGAACAATCATCGAATGAGAAATGCAACCATTCAAGCTAAGGGCGCCAATCTTTAAGTTGAGGACTTAAAGATAAAAATTTATAATCAAGCTTAGTGCACTAATCATTAAGCAGGAGAATTAGAAATCAAAAGGCTAATTAAGGCAGATTGATTAAAGTGAACTAGAAAAATACTATTTATTATATTTAATATAAATGACGACGGTTTAACGAGAACTGAATTTAAAATAGAAAATGAATTTAATAAAAAATTGAATGACTCTACTTCGCGAAAACTTGCAATATCTTTAACTCGCTTGCTCACCATGTTGTCTTGTTCTGCTGGTCCTTGGAAAGCTTCCATCCTTGTAGCGGGAACATCATCGGTCGTCTTTGAGATCTCTTCATCTGCAGCTAAGTACCATTCCTACCTTGCAAATTGCACCCACCACTAATTGGAAGATGACTTCAAAACTAACACTCCCTATTATGCTTTATCCCATATATTGGAGATAAGCCCTAAGTCATAGTTAGAAGAACCACCTTGGGTTATATGGAGAGGATACTCAATTAAGAATCCTTCCAACTTTACTGAAAATGTTCTCTGAAGTTTCATTTCTATCTAGATTAATACTACCTATTGACTTAGACTGGTTCAAACCGGTCTTGTAGCCGAGCTGTACGTACTTCCTGATGAGAGTGGCTATACCCCTCATTCAGAATTTCTAAGTATCGAGACGAAGAATCAAGTAGAGAATCAAGTCGCAGATCAATAAGAAAATCACGTAGAAGTCTCGTAAAAGATTCGTAGAAGAATATCGATCAGAATAACGCCAAGAGCTCCAACACGCCCTTTTATAACCTTCTCTCGCGCTAATTACAGGTCGCTACACGTGGTCCAATCAGATGACACTTCTCTCCCCACTCTAGATATTAGAGTTGACGGGTCTTAACCATGATATTAACTGTTCTTCTATTAGTCCTTTCACTCAGTATCCATGGCAACATGACGCTCCTTTGAAAATATAGGCGGTGATCAGTTTGAATAATTCTGGTCGAAATACGGTAGCATCGTTACAACGCTTGAACACGTGCTCGCTTTTCCCAGAACTTGGTGTCTAAATTTGTCCTTCCTTCTTCCTCGGTGATGTGGCAAGATAGAGGAAATCTACTGCAAGTTAATTTTAAACGACTGTCGCAAGAATCTAAGTGAATATTAGGATATTCAGCCCTCGTTTACAAGTCGTAGTTACAAAGTAATGAAATGATAGTGAGCAAATGATTAAACATGAATTATAATACAATTACATACCAAAATAAATATCATGACGTTAAATTCCTGAATTAATTACACATAATAAAATTAACATAATTACACTGTAACGTCTGGAACGTTACAGTGCGACTTTAAACAAGTAACAAAAATTAAAAAGAATTAAACATTCTTAGTACAAACGGTATCTAAAGGTGTTCAAAATATCCAAAATTCGAATTAATTCTATGAGTACTTGATCGGACGATACACTGTAAATTAATAATCTTGATATATGCTACGGCACTACTTAGTACACTTCATTATTGAATCATATTACTCGGTTATGATAGTTTATTTGTTTGAAAAGAGGTTCCAAACATTTCCTGTAAACAAAACTAGATGACAGTGAATGACTGATGGATGAAAAGGAAACCAATTTTATCTTCAAAATTAATAAATCCTGCTAAACCACAATCCTAATTGCTTCTTGCTTGCATGTCTCATGGTGTTTGGCCTCCGTAGTGGCCTGGCGCAATTCTTGAGATGACACCCTGTAGGGGATCTGAACGTCTGTGAGGATGGGACCCTGCCTAAGAAGAATTCTAATGCTGATGACGGCGCAGATACCTAAACGCCGAGCCAGAGGAATTTGCCAATGAAATCGGCCGGAAATCGAACTCGAGTCCCTAACTCTCTCATGGTATGTCTCAGATCCTCCAGTTCATCGTTACTAAGTTAGAATGCCGTTTGATCTTTCCTCATTTCACTTTACTCATAATAACACAACTAATACCTAATTACTCGCGGCAATTTCATAACGTTTTTTCAGTTAGCTTTGAAATGAACAAGTAGACACAACTTCTTGTTTTCCGATTGTGTACCAAAACTGAAAATACAGTTCGTGATCACGGTACCATCTACTGGAATATTTATAGAGCCTGGATTTTTAGGCGGTTATAGTTTGTGATGATGCTTTTTATTTAAATGGGCCTAACATCTATGATCATCGGCCCTGTAATAGTTTAGAATCCAAACTTACTGAAGCGAGTAACAAGAATTATACTCTAGCCTGCTCAACGGTCACGCTATGAGTTGTGTATAAACATTAGGGGTACGGCCCATCAGAACCCCTAGAATTTATATTACTCTCGCTACATTACGGAAGAATGGGCTAGACGACTCTTCGTAATAAACAAATTAATATTCTAGCCTGTTACCAGTTCTACTTTCTGCTGTCAATAAATCGTACGGTTTTTAACATGAAAAAGGGTGCCGGTACTCGGTATCGTCAGGAAGAATTTATTATTATTATTATTATTATTATTATTATTATTATTATTATTATTATTATTATTATTATTATTATTATTATTATTATTATTATTATTTTCTCCGTCTGTGGTTGAGTGCCAGCCTCTGGATTGCAATATCGCGGGCTCAAATCCGGCAGAGGTAGTCGGATGTTTGAAAGGTGGTGGTGGGGAATCCATTCGCACTCCATGTCGTATTATGTCAGCGTAGTAAAAGATCTCTGCTGACACATTTGGTATTTACCTGACAAAGTAAATTAAAACTCTGCCACTCGTCCAT
This sequence comes from Anabrus simplex, assembly GCF_040414725.1. NCBI lineage: Eukaryota > Metazoa > Arthropoda > Insecta > Orthoptera > Tettigoniidae > Anabrus > Anabrus simplex. Next base: position 101,676,699 of record NC_090273.1, on the reverse strand, counting down.
CAGAGATCCGGCTTACTCTACCATCTGGTGGAGTTACACGGAACGTCGAAAGACATGCATGCAGCCTAAATGTCGTCATATTAAAATCCCTGTACACGGTACCTGAAGCCATATGATTATTATTATTATTATTATTATTATTATTATTATTATTATTATTATTATTATTATTATATCGAACATGCATTGCGATGCGGCACGGCCAATTATGATTGCTAGCTCTGTACTCGGGAGACAGGTGGGTTCGAATCACCTGTAGACCATCCTCTAAGTCGTTTTCCGTGGTTTCCCAGTTTCATCTCCAGGCATATGGTGGGATGGTACTTTTTCCACCGAGCGAGCTGGCCGTACGGTTAGGGGCGCGCAACTTCGAGCTTGTATTCGGAAAATAATGGGTTCGAACCCCAATGTCGGCACTTCTGAAAACGTTCCTTGCGCGGTTTCCTATTTTCACACCAGGCAAATGCCGGGCTGTACATTAGACTACGGCCGCTTCCTTCCCACTCCTAGCACTTCCCTACCTCATCGTCGCCATAAGACCGAAGTGTGTCGGTTCGACGTAAAGCAACTTGTAAAAAAAAAAAAAAAAAAAAAAAAAGTACTTTTTTCAAGGCGACGGATGCTTCCCTCCCATTCCTACTCAGTAAAATTACAATTACACCCACAGGCAACTCCCACACACAGCGGTATAGGTAGCTCACCTCCCATGGAGTGTACCGGACAAAGCAGCTACCGAACTGTCGAGCCGAACATGCCCTCGGACACTCCCGGTACTAAAAGCCATACGCAAAATTTAAAAGAAAAAATAGTAATAGTACATCCTTGCTCTGCATTCATTTTTGCTATTTGCTTTTACGTCGCACCGACACAGATATGTCTTATGGCGACCATGGGATGCGAAAGGTCTAGGAAGGGGAAGGAAGTGGCCTTAATTAAGGTACACCCCCAGCATTTGCCTGGTGTGAAAATGGGAAACCACGGAAAACCATCGTCAGGGCTGCCGACAGTGGGGTTCGAACCCACTATCTCCCGATTACTGAAAACTGGCCGCACTTAAGCGACTGCAGCTATCGAGCTCGGTTCTCTAGAAATAAGAAACTCCTCTAGACTTAGTGACCTCTCTAATGTTGGCATCATTGGCGTTGCTCCCTTTGCGTTGGTCTGAACTGTTGTAACGGTAACCATTTGAACGCCTTAAAACTTTTACCCTTTGTTTTCCCCCAGTCATTTATAGACCCAGGTCCTTGACGTGTAGATCAGCTCTTGAAGAATGGAACTCTGTCAGTGACGTACAGTAACTTCCTTCTACAGGAAGGCAGGCAGCAGTGCTGTAAGGAATGTGTTGGCAGATAATTAGTAAACAGTGCTCACACGCATTCACTTCCTTACGAGCTGCTGACTCACTGTAGCTTCGCTGCAGGATGTTTTGAACTCTTCGTTAAAAGACTTACAGATGTTTTATTGCCCTCTCCTGCTGCGTTCCAGAACGATTCGATTCAAACTGAGATCAGCCGAATCGATTAGTTCCTGGCAGTTTTACATCTGTTTGTTTGAAGCAAGAAGTATCTTTCACCTCTCTCATGGTATTCCTATTGCTTCAGTTCTAAAACTCTGAATAACGCGATCATTAACCGTTTAGTAGAATTATAATCATTAGATCTAAGAGTGGACATGTGCTGATCTCGGCATTTTCCTGAAGAGCGGAAATACTCGGAAACGAGACGTTAGTTATCTATGTCAGGTTCATTTTCATTTGTATGTACAGTACTTGTTATAACAACACGAGAAAACGGGCTGAGCAACGGTCGCTTGGTAGGCCATGGCCTTTCGGGGCTGTTGTGCCATGGGGTTTCGTTTTTGTTTTTGGTTGGTAAATAAATTTAGAGTAAGGGCGGTTAGGATCTTAGCTACTCATTTTGCGATTCATTTTAATCCTTAATGTGCGGCCTCTGGGACCGTGGCGGAAAAACAAACTACCCTTCTTCGCTTAACCCTCTCGCTCGTTTATATACCTTCCTGGCTAAGTCATGTTCATTTTGCAGCCATTAATATCAATGTGTCCGTCGTAATAAGCAGTTGCGTTTGATAGCGATCCTAGTGCCCTCACGTCCGTGGCTTTTCGCTAGAAACAGAGCACAGTGGATAGTGACTGATACTGTGGTACTTTTATCAGATAATCTTGATATCGTTGCGCCTGCGAAAACCTCTATGTGATACTGATAATACTGTGGGAGAAATACTGACCCGCAACACATATATTATGCGACCAAGAATTATTATTATTATTGAAATTACTTGCACAATATTGAACCTTAGATGTAAGAAACCTTACCAGGGAAAAGTTCCAAGCGAAAATATATTTCACATAGCAACTAGAGCTAAACAGCTTTAATATTCGTCTTAGAATGATAAAATACAACTATTTCTTTCAACGCTTTCAATTTGAACACGTCCTTTTTTTTTTGTTGCAGTGATTAGAATTTACAAGCATAAAATCTTTGTTCATCTCAAAAAAAAAACACTATGATTTGTAATAGTTTAAGGATATGATTTTAAAATAAAGATAGGTTTTGGCTATTTTCGTTGATGTGTTATCCTCCAGTCACTGACACCTGGCGCTCATATTAATGTTACAGATAATAGATAATCTATGCCCATTAACGGTTAAAGGGAACGTAAGTTGAAAGGTATACCTGACCACAGAAACATATTTAAAAACCACCAATACCTCCCTGAATAACTTTTTAATCGAAATGAGGTGTAGACATTACTTAGACACGAGAATGATTTGTTTTGGTTATTACAAACAGGACAACAATGTCAGGAGGATACTTGGAATGAGACGATAAAGGCTAGGTTAAAAATGAACTATATTGATGAAGCTGTGGGGTCATGTGAGGCTAAGGGATGGGCATGGGTTATTTAGGAGATTAATAATGTTATTGGTTTTTACGTCCTACTATTTACTTTTACGGTTTTCAGAGACGCCGAGGTGCCGGCATTTTGTCTCACAGGATTTCTTTTATATACCTAAAAATCTACTTATACGAGGCTGACATATTTGAGCACCTTCAAATGAATACCACGGGACTGAGCCAGGATCGAATCGGCCTCTGAGCCACTCAGCCCGACACTGAGGAAAATACGATGGAGGATAAGAGAAGTAGAGGGAGACCATTGCGACTATGATTAGCCTCAAGCTTCAGTTTTTAATTAATTTGTAAGAGGTGAGGACTAAACTAGGTTACAGACGTACTTGCAAATAGAGGAATGTAGAGGCACGTTCTTTTTTCACAGAGACTTACACACTGAGCGCTGAATGACCTAACAATATATAATGAAGATATAGTGCGTTTCTATATGTTATTATTATTATTATTATTATTATTATTATTATTATTATTATTATTATTATTATTATTACCGGGCGAGTTGGCCGTGCGTGTAGAGGCGCGCGGCTGTGAGCTTGCATCCGGGAGATAGTAGGTTCGAATCCCACTATCGGCAGCCCTGAAGATGGTTTTCCGTGGTTTCCCATTTTCACACCAGGCAAATGCTGGGGCTGTACCTTAATTAAGGCCACGGCCGCTTCCTTCCAACTCCTAGGCCTTTCCTATCCCATCGTCGCCATAAGACCTATCTGTGTCGGTGCGACGTAAAGCCCCTAGCAAAAAAATTATTATTATTATTATTATTATTATTATTATTATTATTATTATTATTATTATTATTATTATTATTATTATTTGCTGATATCGCGCGACACACACGGGTCTTATGGCGACGCTGTGATAGGGCTAGGAGTGGAAGGGAAGCTTCCATGGCCCTAATTAACGTACAGACCCAGCATTTATGAAAGTAGGAAACCACGGAAAATCATCTTGAGGGCTGCCTGCAGTGGGGTTTGAACCCACTATCTCCTGAGTGCAAGCTGACAGGTACGCGATGCAAACCTCGCAGCCGCTCGCTCGGTATTGTTATTATCTCACGTGTTAGCCTATATTTTATTTACTTCAAACTGACTTGTACAGTTTAAACGTCTTCGACTCGAGAATAATATTATATTATTAGAACTTAATCCTTGAAAAATATCATCCTTTATAAAGGAACATCTGAGTGTGTACTCATCTCTGCTTTAACGGTGTTTGTTTCCTTATTTGTGTGTGAAATGTTTCGAGAGTTACGCCTTGTCTAATTGAAACTTTTTGTGTTTTGTTTAGGTGAGTACCAGAACTATGCCTTAAACTTGTCACTGAAATGCTTGGAACCTGTCGGTAAGTTTCAGTATTATTTATATGCCATAATTCTGAGCAGATATAGGAAAGAAAAAGGACGAGGTCCCATATACATATAAAAATGTTCCGTAGACCTATTTTGAAATGAGATATTTACTGTAATTACATGGTTTACAAAATATTAAAATAGTATTGTGCAAGATATACAAGTATACAATGTAAACTGAATGTCTTAGTGCTCATTCATCCTCTCTAATAACAGTTCCTTAAATCATTCCTGTCCTCACATACTTCCTTTCATTTCACTCTTATTAGTCTCATTCACACATTCCTGTGCCCTATGGAAACCATGTACACGCAACTGCACAGAAATGGCCGTTGCAGAAGATGAGTTTCTTTCAAAATTCTCTTGTTTGTAACAGGATTAATAATGTACAGGAGGTAGGATTCCAAGCAGCATTTATTCGATCACTGGCTATCCACGCGTTTCGAGAATGTATACAATTAAACATTTCTTTGCCGGCGAATTTTAGTGTGGTTGAGTGTAAAGTACGGTACATTGTCCTGTTTGCTATCAGTACAGCTCTAGAAAAAAAAAAAAAAAAAAAACTTACGAATGCCATAAATTATATTGACATTCAAATCCAGGAAAATGTTCTGTATTACTGAAATCCTGCCTGCAAATTATCCAAAGAACAAATTGAAAATTGCAATTATACGTGAATGCAAAACAGGATTTCAAGGAGAATATAGACTACGGGAACATTATTTTCTATATGACGGGGATTGTCGTTCGCCCGGTCACCTGCCTGTTTCACCAAATCGGTCTTACTCAATCGGTTCGGTAGTTTTCGAGCCTATTCGGGACAAACAAACACAATCTTATTTTCATTAATAGTATATATAGATGTAAAAAAAATGGAGTTATCCCTATGCTAATCTACTACAGCATGCCCGTCGTAGACATCTCTAAGGAAATCCTGTTTCTGGAAAGATGGTAAAACAGAATTTTCTCCAGTTTATGGCAGACGAGATTCTTTTTTCACTAATGAAAATATACGATTAAAATGAATCTGTTTCACGCTACGTGGATAGCAGGAAAGTGTTTTAAGAAACAAGTATCTTATAACGAAGGCTGGCATTATGCGTTTCAGTATTTTAAAGGAGATGTGATATCTCTTGAAACTGCTGGAATTATTTTGTATCCCTGAAATGGATGCGAATTTGGAGCGATTATCTTCCCCTCTGTATGCAGTTTAGACAAAAGAGCGAAATTGATTAAACTGATGACGCAGAGCACAGTTCTCTGCGAAACGTAAATAATTTCACCTTATTTTCTTGACACGGCATAAGCTCAAAATCCTATTCAGTATCATGTCAATAATAATAATAATAATAATAATAATAATAATAATAATAATAATAATAATAATAATAATAGACTTAAACAACTTCATAAATCGAAATACCAGTGTATATAGCCACACCTCACAAATCATAATAACAACACTTACTAATCGAGCTTGATATTTTCACTATTTACCAATGGGTTTAGAGAATTGTTTTCATGTTATACTAGTCCATTGCACACTTGCATCAAGCCGCATCTGTAAATAGTGTGATTTTTTTTTTCCATTCAGTTGTTTATTTATGATCATGCTTTTATGTATTGGTATGGGTTAGTCGCGTGTGTCTAGTAAAGGAATGCTATGTTTGCATTTCATACAAGTGTTTAATAGCATGAAAAGAAGTACATATTTAAATGCATATTTCACCACTTTTTGCAGCATAGTTGCATGCTTATATTGATGATTATTCATCATATAAAACCGATGTGTGGTCATAGCATATTCATTCCATTCTGACGCCATGGCACCTTTAACGCAATATGTAATATTCATGGTTCTGAAGAGTGAGAGTAATAATTAAGTTAAACCCTTACAGTACAGCTTCTGATTTTGTAGGTCAATAATGCATTGCAGGCCCATGTTTATTGACCAAAAAATCGGTCTCTTGTACGTATCATCCCTAAGTTGAATTATTGAATTTTGATACGTTCTGTATATGGGAGTATGTTATAAAATAAAACACGGTTTTGCTGGCACCATTAGAAGTAGGAACCAAATTAAAATTCTGTATGCAGAAAGCAAGGACAATGGCATTCCTTCAGTTCACAAAGCGGATCCACACTTGTCTCGTTGGTAAACGGTTCTTCTTCTCAGTAAAGCATTTTCCCCTCTGCTTTCTCCTGTTATCTCCAAATCCTGTCTATCCCCTATGGTACCAGCGGCCCACGCTGTACTTCCGGCCCGACACAGTTTGCTAACCTAGTCTCTTGGTTGTCGTTGTTCGTCTTTCTCAGCCTATCAGTGTGACAGTCCTGCGGAACTCGTACTCACAATTTAGGTGCGAAAATTAGAAGATTGGGTCTGTTACGTAATGAAAGAGCAGATTGAGGTTGCTAAACTTGCGGCATTTAGTGACAATGAAACTGTATACAAAAGAGCCCCTATATCAAAAGTGAAACGTGAATTATATAAATTCACAATCAGTGAATGGTCAAAGTTGTGGAATTCAAGTAATAAGCGTGAAGTTACAAGAACAATCTCTTCTCCCACGGGACAGGACCGTGTGGACTGCAGTTTATTGAAGCCAAAGTTCACCAGCACTCAGTTTCATTCGGGTCGTGGAAAATTTAAATTTTATTTATATAAATTCAAAATTAGTAGTAATAACAGTTGTGTTTGTGGAGATGAAGAAACTGCAACTCGCCTTATTTTACAATGTCCATTCTTCAGCAGAGCTAGATATATTTTGGAACAACACTTAAATTGTTGTACAGTAATGTTAGTCAAACCTATTTTTAGGATATTTCACAAGATCTATTGTTTAAATGAATTTTTTAGTTTATGCAGTTTATTTTAGATAAGAATTAAGAATAGTTTTTCCTTTTCTCCCAGTTTAGTTAATTTGTGTGTGTAATCACTCACTTCAAAAATGTATTATACACTGACTTAGCAAATGTCATGGGGTAGTTACCTAATAGCGTGTGGGGCCTCCTCTGGCCCTGCGAACTGCAGTGAGACGCCGTGGAAGTGAGTCGACAAGTCCCTGGTAGTCCTCTGGACACAGCTGACACCAAATCGTTTGCAGAGCGACCGCCAGTGCTGGTCTGTTCGTGGGTGCAGGATCCATGGCACGGAGCCTGCGTTCCAGGACATCCCAGATATGCTCGATGGGGTTCATATCGGGGCTCCTGGGTGGCCACGGCAGTCGTTGGACATCCGCTGCATGTTCCTGGAACCATTCCCGGGCGACGTGGGAGCGATGTGGCGGCGCGTTATCACCTTGAAACACCGCAGTACCGCCTGGGCGCTGGAAGGCCATAATGGGTGGAGATGGTCTCCGAGCAGCTCAACATACCGCGTACCATTCGAAGTCTTTTCCAGAACAACTAGGGGGTCATCGGCATGGAGCAGTTGAAATCGTGATTCGTCCGACCATATCACGTTACGCCATTGTTCCAGTGTCCATCTCTGGTGACTGGCGACAAATGCGCGTCGTTGTGCCCGATGACGTTGGGTTAACAGTGGCATCCGTGTGCGGCGCCGACTCCCATACCCCATAGAACCCATGTTCCTACGGATTGTCCACTGAGAGACGTGTCTAGCACGGCCTGTGTTGAATTGAGCCGTGATTTGTTGCACGGTTCCCCGTCTGTCACTATTGACAATCCGTCTCAGATGTCGCCGGTCACGGTCGTCGAGGGTGGCTGGACGGCCGGTCGTTCATCTGTTGTGGACGGTGACACGCGCATTCTACCATTCACGATACACCCTGGACACGGTTGATCGTGTGAAGCCGAATTCCCGCACCACTTCCGAAATCGCACTTCCCATCCGTCGGGCACCGACCACCATACCCCGTTCGAACGGTGTCACCTCACGATGACGTTCCATGTTACATCTGTCACATGCACAGCCACTGCTCACAAGGTCTCCTATACAACTGCCGCTGGCACAGGGGGCGTGTGGTGCGCAGACAATACACCTGCGCATCAGTGCTCCGCTATCCCATGACATTTGCTCAGTCAATGTATGTTTGTACTATTTAAGGTAATTACGTAGTTATAACCTACAGCCCTAATATGCTGGACGAAGTAGGGGTTTTTCATGGATAATAAATAAATAGCAACCACACGCAGTAACATTTCTTGCTTTAATCTTGATAATTCCCCATTTTCGTTTCAGTCTCCTGGGATTTAATGGAAATCTTCTTTTGAATATTTCTTTTATAGGCATTGAATTAATGTACCGGGTAGGCAAAATGAAACAGGCCCGGAAAATATTTACAACAGGACTGATGCTGGGTTAGCTCTTGTTAATGAACATCACAGAAGATGCAGGAAATAGCTTCATCTGAAGAAAGAAAAACAGAGGATCCAAAAGTCCCGACTCTATTTCACTCAGAAACCTCCGACAGAACTCAACACGCCAAGGTTTGTCTGGACGCTTTAACGCATGCACAACAGATACAGGTCTTTTTGATAATGTTTCGACACGACGACTTGCACAGATAAACGACGTTGAGATTTCTTCGGACTTCGTTCGAGCAGTGTTTTCTGGTGTTCAAACTCCTTTCAGATAGTTAAACGGTTTTTATTCGCTACAGAACCCTTTTCTCGCCATTTTGCCAGTGCAGACTTTGCTGGAGGTTTCGCCAAAACACTTCCAGTCTTAAACTCTTGCGCAAACAGGTTTTGCACGAATCGTGCTTTGCATAACACTCGACAGTGAAAACGCGCTGTTTCATAGTGGGCACAATTTAGTGTTGCACTCAACTGGTCACTAAACACGTCTGCTCCTCTCACTCGCATGTAATGAGTAATGACACACATAAGGAACATGGAAGATGCGGGAGATGCGCACGCGCAGACATGTGACAGCAACCGATTGGTTCATCGAAATCACGGTTTCCAGCATTTCATGTGATGGCCAGTTCTCCTGTTCATTAACGAGGGTCAACTCCGCTTCAGTCTTATAAATGTTTTCCGGGCCAGGTACTTTGCCTATCCTATATAGTGGAACCTGACCTACTGACAGTGTTGCCAACCCATAAATATTTTCTCTGCTAAAGTTTGGTTGAAAATCCGCTACATTCCGCTAACTTTCGAACTGAAAAAAATAGAATATACCAGCTGTTTTAATGAGAGAGATTAACTCAAAACTCACCAGTTTTAGAACAGTAGTTCATCATCGTCTCCTCCCCGCACTGCCGTATATGCTCTGTAGCAGATGTCCTGGGTTGAGGTCCTGTGGTCTCGTATGAAGCCACATGGTACTATTCTTTTTCAAAATATATGCTGGCAGTTCACAGCAGTAAAACACATACGGACATTTTTATTTATTTATTTATTTATTTATTTATTTATTTATTTATTTATTTATTTATTTATTTATTTATTTATTTATTTATTTATTTATTTATTAATGCCTTTTTTCAGTGGCGAAGTTAGGGCTCGAGGCCCTCTCTTCCACTTAACCACATACTAATCAAAACCATACATAAAGTTATGAGATATTTAAAATAGTTAAAACCAAACAAAAAATTAATAGAATTGAGAGCAATTTTAAATACATTACTAAGTTAATAATAAAACTAATTAAAAGTAAGAACTCTTAATAATGACTTATCCTCAGGCGCGCACACATTCTTACTTCAACCATTCAGTTAGCTGTCCTCAGCAGGTAGTCTCGGCAGGTGACCTTAAACCTTTGTAAAGAGCTAGTTTCTCTGACCTGAGCTGGCAGGGAATTCCATAATCTGGCGCCGGTCACTACAAACGATCTATTAATTTTATTTGTGCGGTGCACTGGAATAGAAATAGTGGATCTGGAACGTGTATTTAAGTTGTGAAATGATGATAGAAAGGTGAATTTAGAAGAAATATACAGTGGCTGACTTTCCGCTAGTACTCTAAATACCATCGTTAAAATGTGTAGCTGCCGACGTTTATCAGGCTTCAGCCATGAGAGAGCCTTATAGTATGGAGTAATGTGAACATCGTACCCAATATTGTAAATAAATCGCAGGCAGGAATTCAGTGCTCGTTGAAGTTTAAGTGTTTCTTCTCTTGTCATATCAACTAGAACAACGTCACAATAATCAAGAATAGGGAGAACCAGTGTCTGTATTAGTTTGGCCTTAAGCTCAAATGGAAATACATCCCTTTGCCGTTTAAGAGGGTGTAGCGCTCCAAAAATCTTTTTACAGATGATTTTCGTGTGATCAAATCTATTTCGAAAGTTATTTTCACTTTCATTACTGTTTTCATTGTTTTTTATAAATTTGGAAAGAAATAATGTCAGACAATTTCGCATTTATATTGCACTGCTAATAGACGTACCGTCCGTATTTGAGATCACTGGGAAGCTAAACCAACTAGTCTTTTAAAGTTTAGTTATTTAATCACTCTTTACGGAATATCTGACTACTTTTTTAACCTTTTCTTTCGACATATTGACCTACCGTATGAAGTGAAAAGAAACACATTATATCAAACACGATACTACCCGGCTCATCAAGAGTACAGTAACTATTGTAACAAATTCTGACTGAAGCTGTGGGCCAGAGCTGGTGTAGAAAACGAGTGGTAGTATGCAGCATAAGTTCAATACAACGGGAATAAGTAGGCTATAATGCCGTAGTAAGTTCTATATTACTTTTTTCTCCTGATGCTGAAAGTTGATATTGTTACCGCTGAAAATCGCTAAAATCCGTCAAAAAATCCGCTCTCCACTAAATGGAAAATGTATCCGTTGTTCCATTTAAAAATCCTCCAAATTTGGCGGGAAAACCGCTGAGTTGGCAACACTGCCTATTGACGCTTCTTTACATGGACGTTATTTGAAAATAACTAAATGTTCCAACTTCGACAGTTGTATTGTTCGGCCGTTTTGGTGGATACACTACCTCTCATATCAACAGTTGTAATGTCACTTGAATAGTTCTGTTCCAACCCTCTGTACAGGATTAAAATCGCTGCGTGGGTCACAAATAGGCAGAGTAGCTACCCCTACACTGTACAGGAAACGAATTACTGTAAATCTGCCTGCGCAGTGGGTCTTTTAGTGTCGGAAAAGGCGCGTGAAAATCCTATGCATTGTAAGAATTGAAGGAAAATAGCAACCTGTCTTAATCGCAGCTGAATGCATGAGCCTGACAAAATCAGGATTGATCAAGAAGTTGGAAGTAATGGAGAGGAAGATTTTGAGAAAGATATTGGGACCTCAAAGAAAATTAAATGGGTCTTTCCATAAAATAGTTGAAGCAATCAACAGGTTATTGATCATATCTCATTATCCCTTGGTAGAGAAACCAAGTTGGTCTATTTTTTTACTCTCCCTGTTCTATAGATTTTCGTGAAACCCTAGAACTATGTTCGACGTGTCATTAATTAATTTACGGTAGGTTGTAGCTTCATTAACTAATGGTATTAAAGGAAGCTTTTGAAGTTTGTTACGTGACCATTGACTAATTTCTGGACGTTAGGTCTGGATTTTGTACGAGCTGTGGATGAAATGGGAACAAACATTCTTCTTGTATTTGGCGTTACTCACGTGTTCATGAAACACAGGTCGTGCAGAAATCTTTTGCGTGCTAGGAAAATGATTACATCATTATCATTTCAATTTTCTTCCCTTGTTCTTTCATGTTTTATATAATCAGCATATATTCATATTCGACGTCAGTGGTAAATTACGCCACTTTTAATTACAGCTGTACACAATAATAATAATAATAATAATAATAATAATAATAATAATAATAATAATAATAATAATGTTGGTGTTGCGTCCCTGCGAACTACTTTTACGGTTTCTGAGAACTCGAGGTGCCAGAATTTCGTGATGCAGGAGTTTTTTTTACATGCCAGTATAGGTCTGTCCACTGGTACGAGACTGACATATTTGAGAGCCTTCAAATACCACCACCGGGCGAGTTAGCCGTGCCGTTAGGAGCGCGCAGCTGTGAGCTTGCATCCGGGAGATAGTGTTGGCAGCCCTGAAGATGGTTTGCCGTGGTTTCCCATTTTCACACCAGGTAAATGCTGGGGCTGTACATTAATTAAGGCCACGGCCGCTTCCTTCCCACTCCTAGCCCTTTCCTCTCCCATCGTCGCCATGAGACCTATCTGTGTCGGTGCGACGTAAAGCAACTAGCAAATACCACCGGACTAAGGTGGGATCAAACCCGCCAAGTTAGGCTCGGAAGGAGAGCGCTCTACCGTCTGAGCTCCGCGCGGGATGAACAATAGACCTACTATTTAGGATTTTAAGACTAAAGAGCTGAAAATATGACTGTCCGTGGACTAACCCGAACAGCGGTTACGGGTTCGATTCGGGAAGATGGTCACTTTCACCTCTTTGATCTTAGAATCACAATCACTTTATGAAAAGCTATTCTCTAAAGCCATTTCTAATACACAGGTTATTGTATTACGTGCAAATTAATAATTATTTGTACTGTGTCTTCACCGTGGATAAAAACCGTCTATTGCCGTGCAAGGATGGAGAGTTATTGACTCTGTTGCGCGTAAAATAACGACGCTTCCAATGCCACCGTCTCTTTTATAAGAAAGGACAGTACTGTATTACGCACCAAACAAAGGCAGGGTTTAACATGCACATTGTCACTGTCATCATACGGTAAGTAAGGCCTTATCGCTAGAGCCGTGGACTCTGTTGGACGTCCTATTCTTCTCTTCCCAGCAGGTCTTCCTGTGAAGATATTACAAAAGGAGTCACTGAGCCACACATTGTGACTGAAAGACAGACCACACGTCTCGATAGGTTAAGCCCATTGTCGGCTTTCATTAATGGGATAATTTCTGAAAGGCGTTTAATGGCCTGGGCCAACATTCTGATGGCATGGTCTTTGAATGTCAATCCTCTGTCTAAGGTTACCTCCAGGTATTTGGTAATATTTGACTACCGGATCACTTCTCCGGAAAAGACCCGACATTATCGCACTTTTGTACAATTTCAGTAATCGATTGGTGTTGTGTGTATGGCTTCTGGAAATATCTGGTGTAGGTCTTTCTAGTTGAGATTATTATGATAATGAGGTAGGGAGAGGGTGAAACTCGCTGCCGGAACATGACTTCTTTCGAATAGCTCAAGGCTTAACGTCTCCATCCGACGGATACATCATCAACAGCGACATATTCCCTCACTCCGTATGACCACTGCGGAGAGGTTTGGAATATAAGCCAGGCTTTTGGCACGCAATCTAGTGATAAGACAGTGTATATCTGTATACCACCACCTCTCCTACCTTGCCGGCCAACATTCTGATGGTGAACATGTGTTTCGACCAACGGGACTCGAACCGGCTAACCACGGTGCCAGGCCATATAGACTTGACGCCTCAGGCGGGCAGTTTCATTGATGAGGCTCTTCTTTCCACTTACCTCTCTCAGCAGTTTATTGTTGCACTTAATTTCCGTCCCACCACTCGGTTAAATTCTCTTTAACGTTATTACTGGCTGTTAAAAAATACTTGGACTACAGCAGGAGGAAGGAAAGGAAAGTAATGTTTCGCGTAGGTATCATAACTTCTACAGTGTCAGTATGAACAATTAAAAGTGTATAATGCAGGGGATTTGAACCCACCCTCTCCCGAATGCAAGCTCACAGCCACACGCCTCGAGCCGCGTGTCACACTATCCACTTTTAAACTGTTGGGCTCCATTGCTAAATGGCTCAAAGTATCTCGGGTTCGATTTCCAGTGGGGTTGGAAATTTTAACTTCCATTGGTTAACTCCTGTCGCTCGGAAGCTAGATGTTTGTCTCCACCATTAGAATTCATCTTGGGTAGGGTCCTATCCTCACAGATCCGCAGGTTGCCTACAGAGCGTAAACTCGAAAGACTCGCTTTTTTTCTTTCGAATTTGGCCAACTAATGACCGCATAGAACTTAAGGCTTCTTGGCCTTCCTACTCTTCCCAGAACCTTTTCATTCTTTCGCTTCTCGTCTTTCTCTCCTCTTCAGAAATGATCCGTTCAGGTCTCCGTTTTAGTGGTTTCTCTTCAAATGATTTTAGACCATCGACTCTTCTTTTAAACTCTCTTCTATTTTGGATCATCTCTAGTGTAATTTCAACTTCTTCCGCATCCCTCTTGACCTCTTGTTCCCACTAGCAGGTGAATTAACCCCGTGATGTATTTGGAAATCTTTTTGTCCGACTCGTTGGCTGAATGGTCAGCGTACTGGCCTTAGGTTGAGAGGGTTCCGGGTTCGATTCCTGGCCGGGTCGGGGATTTTAATCGCTTCTGATTAATTCTACTGACTCGGGGACTGGGTATTTTTGTCCGTCCCAACACTCTCCTCTTCATATTCACACAGCACACTATACTACCAACCACCACAGAAACACGCAATAGTGATTACATCCCTCCATGTAGGGTTGGCGTCACGAAGGGCATCCGGCCGTAAAACAGGGCCAAATCCACATGTGCGACACAGTTCGCACCCGCGACCCCACAGGTGTAGGAAAATAATAATAATAATAATAATAATAATAATAATAATAATAATAATAATAATAATAATAATAATAATAATAATAATAATAAGAAGAAGAAGAAGAAGAAGTCAACCTTTCTTACTGGGCGTCCGTAGAATTTGTGCCTTCGTTTCCGTATTGTGCCCGCAATCTTTTCAGTGTAGTTGTAGAGCTCCTCTTTTCTCTTTTCTTCCAAGCCTCCTTAGTAGTCTTCTGGGGTCCCAGAATTTTCCTCAGAATCTTCCTTTCCGTCTTCTCGAGTTCTTGCAGCTCCCCTTTTTTCATTTGAAATAAAGCACCCGGAAGCATACAGTCCTTCCGGTTTTATTGAAAACCTACAACCTGTTTTCCAGTCACTGACCGGGTCAGCGATGGAATGAATGAAGCCCGCATCTTGCGGCGAGGATAGGAATTGTTCCGGCTGCCGAAGCCTGTCGCACTCCTGTGGGACAATGATTAATGACTGACAGATGAAATGAAGGAGCCTCCGTGGCTCAGACGGCAGCGCGTCGGCCTTTCACCGCTGGATACCGTAGTTCAAATCCCGGTCACTCCATGTGAGATTTGTGCTGGACAAAGCGGAGGCGGGACAGGTTTTTCTCCGGGTACTCCGGTTTTCCCTGTCATCATTCATTCCAGCAACACTCTCCAATGTCATTTCATAGCATTTATCACTCATTAATAAATCACCTTGGGAGTGGCGACCCCATTGTAATAACAGCCTATATATGTTTCATTCATTACATCCCTGACCCGGTCAATGACTGGAAAACAGGTTGTAGGTTTTCATTTTCATTTTCATTTTCAGATGAAATGAAATGATATTGCAGAGTGTTACTGGAATGAAAGATGTCAGGGAAAACCGGAGTACCTGGAGAAAAACCTGTGTGAGCTTATAGGCCAGATATAATTTCTGTCTTTTGCCTTGTTTGCCTCTTTATCCAGTCCGTTGATATTATTATTATTATTATTATTATTATTATTATTATTATTATTATTAACTTCTAAATTGTCAACTACAGTGGGACAGCGCCATTGCGCGCCAATTAGCAATACTGTTATGCGACACTATCAACTGCAATGGTCGGGAAACAATAAAATACATGATTTCGCGGCAAATGATAACAATGCCATAATGCCACACGTACAGGTATTAAACAGACGATTACAATGGATTTGCGCCAAATAATGGCACTCTTGTATTGTTACACTATCAGTTATTAAAGTGTCAAGTGCAATGGGAGGGAAATCATGAGCACGTCGAAGAATATCTCTGCTGCTATGTCACGCTACCAATTATTGAACTGCCAACCGATGCAGTAGGGAGAGACCAATTGTGCGATCCAAATTCAAAGTAGTGTACTGTACAGTTCATATGTACAGCTCTGTTTCGAAAACCACCGAAAAGAGGACGATTTAAGCATGTGAGCCTTCTGTATTTAGGGTACTGGGTCATCTTATTTCCCAGTTCGAGAATATTTCCATTAGGACATCTGTAGTGGTATTACTGTATTTGTTGTAATTGTTCCCGCCAGCCAGTATACGGTTACTATTATGATAAATCAAAATGGGAGTTCTTAATGATGAAAAATGAAGTGGCGTATGCCTTTTAGTGCCGGGGGTATCAGAGAACAAGTTCTGCTCGCCAAATGCAGGTCTTTTGATTTCACACCCGTAAGCGACCTGCGCGTCGTGATGAGGATGAAATGATGAAGACGACACATACACCAGGCCCCGTGCCAGCGGAATTAACCAATTATGTTTAAAATTTCCGACGCTGCCGGGAATCTAACCCAGGACTCCTGTGACCAAAGACGGCCAGCACGCTAACCATTTAGCCAGGAAGCCGGACGTTCTTAATGATAATCTCCTGTAACCGCTACAGGTGTAAAGGAATTCACCCTACGATCATAATTTTCACGTTACTTCGCGTACTTACAGTAGGCCCATGTTCGGTGCCATCATTTCCTGTTTATAAGCAGGTACTGGTTGGAGCCGGTCCGATGCGCGGAGGTAGTTCTGCATGTAAAATATACAACAGCAGTGCACCCGCCTCTTTTAAGGTCACGGGTTCATTCACATCCAGAGCATAGTATTAGTGATTTGGAAGAGCACGTATTCCGCTTACAAGGTCAGCGAGTTGTCTTGCTCATGGCCTGGAGTAGGGTATTGTAGTCAGTGTTCACGCCATGCTGATCGCCGTCGCTTTCGTGGCTATCATTACAAACGCTACGATTTGTACGCGTAGATACATTGAAATATGCAATAAATGATAAAAATATGAAGAATGCTTCGAGTTTGAAAAGAAAGGTGGAGCAGCAGTGACTTAGTAATCTTGTTTTTAAGTCATGCTGTCTCAGTTTTATTTGTGAATCAGTGGTAGAGAGTCCGGCTCCATGGTTAAATGATTAGCGTGGTGGCCTTTGGTCCAAAGGGTCCCAGGTTCGATTTCCGGTCTGTTAGGGATTTTAATTTTCATTAGTTGGTTCTTATGATTCGGGGGCTGGGTGCTTGTGCCGTCTTCTGCATTAGATTTCGTCCTAGGTAGGGCCACCTCACAGACGCGCTGGTCGCCTATGGTGTCAACTCGAAAGACCTGCACCAGGAATCTCTGGAAGCCACTCGCCAATACTATTAATCTATTATTATTATTATTATTATTATTATTATTATTATTATTATTATTATTATTATTATTATTATTATTATTTCCGACTCGTTGGCTGAATGGTCAGCGTTGATGCGTTCGGTTCAGAGGGTCCCGGGTTCGATTCCCGGCCGGGTCGTGGATTTTAATAAAGTCTCATTAATTCTTCGGACACAGATACTGGGTTTGTGTTTGTTCCAACACTTTCCTCTTCACATTCAGACAACTCACCACACCACTAACCACTGCAGAAACGCGCAATAGTGGTTACATCCCTCCATATAGGGTTGGCGTTAGGAAGGTCACTCGGCCGTAAAACAGGGCCAAATCCTCATGGCCGGACTGAGTGGTTCAGACGGTTGAGGCGCTGGCCTTCTGACCCCAGCTTGGCAGGTTCGATCCTGGCTCAGTCCGTTGGTATTTGAAGGTGCTCAAATACGTCAGCTTCGTGTCGGTAGATTTACTGGCACGTAAAATAACTCCTGCGGGACTAAATTCCGGCACCTCGGCGTCTTTTCAATTATGAGAGTTAAGAAGTGTAGGCTTGGGTTTCAGAGGAGTGCGCGAATTTCGCTTCACCCTGAATTTAAGTGAGGGTCCATGGAAAACCAGAAATTCTTATTTAAAGTACGATTTCACTAGGGTCCAAGGGCGTTGAACGCAGTTACCGAGGACAGCGGGCGAGCATCGGGCACGTCTTTGGACCTGGTAATGTCATCTCGTGAGTCTTGCATTAGCGACAGGATAAAATGAATTTATTAGTGATACAAATACTAAAACAATAGGGCGAATTCAGTACCTTAAAACGTATATCTGGAGTACGGATGTGAGACATGGACAGCGAGGAAATATGAAAAGCGCCTTAGTGCAGGAGAATGGGAAACCACGGAGAACTATTATAAGGACCAGCCCCTTTCCGCCTCCCGAATACAGAGGTGTAGATCCACGGTAGAGCTGTAGCTACCCGTCCACTGTTCGGTTGGTCAGTTGAAGTGCAGAGTTCTCGGACCACGGACCAGCCGTGGGCCCAAGGCCACTTGTAGTCCGAAGCGTACTCTGCAACCGCCGACCACGGGTCCGACACTTCGACAAATGAAGGTATCGGCCAAAGAAAAATAATGTCCACGAAGGGCGTGGGAACGAAAGACTCCCTAGTCCTCGAATGCTCTAATACCGTTGGAATCGGAAAAGAACACGAGTTGGCCAAGGGAGGTCGGATAGGATAGATGAAAGTGAGAAGCCTGGTACAGATAAGTGGAAAGAATGCCAGGACTCAGTTAAGGGCCCCGTGGTCGCCAACCAACGTTTCCAAGTTATGAGCCTCTGGGGCTAGCGACGTGAACCACTATATCACCAAGGACTGACCAACTAACTGAACAGATATAGATTTAGCGCTCTGCTGTACCTGGCGACAGAGTCGGATGACAGAGCACCTGTTGTAAACAAGTAGGGTTGTTGGCTTGGCCGAGTGCAGTCATAATTTGAACACGTAATACAGCTGATGACAAGAAGTAATACAGCTGATGACAAGAAGGCAACCGTGGATGTGAGCGGAAAAGATTATTCTTGGCACGGAACTTCCGACAAAAGTTGGACATCCCTGACACGGCAACCAAAAATAGCAGTAATTACTCAATAATTGTCGCCACAATCTCGTGAAAAGAATAATAATAAGAAGAAGCTTTGGAGATGTGAGAATGAGAAAGAGCCATCGAGTTCACATACATCAGCTACCCGCTTGCCCAAAGCAACTGTTGGGAGGTTTCGTCCACGTCATTTCTGATGTCTTCCGACAAGTGAGAGGTATCATTCATGCTTTCATCATAATCTCCTGGAGAGATAAAGGTATTACCGTATGAAAGTTGCGACATCTGTTCTCATTCATGGAAATCGTGACGTATAATAGTAGATGGTTACCACTAACCCGTTAAGACAGTTATGATTGGTTGACTTAGCACCGTTATGAACTTCTGGAATGTACTATCATATCAGAATCGCCTTTTTTTAGGTCTCTCAGCGCATCGTACATACAAATGTTTGGTTGTGTAAAACAGTTACGTTAAATACTCGTATATAGCTTTAATTCATATGTAACTTTTTGTTGTCTTTACGTGTTTGAGAGTGGCCTGGCAACCTACTTCTCTTCAGCTATCCAGATATTGTTCTTGTTTCTGATTCATGTAAATTATTTGGACATATTAATCATCAACCAGTGTGCATAGTGTATTAGTACTTCTTTCTTGAGGCGCCTTCTCCTAGCGGAGGTTGGCGGTGAGGTTGCAGCATGGAAAGCATCTTTTGAAGTGCAGTTGTGCCATCTTCGGATGTCCTTCAATTCAAACTTTGTTGTCGTACACTTTGATCTTTCCAAAACTGCCGGGCTTTCTAGTCATAGCAGCGTTCAAAGCATTTCCCCCCCACCCCCGGTGATCCGAATGGAGGAATAGAAACTCCGAATAATAATTTTACGTTAAACAGAGCCATGCCATATGAACTTATAAAGGGATATCCTTCAGGATTTTTAATGCAGTGGTTTCCCGTTGCCTTCCGCATCCTAATGCCGTTGACCAGTTCTAGATTCCTCCGCCTTTTAGGACCATTTCCTGTCCCAAGGACAATAGAGTGCCCTAACCTCTACCCGCTCATCCACCCTCAAGGAGACTGTTGGCACTTTTTTTTTTTCTTCTTTTTTCTTCGGGGGGGCCCCCGAAGCCCGCTCCCCCCGCGTGACCATCGACTCAATCTACATGGCCTCCGACATGCTATTATTTCTAAGAAGAAGAAAGAGATAGCAGGGAAGAGTGGGAAGTGATACAAGGAGTATCTGCCGGTTTCCGAGTCAGACTCGCTACCACGGCAAAGTTTGTATTGGTTGGATAGTGTTAAGGTATGGTATTGAAGGGTCAGGGAAAAACCACATAGGCAGAAAGAAGAAAGAGCCTACATGTAAAACCTGACATCTTTTGATAGCACATGCAAGGATGTGGGCTGGAAAAAGACCAGAGGTTATGTTAGTTAGGAACAGGTAACATGCACAAACATAAACCAATTCCTTGCAATTTTTGTTATTATGGGGATCAGTCCTTCTTGTCACTGCCGGGTCGGCTCGGGTCTGCTAGCGTCTGGGCTTTGGGCCACAGGTTCGTCCCATTGTCCAGCAGCCAGCAGTCCCTGGTGCCAAGTCTCCTTTTGGAGAGGGGGGAATTAGAGCCAAGCCTTGCATGCAAGGGGCTATCTTCTTCCTCCTGTCGATGTCCCTCTATGCGGTGTTGTTTGAACACACTTGTCACTGCAGATCTAAAACTAAGATTATTAATAACATATGTATATACAAGTTCTCATTGGAGTGCCGGCTGTTTGCCTGCTCTCATGTCCAGCTTACAACCTAGATAGGAAAGAGATAACAGATAGATATTAGTGCTGTTTATAGGGCGCGGGCTGGTGTTCCGCTCCCATGTCTCTGTAGGGGGGCGGGGGTGGATTGACACGTCCTTGGCCGTCTGGCTGCGTTGCCGTCGTCTTCTTAAGTTGTACTTTTTGTCAATCTTCCTCGCCTGGTCCCTGGGTCTAGGACAGCTGAAACATATTTACATATTTACATAGGAGTCTGCAGTGTGTGGGTGTATGTGGTATATAGGTGTCAGCTTGGCGGGAGTGGGTTGGCTATCGGCCCCTCGCCCACCCAACCCTGTGGCTGAACAGAATGTGCTTCGGTGTAGGATACTTTTTGTACAGATCAACGTCGTAGCGTCCGATCCCGCTTATTAACGGGTTGATCTTATTACTCCATGACTTTCTGTACATGTTTAGTGTCTGTTTACGTATTTGGTGCCTTATTGAGCTGACTTTCGCAATACTGCGTAGTTGGCGTGTCGAAAGGGAGTCTGGTCGCTGCTCGTAGGCATTTATTTTGTATTAATTCCAGCTTGTCCAGGTTCGTCATTGCAGTGTACCCCCACGCTGGGGCCGCGTACATGATTATTGGTCTGATTAAGGCCTTATACATGTTTATGGCTACTTCCGTTTTAATACTGGACTTTTTGTTCAGTATAGGATATAGCTGGTTAAGTCGTATGTGTGCTTTTCTTTGAATATCATTGATGTGGTGTAGCATGGTGAGCTTTCTGTCTAGGATTACTCCTAGGTATTTGACTTTGTCATGCCACACTATATCTTCGTTGAAAAGCTTTAGCGCTTTTATGTTGACTGGTTTGCGTGTGAGTCTGTTCTTCTTAGTGAACAGCACTGCTTGGCACTTGTCAACATTGACCTTGATGCGCCATTTCGTTAGCCAAGGCTCTAGAGTTCTTAGTGCTACTTGGAGCCTCTTTCGAGCGCACGCTAGCTGTGGATGTTGAACTGAGATAGCGGTGTCATCAGCGTAGAGGTGTGTGGTAGTGAGTTCTGTCGTAGGCATGTCGTTTGTATACAGGACGAAGAGGATTGGGCCGATAAGGGACCCTTGGGCTACGCCCGCTCTAATCCTGCGAGTACTTGACAGCGTGTTATGTACGTCTACTTTGAACTCTCGGCCCTCCAGATAAGATTTAATAAGTCTTATATAGCCTGGGTGGAATTCGTGGTCTATTAGTTTCGCTAGTAGGCCTTCGTGCCAGACTTTGTCAAATGCTTTCTGGATATCAAGGAAAACCGTTCCTGTGTCTCTTCGTTTGTTGAGACCTATGGTGGCTTGTTCTATGAATCGAGTGAGCAGTTGTGGGGCAGAATGTGCGTTCCTAAAGCCAAACTGCTCGTTGCGAATTATGCCTTTTTCCTTGATATGCCCTATTAACCTTTTCAGTAGTATTTTCTCGAATACTTTACTGAGGGCGTCCAGAAGGCTGATGGGTCTGTAGTTGTTGGGGTCTGACTTGTCTTTGCCTGGTTTTCCAAATACGAGGATCCTAGCCCTTTTCCATTGTTCAGGGTAGTATTGTAGTCTGAACATTGCATTGAAGATGCTGGTAAGTAGTGTTAGGGCTTTGTGAGTTAATTTCTTAATTATTATGTTCTGGATCTCGTCTGGGCCTGGCGCCTTCTTGGAGTTAAGTTGACCTATAATCCACTTAATTTCGTGTATATTTGTCCTCTTAACCTCCGGCTTAGGTGCGTTTTCAAGGAATTCTGCTACCTTTGCCTCAGTTTGCCTGATGAAGGCTGGGTCAGATGGTATTTCGTTTGGGGTGAAAGCCGCCTGTATGGAGTCCGCTATGATTTCGGCTTTGTCACGGTTCTCGTATACCGGGCCGTTAGGTCCCTTGATGGTAGGGATGTTGTGTGGTTCTCGCGTGAAGTGTCTCGCTAAGTTCCACACTGGCCTGGTGTTGGTGTCGAAAAGTTTGAGGTGGTTGTTCCACTTTTCCGACCTGTATTCGAGTAGTTGCTTTTGTATTTCCGTGTTTAATTCGTTTTTCATCTCGCGGTCT
Source organism: Anabrus simplex (assembly GCF_040414725.1). Taxonomy (NCBI): domain Eukaryota; kingdom Metazoa; phylum Arthropoda; class Insecta; order Orthoptera; family Tettigoniidae; genus Anabrus; species Anabrus simplex. The sequence goes on along the minus strand of NC_090273.1, from coordinate 101,653,823 downwards.
TCGTCTCTGTGATGTCGAGCCCAGTTACGCCTGTGACTGTTGCGCCTGCGTATTAACTCTTTAATGTGCGCTGGAATCTCGAAAAGAGGTGTTTCTCTGTGTTTGCTTAGCGGTATGCTCGCAGTTGTGGCTGTTTGAATTGCTTCTACGAGGGTTTTGACTGCTTCGTCAATTTGGGCTGTGCTGTCTATTAGCATGCCTTCGCTTCCCTGTAGGAGTGTGTCTAGCTTGCGTTCGAATTTGCCCCAGTTGGCTGCTTTATAGTTGAGCCGGCGTCTGGGGTTTTTCTCATATTCCTCTGGGTTCGCATCTAGTGTAAATATCACTGGTTGGTGCCTCGACCCCAGGTCGTTCACTACCTTAATGCTATGCCTTTGAGGAATATGTCGCAATAGGGCTATGTCAAGTATGTCGGATACGTGATCGTTCGGTGCTAGGAACGTGGGCTCACTGGGGGCTGTTACCACATAGTCCTGGGATAGCATGTGGTCATACAGCCTTGTGCCTGCTGGGTTTGGTTTCAGGCATCCCCAGGTGGCGTGTTTCGAGTTTAAGTCGCCTCCTAGCACTGTGTTTCGATTTAGCCCTAGTACTGTTTCTATGTCCTGAGTGTTAAGGCTTGTCGGTCTGGAGTATGCTGCTATTACATTTATGAGTGTTCCCTGCACTGGTAGGGCTATTCCACATGCCTCTAGCGTGACCAGCTCTGGTATGTCTACCTCCATGTGCTTGATGTCCTTCCTTACCAGGACTGCCACTCCTCCAACTTTGTTAGCCTTATCGCTTCTGTGCATTTTGTAGCCTCTTATAGTGAACTTCCTCCCCGGAGGGAGGAAGGTCTCTGTTAGGAGAGCTACGTGTATTGAGTTCGCGGCTAGGAAGGCTTCGAGTTCATTGTTGGCACTTGGTAGAGGGGATCTTCTTATACCGGAAGATACTCGGTGTGTGGATTTTGTCTTGAGTTGCCAACCTTGGAATATAACAATTCTGTACCTAGTTTCTAAAATGATGGGTTTTTCCAGTATCATCGTACGGTTTAGAAAATACATCATCTTATTGAAGGGAAGGGCCACAAGGTAAATCCCTGAATTTGTCCTAGAAGGATACATTTCCTGACACGGGGGTCACTAGACTCTGCATCTATCGCCTCCACGGTTTCGACTCGATTCTTCGGGAAGCTTCGGTGTGCTTCGGTAGTGTAATGGAAGGTAGGAGACAGGGGCTACCATCGTCGCGGCCGTGCGTTGGTACGGGTGGAGGGTCAATTACTTTCACAATAAGTTTCTGTTCATGGCATCTACATCATGATAATTTTCTACCATCTGACCGCCCTAAGCAAATACTTGAAGCGTACGAACAAGAGAAGATCGCAGAAAACGAGTGCTTGCGCGATATTTTCAACTTTTTTTTTTTTTTTTTCAAAATTATCCTATGGTTTGCTAGTATCGTACACAGTACCTATCTCAAATTTACCGTATGTCCCAGAGCCATCTACAGTCGGCTATGGTATATCCCCATAATTATCGTACAGGTTTGCATTCCTGATTTGGCATACCATGTTGGATGCCATGCCAGAAACTACAGAAAATCACTTCTAGGATTTTTAATCATTTATGTTACATGTTCATATTCTTCAAACCTGTCTTAAATTCGTGGCAGAACAGGGAATCAGACTCGTGCTAGGTGACCAGGAAACTCTGCTAATTTCTAGAGTCTAGACTCTAGACCATGGCGACTGACTACGCCTCGCATACGAGGGTGAGTTACATGTAAGAATCAGATTTTAACTTCAATATTGTTCGATTCTGCGTCTCAGAAATTTCCCGTTGAGCTTCAGTGTGCAGGTTTCTTCTTTATTATTTTCACTATCATTCTAGGCTAGTTTTGAAATATTTCCTTTCATTTCAAATAATGGCGCGAGTATCTTTAAAAAAAAAATTAAACTCGGCAGTTGCAGCCGCTGTAGCTTTGAGGGGTTAACATTGTAGCTTTCTATTCATTTGGTCTGGGTTCGATTCCCGGCTCTTCCGCGAATTTGAGACTGCTCAGGCGGACTGGAAAGGCAACGTTATTCTTTGGAATTTAAAAACTAGCATTTCTGTTATAATAATAATAATAATAATAATAATAATAATAATAATAATAATAATAATAATAATAATAATCGTATGGTCTCACGCATCTCTTCATTAATTTTTATCGGTTAAACACTAGATGTGTCACCAGAGAGCTTTTGCATGTCGACTTCTTACGACTTCTTTATTTTTCCGGTTTTCAAAAATCCTACTACCTCTGTCGGGTTTGAACCCGTAATCTTGGGATTTGGGTGCCCATTGATCTACCATTGACCTCCAGAGGGAGCTAGGTTATGTAAATTATGCTTTGTATTACGCTGTTATAATCAATGTTGAGACAAAATGAAATGTATTATTTTTAATCGTGCACGGTTGGTTCTCCCCTGTACAGCCGCAGTCATATATCACACAGGTAGGCTAGGTGTGGGTTGGAGGAGGTTAAGTGCTAGAGGGTCTTAATTGATGTGGTGGGGGGAGGAGGGATTAAATAAATTAATTTAGCGGGGTTACCTAATACCCCTCCTCTCTGTGTTTTAAAAGTACCAAAGAAAAGGTTACGAAGCCAGTATGTCAAGCTCCATTATGAGTCCTAATTAATGTAATGGCTCCACAACTCGCTCTCGTATCAGGTTTCAACATAGTGAAGACCCTGCCCTGCCTTCCCTTAGTCTTGCCAAGTCATCATATCGTGAACAACCTTTAGAGGCGCGTGACTTGTCTTTCTTATGGGCTCGCCTTCAATCTGCGAGATTGAGATTGCTATCTTTCTCCTGGTTAAGTCTAGAACTCAATAACAACATTCATTCAAAGACTGGGCATCAGAAATTTTGAACGACAGGAGCAATAATAAACATACTCATTAAGGTCTTTGAAGTTTTGGAGGAGGGTTACGTGAGGCTGATCTATTGACAGGGACGTGCTTCGTTTAAAAAGGATGGAGCAAGTACAGTAGGCTGCATTAAGAAAATTACCCCTGAAAAGATACTACAGCCGAAACTGTTATTGCGTCATCGCTTTTAACGACGTATTGGATATAACTGCGAAATCTAACGGTCCCTTCTAAATCCTATATAAACATACCACGTAGTCGAGCAGCTCGTCTTTCTCTCAAGTCTTCCCAGTCCAAACTTTGCAACATTTTTGTAACGCTACTCTTTTATCGGAAATCACCCAAAACAAATCGAGCTGCTTCTTTTTGGATTTTTTTCAGTTCATGAATGAAGTAATCCTGGTGGGGGTCCCATACACTGGAACCATATTCTAGTTGGGATACCTAAGTTGGTGATATTTTCAGTTTGTGCTTATTTTAAGGCACATACGTATATTTGAAAACCCCATTATTGATGAACTGTGTATACTGACTCTGCCATAGCAAATCAAACTAACCATCTTGAAGAAGGAGAAGAAATCCTGACAGAGGATCTACAAAAACTAGAAAACTATTTCAAACAATGGAGGCTTTGCCCAAAGCCGTCCAAAACGGTCACAGCTTTCCACCTTAACAATAGAATCTGCATACAAGAGCTGAACATTACATTCTGCGGAAAAAGGGTGAGAAACAATCCTAACCCCAAATACGTGGGAGTTACTCTGGACCGTTCTCTGACTTACAAAAAACACATCGAGAATACTGCAGGAAAACTTAGGACTAGAAATAACATAATTCGCAAACTCGCCGGCACAACATGGGGTGCTGATGCAAGTACTCTTCGTATGGCAAGCCTTGCACTGGTCAACTCTATTGCCGAATACTGTGCACCGGTATGGTATAGAAGTGCTCATGTCCACAGAGTGGATACTCAGCTCAATGAGACCTTAAGGATCATAACTGGCACATTACGATCAACCCCTAAGCCATGGTTGCACGTACTGGCAATTATACCTCCTCCACAACTGAGAAGACAACAAGCTGCTGCCCAAACTTGGAAAACTTACATCTGTCCAGACTTTAAACAACTTCTGATTCACTCAGTACTAAGTAATCCACCAACCATGCGTCTGAAATCCAGAAAGCCTATTTGGGATGATAACATTATTAAGCAGCCAGGGCCTTTCAACATCAACAAAGTCTGGAAGGAAGGGTGGAGAGATTTCTCATCATCTCATCAAATCCAATTAGATGATCCTTCCCAGCGTGTTCCGGGAACTCATCTACCAAGAGCTACGCGGTGCCAACTAAACCGCGTACGAACTGGTCATGGTAAGTGTAAAGCAACGCTGCACAAATGGGGATTGCTAGATTCACCTGCTTGTGACTGCGGAGCTCAAGAACAGACGATGAACCATATCATTCGGGAGTGTCCACAGCGTAGCTTCACAGGTGTTGGGGAAGAGTTTATGAAAGCATCAGCTCCAACGCTTTCCTTGATATTCATTTGTGATTTGTGATTTCAACATAGTGAAGACCCTGCCCTGCCTTCCCTGCACATATTTCTGTTAAATAATGTAGATCATTTGTTCCATAGGAAATATCTATATATACTGATGTAGACTTTTCTGTGTTTTTTCTTTCCCGAGGTAGGCCTACCAGCTTTTTGGACGACCAAGATTTCACAATTTTTTTTGAAGTGATACTATTGTCGAAGATGGAACAACGCCTACTTCAGCGTTTGATTTGGATAGTGTTCTTAATGTGGTCAAAAGTTTTGCTTGAGGGCTTTTTTTTTCATGGTGCTCGTGCTGCTCACTTTTGGGATAGAGGGTTTTTTTTTTTTTTTTTTTTTTTTTTTTTTTTGAGAAGGTGGTCAATGGTTGGAGTTGGGGAAGAATTGTTCTCAGATGCTCGAAGTGGGCCTAACTGGTCGTTTTCTTAACAGGGACGTAGCAAGTTTTTCTTGAGAAATTGTATTTTTCATTGAATGGTACTACACCGCACCCTTTAAAGGTATGTTTTATGGTTTTGGAAGACATGGCTTTAATAAATGGAGGCTTGAATATTGTATGAACATAATACGATAAGTCTGCATTTTGTTCCTCTTTTTTTTTAGATGCCGGTTTGTGAATGGAAGCCATCCTACTGAAATAAGGGAGTAAAATTTCCAAATTTGGTAACCTTATTTGGTGACAGGCAATATATAGGGCCTACCTCATTTGGTGATAGCGTAGATTTTTAAAATAACTACAAAATAAAAGTATCCACTCCCTAATACATTTACTCAAAAGTATTCCATCATATGCCCAGTGTCGACAAGCAGCTAATATAAGATATAAAACAAAACAAAATCTGATTTTAGTTTTAAGATTCCTGCAGCTGACACGTGCAGAGATAAAGCATTCTGGGAATTCCTAGCATAAAGCACACATCCTGCGCTTTCTATGAGCAAAATATGAAACAATTTGGGGGTAATATAATGTGATGATGGACTAAATAAAAACTATCACCAAATAAGAGACCTTCACCTTATAAACACTCTGTTCAAAAAACCGCTTCGTACGACGTCGCTTATTGACATATCGTATAAAACGAAGTATTTTGATCACATTTTCATAAAAAAAATATGTATCGTCTATAACGCCACTGTTGATTTTTGTTTGTTACGTATTTGGGATTGCTGACAACACTGTAACGCTTATTATTGTAGATTTCAAGTCTGTTTGTTAAATAGTCAAGGGAAACATCGCTGTGAATTGTTTAATATTGTTACGTGCCAGCCCCGTGGTAGCACTTTTCGGTACTTCCAGGAACGGTCTGGTGACTCAGACGACCAGGAATCTCCCAGCCGGCCTGTAGGGTGGGGCCGGCCTTTGCGTGTATTGTTCTCGGCGGCCGGCTTACCTGTGAGTTCCTTGGAGATTCAACGGGAATGTTCTGCCTGTAGTGACATCGTGAAATTTCTGGATCAAATCACGTGAGCTATATAAAGGGAGGCTAGCCGCGGACAGTCAGAGTTGGACGCCGTGGGGGAGTCAATGTGACACTCAGTGAATTGGGTTTCGGTGGCTGGGCTGAGGGCGACAGAGTGTTGGCTGTCGCCAGTGTCCCACTGAGGTCTAAACGAGGAGCTGTTGTTGTGGTGTCGGGGAGATCAGTGTGTAGGTGAAGACGATAGAACGAAAGATTGTACTGTGTGTTCGTGTAATTCTGTGGACTGAGGATCGCCGTGAGCCAGCGAGGAAACGCGCTATCGTGAGTGCGAGGATAAATGGACCTGCGTTAATGTTCGCCGTTGTGAGTATCGTCCTGCTGTTGAATACTTTTGAGCTGTTCGGTTGTTCATTGCATCGGACTGTGTGAAGTACTGGACTATCATTGGAGTCGAACCGACGAACAGTCGTCGTGTGTTGTATAGCCAGGGACACTGTGTTCAAATCCAGCTGTGTACGCGCAGTGGCTGTAGGAGATGACTGGACTTGGGGGAAAGTGAAAGTAAGGATTAGTGTCCCAGGTAAAGGAACAGGCTGGACCCTTGCTGCGCCAATAAGAGGAACCCCACCCCTCCACCATTTTCTATCGTGCAAAAGTCATTATATTCCATCTCCGTGCAAATGGTACCGTAACAAGTCCCCTGGCCTGAAAGACGGCGTCACCGTCTACGAGGCCCGCCTCCCCCTTCATGGGAGGAATGAAAACATTTTAGTAGTAGTAGTAAATGTTACTCAGTCGGTGAATGCGGAGTGGGCCTCGGCTGGTCCGTGGTTCAACAGCTCTGCACGCTGACCGGCCAACCGAGCATTGGAGGGGTGGCCATGGCTCTACCTCTCTATTCGGGAGACGGTAAAGGGCTGGACCTCACGGCTGGTCCCCACCGTCGGCTGTCCTGAGAATGTTTCTCCGTGGTTTTCCATTCTCCTGCACTAAGGCGAATGCCGGGACAGTTCCTATAGTATTCCACGGCCGCCAATCTCCTCACCTTCTCCGAGCATCTCCTTCACCGTAACAAATCTCCCGGCCTGAGAGACGCGTTACCGTTTAAGAGGCCTGCCTCCTCCCCGAACAAATATCCCGTATTCAGAAAAAGTTCCACGAGGCTGTCCTGAGAATGTTTCTCCGTGGTTTTCCATTCTCCTGCACTAAGGCGAATGCCGGGACAGTTCCTATAGTATTCCACGGCCGCCAATCTCCTCACCTCCGAGCATCTCCTTCACCGTAACAAATCTCCCGGCCTGAGAGACGCGTTACCGTTTAAGAGGCCTGCCTCCTCCCCGAACAAATATCCCGTATTCAGAACAAGTTCCACGAGGCCTGTCGAGGTTTGTAAATCGACATGGAAGCGGGTAATTCGGCGTTGACAGATATGTCGCATGGTTATTAACTTGAATATTTTTAGAAAGTGTTTGCATATGGCTAATGGTCAATTTTGTCCATTTGCATGGCATGGTGTTCATTGGGAACATTTTAAGGAATGATGGCACAAGAGCCACAACCATAACCATATGTAAGAGATGTTAATTTTTTTTGTGTGTTACAACGGAAGTCTTACATGTAACAAGACTCGATATTGAGCTATCATGATATTCTGTTTGTGTAGTTTTCTTTCTCCCATTGTACGGCAGAAAGGAAGATGTTTTTATTACTTGTTGCCGTATTATTTCAGCGGATCTTCAAAGTTGTTGTTTCATCATTATCCGCGGAAGGTGTAGTGGAAGCACGGCTCGCTGGGTCCTGTTTCTTGTGTTTCAAGAGTTTACTGAACGATACGGGCCAAGAGTTCCTCATCTCCTGCCATGCGGTAGTTGAGTGATCACTCATTACAAGCACTTCAAGCCTATAAAAAAAAACCTGTTAAGTATGCCCTCCACAATCCCTTGACTGCAGTAATTCTTATTTCCTCCATCACTCGGCAACATTCTACTGGTAGTGCGGAAACCACAGATTTTGGCCGGCGTCAGGGTCACACATATTTGCCATGTGTTTAAGGTAGTAAACGATGATACATCCCCACAAAATTAGGCTACCATCGTCTTGGTTTTCCAGGACGGTCTCAACTTGAAGCTAGGTGTCCCTTGTCCCGAATATTCCGGTTTCTGAAGAATTCGTTTCAGTGTGACCTTATTTTGAGAAAGAGACAGTTTGTGCTGGCCACTATTCATAATGAATATTCAGATCAAAATTAAGAGAAACCCATCCCCCTTGGAAGTGCGTAAAGTACAGTTGTACTGATTTCGCGGAAAGCGACACACACCGTCTTGGTTTTTTTTTTTTTGTTTTTTTGTGCTAGTTGCTTTACGTCGCACCGACACAGATAGGTCTTATAGCGACGATGGGACAGGGAAGGGCTAGGAGTGGGAAGGAAGCGGCCGTGGCCTTAATTAAGGTACAGCCCCAGCATTTGCCTGGTGTGAAAATGGGAAATCACGGAAAACCATTTTCGGGGTTGCCGACAGTGGGGTTCGAACCTATCTCCCGAATACTGGATACTGGCCGCACTTAAGCGACTGCAGCTATCGAGCTCGGTCCGTCTTGTTCAGATGGGCAATATCGGCTGTGTCGTCTCAGAACTCACGAGTATCAACATTCACGAATTCCAAAAAGAGTGTTAGTAAGAGTAGTTTCTTTACCTGGGCCAGTCTCAAAGCTCAACGAGCCGGACCAGTTCTTCTCTACCCACATAACGACTGTAGATATTTGAAAATGTAATCGTAATTGTGCGAAAAGGTGCATTGTTAGCGCCAGGAGGAACTGCGTGCCGTCTTGTAGAAATTGGCATCTCTTTCATAAAGAAGTCGGCCTGTCGTGTAGCCTCGCACAAAGTACACGTGACAGGAGGTTGAGAAACCCACAAGACGGGAGGTACACACTGGTGGCTGTTTCACTTAAAACGCTATTGTCACTTGCATTAACCTTACCGGCACACGCGGATGACAGTCTTTTATGACAAAACCATACTGTTTCGCCCGACCTGTTTTCTCTCTGCTTCTAAAACCTATAACCGTTGTACACAAAATTTAGTTTACCCTTTTGCGAAGTAATGAATTCCATGTTGTGCACTACTCGATGACACCAAGCAGAAAAACTGAGTAAAGATCAGTGTTGTACTCCGAGATTTTGGTCTGTGGTAGGATGACAATTCCTATTAATAATACATTCAAAGAGTGGGCGAACAAACATGGGTTGAAGGGCAGCGTGAGTCGCCGCACATCTCATCCCTCGTGTGGTCATCGCAGGCACCTTCTGTCCGGAGTCGTGAATTTTGAGACTCATTAGAATGTTAATTTAGCTACTAGTTTGTAGTTGTGAGTTTTGAGACGTAATCATGTACGTATATATTGTACGCGCACTTTTTAGTGATAAATTTTTGTACTCGGTTGAGGAGTAAGAAGGGAGCACTGTGGATTCCGGTAGTACTGCCAACAGAATGGAAATGAAATCAGAATTGAATCGATAATGTGATCAATCGATATGAATTTTCTAAACCTTTATTATCTTAAGCCAACAACTGTGTCACACACACAATAAATTATACTATATAACATTTCCTGATGTGAAACGTGTTCCTAGCATGAATTCTATAGTTTGGCTTTGCTGTGTAAACAACAAGAGTACGAGTACTTAAAGTGTACGCCAGATGTCGATGATAAATATTAAAAAGTGCGCAGATATTATGTATGTATGTATGTATGTATGTATGTATGTATGTATGTATGTATATATGTATGTATGTTTTTTTTGCCAGTTGCTTTACGTCGCACCGACACAGATAGGTCTTATGGCGACGATGGGACAGGAAAGGTCTAGGAGTGGGAAGGAAGCGGCCGTGGCCTTAATTAAGGTACAGCCCCAGCATTTACCTGGTGTGAAAATGGGAAACCACGGAAAACCATTTTCAGGCCTGCCGACAGGGTGGCGTGCCAGATGCGACCGTGCCGCATGCGACCCGTGCCACTAGCGACCGCATAATCTGTAACCGTGCCGGATGCTACCGGCGTTGACAAGCAAATTGTCATTTGATAAGTTCTGTCATCACCCATGATAAAGTAAGCTAAACGAAGTGCAATGCCATTTCAATAAGTCCTATAAGCAGCTACTGCCCCTACTTTACATAACACTTCTGGCGGAAACTCGTTTTACAACACGAAATATGGTGATGCGTTTACGTCTTTTCCCACCGGGCGAGTTGGCCATGCGGTTAGAGGCGCGCGGCCCTGAGCTTGCATCCGGAAGATAGTGGGTTCGAATCCCACTGCCGGCAGCCCTGAAGATGGCTCTCCGTGGTTTCCCATTTTCACACCAGGCAAATACTGGGGCTGTACTTTAAGACCAGGGCCGCTTCCTTCCCATTCCTATCCCTTTCCTATCCCATTGTCGCCTTAAGACCTGTCTGTGTCGGTGCGAAGTAATGCCACTAGCAATAAAAAAGATCCTAATTCTCTGAAATTATTTACGACTTAAGGCCTACTTACTTATCGTGCCCTATTAGTACCAGGAGTGTCCAAGGACGTGTTCAGCTTACCTGGTGCAGGTCTTTCTACCTGACTCCCTTGGGCGGCCTGCGCGTCTGGATGTGGGATTATAACGCACTAGGGAGAGATGAAACCCGGTTTCGGCACGTAGCCTACTCCTCTCGAATAATACCAAGGGGTCTGCTCAATGCTTTACGTCGCCATCCGACGGCCCAATCACCATCAACAGCATCATATGCCCTCACTTCATTTGAACACTGCGAAAATGTTTGGATTTGAATCCTGGCTTTTGGCATGCAATCTAGTGATTATAAACTGTCTACCACCAACTTTTCTACCTTGCCGGCCAACATCCTGATGGTGATTTTTTTTCCATCCAGGCTAAGTGTCTCAGACGGCTCAGACGATTGAGATGCTGGTCTTCCGACTCCAACTTGGCAGGTTCGATCCTGGCTCAGTCCGGTGGTATTTGAACGTGCTCAAATACGTCAGCCTTGTGTCGGTGGACTTACTGGCACGTAAAATAACACCTGCCGGGCTAAATTCCGGCACCTCGGCGTCTCCTTAAACCATAAAAGTAGTTACTAGGACGTAAAGCCAGCAACATTATTATATTTTTCTTTCGACCAACGGCACTCGAACCTGCTAACAACAGTGTCAGACCTTTATTTTAGAAAATACCAATTAGCTACTTATAAGCAATCTGCCACTTGGTGACAGCCCTTAACGCAGATCAATTGTAAGTGATTGATGGGTCGCATGTGGCACGATGCTTTTCCGCTCGGTCGCTATTGGCACGATAATGGCCGGGTCGCATCCGGCACGGTCGCATCTGGCACGTAACCGCCGACAGTGGGGTTCAAACCTACTATCTCCCGAATACTGGATACTGGCCGCACTTAAGCGACTGCAGCTATCGAGCTGTATGTATGTATGTATGTATGTATGTATGTATGTATGTATGTATGTATGTATGTATGTATGTATGTATGTATGTATGTATATTCAGTCCTTAGCCCTAAGGCTGGTTGGATCCTCAACAGCTCTGCGATCAGCTGTCGTAGATGGCCTAGGCATCACTGAAGAGGCGTACTTGGGAAATGAGTGAGGTAGTGTCCCGTTGCTTTCCTCACCGAGCCAGAAGTTGCTATTACATATCAGTCTGCCAAGCCCACTGAAATGCACGCATCATCCGACCCTATGAACAACATTTTCACACCATTCACAGCGGAGACCGTCTGCATAAGGAATAGCATTACTAGCATCACTCATACCTCAGTCACTTTCATATTGTCAAAGCCAACATCGATGTTTGTGTTTGCAATTGGAAACGTTAGCTCCGCAACTGGTGCCAGTCCCTTGGTGCCACTATTCATGTCGCCAGTCAACATTTGAGTCGGGTGTACCTTTTTGGCGCCAGTTTCCTTTGTCAGGGGAATTCTACATCTTCAAACGGTTGCGTTATTTGCGATGTACGCGTGTTTATATTCTTTCATCACTGAGCGAGTCGGTTACGCGGTTTGAGTGATGTAGCTTTAGCTTACATTCAGGAGATAGGTTCGAACGCATCGACAGGCTTGAATATTGTTTTCCGTGCGAAACTAGGTATCCTCGCCCGCCATTTTGGTTCATTCCTGCACTACGTTGGTAAGGCAGTTGACCGCCCCAGACTTGTATATCCCTCTTTTTTTACTGTTCTCGACGCTAGAAAATAATGCTAAACTAACATACTGTAAAAATACTCATTCTCAGTATTACTCAAACGTCTACTCAACATAAATATTAGTGTATTTCGTACATTATTGTGTAATTTTTACTCGAGACGGTGATTGTAAAAGCAAGGTCGTTGATAGTTTGCCTTTTAATAAACAAACAAACTATGCATGTACTCTCACTGGACAAATATTAGAAAAAATAGCTTACTAATATTTTTTTTTACTATTATGTTACTGATAAGTAGAAAGGTTGTTCGTAAGCTATGCGCCGCGATACCGTCTAATGAAATGAGGGACACCGAGGTATTGATATAGGCTACTGTCATTCTTAAATCGTGGAATTTGACGAGGTAATCGGTCAGTGTCGAAGATATATAAATTGTGATAGAAGGTTTTGATACCACATGATCTCAGTCGGTATTTCATACTTCCGTAAAATTGATTCAGCGCTATTTTCGATGTTGTCGAAGTAATAAGAAAAATATTCGTCGAACAAAAATAACACTGAAAAGTGATGTACGAAGACGAATACACCCAAGAAACTGGGATTCTTTAAGTTTATTTCTTTCTGAAAAAATATATCTCCTTTCTTATTTACCAGTATTTAAAAACATTCTATGTGCAAAATAAACTTAATTTTTGGTGAGTGTTTTTTTTTTTTTTTTTTTTTTTACAACTTGCTTTACGTCGGACCGACACAGATGGGTCTTATGGCGACGATGGGACAGGGAAGGGCTAGGAGTGGGAAGAAAGCAGCCGTGACCTTAATTAAGGTACAGCCCCAGCCAGCATTTGCCTGATGTGAAAATGGGAAACCACGGAAAACCATCTTCAGGGCTGCCGACAGTGGGGTTCGAACTCACTATCTCCCGAATACCGGATACTGGCCGCACTTAAGCGACTGCAGCTATCGAGCTCGGTTTTGGTGAGTGTTATGAATCTCATCAGCTTATGCAGTTGTAATGAACAGAGGATTTTAATTTGTTCCACCGAACATTCATGAAACTTCTATAGCTGAATCTTCTCTCCCAACCTGAAGCATTGCACAGATAATCAGTTACCAGTGACTTGTGAGGGGAGTGACCCACGAGCTGTGGAGCAAATTGAAATTTTTTGACTTTGGCAAAGTTAACAGCGTGGTACTTAGTTTTTACAGAGATTCCTCTGCTTTGAGGAGGATTTCTCAACACGACTCACCTTATTAAACTTCAAAAGTTTGCAACATTGGTTAACTTGCTCAGGCAGCACTTTAAAGAAAAACATATTTTAGTACATTTTACAAATTTACTGTCTCCTTTTATTACAATATTTCTTTCTTTCTTAATCTGTTTACCCTCCAGGGTCGGTTTTTCCCTCGGACTCAGCTAGGAATCCCACCTGTACCGCCTCAAGGGCAGTGTCCTTGAGCTTCAGACTCTAGGTCGGGGGATACAACTGGGGAGATGACCAGTACCTCGCCCAGGCGGCCTCATCTGCTATATTGAACAGGGGCCTTGGTGGGGGATGGGGGGATTGGAAAGGATAGACAAGGAAGAGGGAAGGAAGCGGCCGTGGCCTTAAGTTAGGTACCATCCCGGCATTTGCCTGGAGAAGTGGGAAACCACGGAAAACCACTTCCAGGATGGCTGAGGTGGGAATCGAACCCACCTCTACTCAGTTGACCTCCCGAGGCTGAGTGGACCCCGTTCCAGCCCTCGTACCACTTTTCAAATTTCGTGGCAGAGCCGGGAATCGAACCCGGTCCTCCGGGGGTGGCAGCTAATCACCACTACACCACAAAGGGAGACTTATTACAGTATTCACAAAACAATAACATTCCATTCCTTGCTTACGTTTTCTCTTCTTTTCCGAAGCAGTTCCATACATTTTACCTCGTTTCCGTACATTTTCTTTAAAATCCACAATAGTATAGGATCGAATTTTGAAGAAGTGTCCAACAGTTATTTTTTTTAACAGTACGTTGGAGAACATGTAGCTACTGATACATTTATCATTTTCTCCGTTACAAGATTTGCACTATTTTGCATTATATAATGCTTATAGTCCCTATAGAAGACCTCACAGTTACAAATTAATTTTACAACTTCACAATTTGGTTTCTTTAGACCACCCCAATAAAAAATATGAATATTTCAGAGCTTGAGTCAGAAAGCTCATAGTTTAAAACCTGTCTGCATATAGGCCTATCACAGATCTTTGTTTACAAAAATGCATTTGTTGTACTACCACCAACGTTAAACATATTATTTCTGTCATATGAAGTTAGTTTTGACAAATATTGTAACTGTGGTGTTTGGATGTTGAACTCCTGTTGCCGGACTTTGGGGGCAGAACTGAATATTGAATGATCAATGTGACTGAATTAAGGGGTGTAGTATTGTCATTGGGAGCTGGATGCAGGTTTAAATCAGGAGTTGAAGTAGAAGGTGTAGCAGAGGGAGTGGAGGCTTAATGCAGACCGGAAGGGAATATAAACAACCTCCATTCCGCAGTAGAGACATTAACGCACTACAATTGAGTGCAGAACAACTAACCATTATTCAATAAATATCCACACAAATTTAGCACTATTCTGTCCATGCACGCGGTGATTAAAGCAATACGTTCAACGTGACGAAGCGAGCGCTCATAGGAGAAAATAGAGTTTGATCACATGGCCCATTGCGCATGAATGAACCAAAATGGCGGCTAAGCATACCCATCTTATAGAGCCTTATGCGAAACGGCTACGCAGTTCGCGGCACATAGCTATGAGCTTACATTCAGGAGTCTGTGGGTTCGAATTCCACCATCAGTAGCATTGAAGATGGTTTTCCGTAATTTCCCATTTTTACATCGGCCAAATGCTGGGGATGTAGCCTTTCCTTAATTAAGGTCACAGTAATTTCCTTCCCAGTCCTAGCCCTTTCCTATCCCATCGTCACCATGAGATCTTTCTTTAAAGTGGTGGTGTTCCTTCGTCATTTTACGTGTTAATCATTGAGTGAAAACTTGCCAACGCCTTAGATCAAGAAGGATTTTTTGCCAGTGTTTTTACGTCGCACCAACTCAGGTATTTTGGCGACGGGTAAGGCTGTAACTGGAAAGGATTCGTTCGTGGCCTTAATTAAGACACAGCCTGGTGTGGAAATGGGAAACCACGGAAAACCATCTTCAATGCTGCTGATGCTGGAGTTCAAATCCACTATCCCCGAATGTAAACTCATAGCTACGTGGCCCAAACCACGTAGCCAAACTCACCTTCTTAAGATCTACTGAAGCACTTGCAGAAACATAAGAGCAAGCAAGGATTCAAGAGTAGCGGATGAGAAGTCAACATCTAAATTGCATCTAAATGAATGGTTGATGCCAAATGAACATCTCCCTCTTGACCACTCGATAGATCGGGTGACTTGAAATCACTCAATAGACAGTGTGCAGATGTCACGAGATGCAGGACATACCTGAAGAAATTACACTTCCAGTTTGATGCCCACAATGTGTGAATGTTGGGAAAAGCAGACCATAGCAATGTGGTACATGCACAGCGGAAGCCCTGCTCAAGACCAGTTTTTGGCCCGTGAAGTGTAATCCTGTGACCACATTTCGCAGTATATACAATATATAATAAATACATTCTTATATATTTTTATGTATGGGTTCTAATCACGTCTGGTTAATTGCTCTGACTTGGGGACTAGCTGTTTCTTTTTGTACCGACACACTCCTCTTCATATTCACTACCGACCACCACAGAAACGCTCAATAGTGAATACATCCCTTCGCTCAGGTTTGGTGTCAGGGAAGGCATGTGGACGTAAAACTGCGCCAAGTCCACATGTGCGACACCGCACTCGACAATGACAACAATATCTAAAAAATGGCCTGTCGCTATCGTGATAAAATTCTTAAATTGTACGAAATATGCATACGTGCGCCTCTGAAACCAAACTACTTTTTTAAAAAATTAAGACAGGATTAATAGAGGTGGTCTACGTCGAATATTTGTATATGTTGAGTTTGCAACAGGTTTTTTCTATCTTACCTTCAACTTCTTTGAAATCATTTAAAAAATGACTTGGTAAAGAACTAATAGAGAACCTGCCAACTGGACCGCAGCCCTAAATGCTGATCAGTGGTAACATTAATTGATTCAAGTTACGATTTGCACCCGAACATCACACTTATCCGCATTACACCTCATGGAACCATATTTCCAACCACTAGTGCATACTGAGTGAAAACTGTAGAAACAGACTCTGGCACCATGAAAATCACATCTTTCTGGCGCGAGTAAACTCTCCTTTACACAGTCAGCAACAGTACGGTGTTATCCTGCCCTAGGTTCTGTCAAGTGTAGGTGTCTGAAGACGGCAAACCTGTAAGGTGCTGGTGGTCTGGTCATGGCATGTTCTTCTTATCGTGTTTCTTAGCCACTGTCACAACCTACACATCAATAATATTATGTCATCGACCATGAACCTCTTACATTCAATGAGGACATAAGTCGTTTTAAGATAGTAAAAGGGAAGGGTTTACTGAATAATGTTGCTTGTAAGTAGGCCTACTCACCTTTTGTCCTCAAGATTACGAGATCGAATCCTAGAACAACTGGCTGACATTTGAGAGTGCTGAAATGTGAGACAACTTCGACAGTAGATTTACCGGTGCGTTAAAGAACCTATTTCGAGGGCAGTTTTTTCGGATATTTTCAAGTAAACGTGCCCAAAATACAAATATAAAATTTTGGTGCAAGTAGACACTTCAAACTTGAGGGCACATTGTGTTTCTCTTTCTTTGTATGTGAGGCCATTTTTAAAGGTTCTGTGACGTTAGATCAAACCTGCGTGTTCCTTTCTCTGGGTATGCGCACTCCAGTTTTTTTCTTTTTCTCAAAGTAACATATTGAATTCAAAATGTTCCATAAAAATCTGTTTTAACCTGATTAACTTCAGCTTAGCCCAAACGTATTCCTTAATGTTATTAATAATTTGTAGCATTCTTTTTAAAATGGTTTGATAATTTCAGAAATATCTTGAGTCAACTCATGGAAAAAAATCAACTGTTGTTAAAATATATATTTTTAAATGAATAACAAAATACTACACATTATTCCTTTGACACTCCTAATCTTGAAATTTCAAACGAGAAAACAAAAATGGTGCGCTTGGGACATTTTTAAAGCAATAATTTCGAAGCTAATTGTTCAACTATTTTATTTTTGTTAATCGAGACTCTGTTTACTGCCTCGCCAAATGTGGTGTAAATCAGACTAAATTTAACAGAATAGAAAACTCACACGAATCCCCGCCTTAAGAATCCGGCGTCTCCTTAATATTTAAAGTAGTTTATTTCAAAATAACAAAATGGTCTGGGGATTTGCTGTAAGATCTAAACAGTTAAATAATGTTTCCCGACTTAAGTGCGGCCAGTATCCAGTATTCGGGAGATAGTAGGTTCGAACCCCACTGTCGGCAGCCCTGAAAATGGTTTTCCGTGGTTTCCCATTTTCACACCAGGCAAATGCTGGGGCTGTACCTTAATTAAGGCCACGGCCGCTTCCTTCTCACTCCTAGCCCTTTCCTGACCCATCGTCGCCATAAGACGTATCTGTGTCGGTGCGACGTAAAGCAACTAGCAAAAAAAAAAAAAAAAATGTTTCCCGCGGTTTCTGTAGGTTTTGAGGGAAGGGAATACACGTGACCTGCAGTAATGGAAATCTAATTTTAAAACCATTTTATTCGGCACATTCTTTCGATGAAGCGAAATGTCAGAAGCAGGCTAATACTTTCTGCTATCAGCCGACTCTGCCGGGATTCGACCTCACAACCCTGATTGTAAAAGGCCGACGTTTAACAGAGTATCTTATTCGACCAGCCTTGTTAAGAACAGGGTCGTGTGGTTCATCAGTGTTGATGTATCTTTCTCGATATTTTATCACCTACTTTATATTAAGAATAAAGGGCTGTTTGGCCGAGGCGGCAAAAGTGTGATCGTTTCATCCGGAAGATGACGTAATATTATCGATTCGTAGATACAAGATGAGAAGACCATAACGTAGCTTCGTACCGTGTCCAGACTACCAGCATCTTGCAGGTTTGCCGTCCTGAGACAATTGCACTTGACAGAACCTAGGGCAGGAACACGCCACACTTGCTTGTTGTGTAAAGTCGGAAGATTTAGAAACGAGTTTTCCACTCCCGGATATGCTCATGGCCCTGAGGCTCACTCAGCCTATAGCACAACAAGTTGAAATAAAATCCTAGAAGCCAAACAATATAAGTGCTAGTTCGGTCAGTCTCTGCTCGGTTTCTTTCGACGCAGATTAATATTTCGTAACCTTAATATTAGTCAATAAATGCCCTAGACAGCGGTGAAAACTGCTCCAAAATCCGTTCGACGGTTCTCGAGATTAACGCGCATAAAGACAGGTTAACATCTAGCGGAACTTTATTTTGTATGTGTAGATGTTTACTCTATCCATTGCTAAGAAGAATACAAAAGAATACACAAAGAAAATCACTGACGTTTTTTCCCGCATGTGGCTGGAACGAAACCTAAGTTTATAGTGAAAAAAGACTTCATTTTGTATTTTTCTACCATGGATGCATTAAATGGCTACCAACCAATCTTCAGGGCCACTTATCTCCCGGATGCAGGCTCACAGCTACTCGCACCTAACCGCACGGCCAACTCGCCCGGTAAATTCAGACAGTGCAACGCACTACCAACCGCCACAGAAACACGCAGTAGTGATTACATCCCTCCATGTAGGGTTGGCGACAGGAGGGTCATCCGGATGTAAAACGGCCAAACCCACATATGTGACACACTTCGCACCCGTGAACCCACATGTATGGGAAAAGCGGTGGAAGAAGAAGAAGAAGAACAGTTTAATTCTAATATTATATTAATTTACCAAGTAGTCAAATACAGTTAGACACATAGGGAGCTGAAACCTGGACAATTCATAAAGTCGACAGGAGACTGAAGCGATGGAAATGTGGGTGTACCGCTGAGTTCTAAGAGTATCCTGGACCGAACATCGGGCGAACGTTTCTGTCCTAGAAGAGCTCAAAACCAAGGACAGGCTCATGAAGAAGATTAACCAGGCCTATTTGAGATACTTTGGCCACTTATCAAAGAGGACTGGAGATACGGAAAAACTGATTGTTGAGGGCAAAGTGCAATGAAGAGCTCCAACAAGGTATTGACCAGATGAAGGAGTTGGTTGGGAGGTCTCTACGTCAAGCGGCGCCTCTAGCGCAGAATGGAAGAACATGGCGAAAATTCTGCAGCCACACATGGCATGCCACTACACGCTGTGAAAAGTACATGGGAAGGAGGGAGAGATGGTTAGACCTATTTCTTATCTTATGCAGATTCTTCCTGAAGGTGCTTTTCAGGCTCATTGACATGTAAACTATCAATACATTAAATTCATTTCTCTCTCGTGCAGTTGATAATGTCATTTTATTACCTAAAAGCAAGTACTATCAGTATAAGATTTTTAAATTGCAAAGAATAGAAGAGAATACTCCCATTCCCTAGTGCCTGATCACCTGAAACTGGGCAGTGAGTATTCCATTTTGTTTTTAGACATCTATTGATTTTCCTGGTTACAAATATTTTGTCTATTACAGTACTACATTAAATTAATATCTTGCTGAGAGAGGGTAGAAGATCCTCGAAGGACAGATGCTCTTAGACAAGGATTACCAAGAAGTACTGCCCAGTAATTAGTTTGAAGAGAAAGCAGTCAAAACCATACATTAAATTTTGGTTAATTATAAATGAGAAATCCAAAGGCAGCTGCCCTGTGAGAGAAGTGCTTTATTTTACTTTGCAGTCAAACCGTATAAGTGATGGTGTTCGAAATGCAGAGAGTATCTTATATTGTCGATGAATTTGTATTCAATAGTTTGAAAAAAATATTGATAAAATGGGAACTATCCTGCGAGCGCCAAACTACATTCCTAAGAATTCCCAGCGTTTTATTTTGTGTTTTTCAGACATTAGAAGGACAAGATGTAAGTTTTTAATGTCCTAGCACTGATTCATTTGTCCACACTTAATGAATGTTATCGCCGACGATAGCTCCCCATGCCGGGCTGAGTAGCTCAGACGGTTGAGGCGCTGTTCCTCTGACCCCAACTTGGCAGGTTCGATTCTGGCTCAATCCGGTGGTATTTGAAGGTGCTCGAATACGTCAGACTCGTGTCGGTACATTTACTGCCACGTAAAGGAACTTCTGCGGGACTAAATTCCGGTACCTTGGCGTCTCCGAAAACCGTGAAAGTAGTTAGTGGGACGTAAAGCCAATAACAATATTATTATAGCTCCCCTTAGCCGAGGATTGGCAGGAAGTACTACCAGTAAATAGTTAAAAGAGAACCCAGTCAAAATCATACATTAAATTTTGGTTAATTATAAATGATAAATCCAAAGGCAGCTACCCCGTTGGGTAAGTGCTTTATTTTACTTTTCAATCGAACTGTACAGGTGATGATGTACCAATTTGTCTTAAACTGTTTGAAAAAAAAAAACCGGAACTATCCCGCGAGCGCCAAACAACAATCCTATGACTTCCCAGCGTTATATCTTGAATTTTTCTTTCTGGTACTAGGAGGACAAGATGCATATTTTATGTGCTAGTACTGTCTAATTTGTCCACCCTTAATGAATGTTATCACGGACTTTTCTTTTTTTTTGGTGATGTTCTCGTACCGTGCTACCGGCATCTGTTCCGATGCCCTTCTCTGTAGCCAGGTCATCAGCAGCAACCCGTGACCTTGCCAGAGCCATTCACAGGAATATTTATAAAGTTTACGTAATAATGAGCTGTTAGGATTTTCGCTTCATCTGTTACGGTGTAGAAGTAAGCGTATTCAATTCCATTTGCCTCTCGGAGGAAACGCCACTTTACCATGGAAAACTACTTGTCAAAACGCTAATTTATTGTCGTCATTATAATTAGTGTGCGCAACTGCGTAACATGAAGTCCTACGACGAGCGAACGCTGCTGCATTTGCTATGAAGGAGTAACCTAGTAATAATAATAATAATAATAATAATAATAATAATAATAATAATAATAATGGTGCTGTGCCTTAATTAAGATCACGGCCGCTTCCTTCGCACTCCTATCCCTTTCCTATCCCATCGATCGTCGCCGTAAGACCTATCTATGTCGCTGCGTCGTAAAGCCAATTGTAAAATAATAATAATAATAATAATAATAATAATAATAATAATAATAATATAATAATAATAATGATAATAATAATAACAACAATAATGATAATTGATCAATATATCAGACTGGGTTTTCACTGGCATTTTGGAATGGAGGGTGCGATCACTGGTTGAGAGTAAGTTGGATGAAAACCAGTGTGGTTTGAGACCACAGAGGGGCTGTCAGGATCAGATTTTCAGTATGCGCGAGGTAATTGAGAAATTTTTCGACAGGAATAGACAGTTATGCTTAGGTTTTGTAGATCTAGAGAAAGCATATGACAGAGTATTATTATTATTATTATTATTATTATTATTATTATTATTATTATTATTATTATTATTATTATTATTATAGTGTAATGTACATATTTAGCTTCTTACTCATGTACATAGATCACTTTTATGCCCATACTTATATTTCCATTTACTTTATTATTTATTGTGTTCTCTTTATGCATTGCTTATTTTTTCAGTTTGCAACTTACTTTTTCTTTATGACTTTGTCTCATTCTCATTATTTTTACTCTTCAAATTTTATTCGATTTTATTTGTTGAACTCTGCTTTCTTTCTTCATTATATGCTGTCCAAATCTGTAATTTTTAGCCAATCTTTGATTTTATGATAGAATAGTACATTTCTTTTATATATGTATTATCTGTAAATTAATTATGTGGTTAAGTGTAAGAGAGGGCCATGAGCCCTAACTTCGCCACTGCTAAAGTTAATAAATAAATAAATAAATAAATAAATAAATAAATAAATAAATAAATAAATAAATAAATAAATAAATAAATAAATAAATAAATAAATAAATAAATAAATAAATAAATAAATAAATAAATAAATAAATAAATAAAATATGTTAGCTGTACTGTGAGACCATGGGATGAAGGGTAGATTTTAAAAGCAATCAAAGCGGCAGAATGAGTTATTGGTATTAACAGGAGATAGACAAGGCTGTAATTTTTCATCCTGTTCATAGTTTACATGGATCATCTACTGAAAGTATAAAGTGACACGGAGGGATTCAGTTAGTTGAAAATGTAGTAAGCAGTTTAACCTATGCCGACGACTTAGTCTCAATGGCACAAGCATCCAGGCTGATATCTTGGAACATGAACATACGTGCAATGAACAAGACTAAAGTGATGTCACTAGGGAAGAAACCTAAGAGAATTTAATGTCAGGTTGGGAACACAAAACTGGAACAGGTAGATAATTTCAAATATTTAGGATATGTTTTCTCCCAGGAAGGTAGTGAGATTGAATCACGGTGCAGCAAATCTTATGCAGTGAGTTCGCAGTTGCGATCAACTGTATTCTGTAAGTAAGAAGTCAGCTCCTGGACGAAACTATCTTTACACTGGTCTGTTTTCAGACTAACTTTGCTTTAAGGAAGTGAACGCTGTATGGACTCGTGATGCCTTATTATTCATAAGGTAGAAGAAACAGGATATCTTAAGAAGCAATAGACATGAAAGTAGTGAGAATGATCGCTTGTACAAACAGGTGGAAACAATGGCAGAAGGGTACTCGGAATGAAGAGATAAAGGCTAAATTAGGAATGAACTCGATTGATGAGGCTGTGCGCATTAACCGGTTTCGGTGGTGGGGGTCATGTACAACGAATTGAGGACAAGTTACCTAGGAGAATAATGGACTTGGTTGTGGAGGGTAAGAGAAGTAGAGGGACATGGTTAGGCTCAGTTTCTAATGATTTAATTATAAGAGTTATAGAAGTAAATGACGCCGCAGAGCTAGTAACAGACAGACGATTGAGGTGGCATTTAGTAAATTCACAGAGGCTTGCAGACTGAACGCTGAATGGCGTAACAGTCTATAACGAAGGCGTAGAATAATAATTGTGTGACAGGACCAAGTAGTAGCCACAAAGAACTACCGAAAACATATCATTAGAGACCAAGAACTCTAACCACCTCTCTGGAATGTACAACGCGGGTAGAGAAAATATTGAACACATCATAGTGGCTGCTCTACAGCTAGCCTCTGCTGAGTACTCCTAGTGATATGAAAACGTTGCTAGTCATTCCAGAGTGGATATTTTGTAGAAAGGTCTTATCAGTGTTTTTTATGGAGGTTGGGGGAAGGGGGCTAGCCCGCACCCCCTTTCTTGGCGATCAACACAAGCTGCACCGCCTCTGATATGCTGTTAATTATAAGAGAGACAGCAGGGAGGATTGGAAAAGTGATACCATAGCGAGTACCACTCGTTAAGGTGATTCTGAGGAAGTATCGGCCTGTTTCCGTAATCAGTGTTCTACCAGGCATATATGGTGATAGGTAAAAGATATTGGTGGAATCGAGTAGTAAGGGCCATGGAAAGAAACCCCATATAATCGGTAACAGAAAGATGCCTTCATGTAAAACCTATTTTGTATATAGCGCATGCAAGGATGTAAACTGGATGGTCCAGAGGTTATGTTAGTTGTGGAATAGTTTATCATGAACAAGCTATGTCCATATTCCGTTCTGGTGTTGCCTCAGGGGATCAGTCCGTTTCGGCACTGCTGTGGCTAGCGTGACTACCAATCCCTGTCGCTAGAAATCCTAGAACTAATGACACCGTCTGGTCTCCATGAGGTGCCTGGTACCCATATAGTTTCCAGTATCGGGGAATGAGACCACGCCCGACGGGGCGGGGGGCGTAATGGCGATGGCGAACACACGGCGGTAGGCGTCCTTCCTCGCTGCCCTTGCCCGGTAAACGGCGCAACTGCGATGGGAGACCGGCGCCTCCCTAAGGTGTCGAACTAGCTGTGTCTTGATAACCATAATAGAGGTTGCAGCGTACCGGAAGCCCACAGGTAACCTGACGGTGACCACAGATCATACAGCTGAGACACTGCAAGAGTTGTCCGGCTCCATGGCTAAAGGGTTAGCGTGCTGGCCTTTGGTCACAGGGGTCCCGGGTTCGATTCCCGGCAGGGTCGGGAATTTTAAGCATCATTGGTTAATTTCCCTGGCACGGGGGCTGGGTGTATGTGAAGTCCTCATCATCATTTCATCCTCATCACGACGCGCAGGTCGCCTACGGGAGTCCAAACGAAAGACCTGCACCTGGCGAGCCGAACATGTCCTCGGACACTCCCGGCACTAAAAGCCATTCGCCATTTCATTTCATTACTGCAAGAGTTGCTGGGGGGGACATTTTCTTCTAATCTGACTCCTATCATTCATGTAGAGAACTACATATCCTCTGGAGTTAATGACGGCTGTAGTTTCCCGTTGTTTTCAACCGTGTAACCGTGTCATTGTTAAAACCAACTTTCGATTAACCATTCGTTAGTCTGGTCTCTCGACACATACCCTTCCGCTATGGTTGCACGGTGCACCTACGGCTGTGCTGCTTGCTTCATTGGGACGTACGTAGATTATAAATCAGCGACATTTTGGGTAAGTTGCGATGTGACCTCACTGAAGGTTCCCTTGTGAGTAACTATTCTACATCATTGAAAGGGACTTCGGATGAATGGTTTTGTGTTGGTAGATTGCGCTAAGTAATCACAGTGTCGTAAGTCCTATTTTCAAGATAATTTTGAAGAACGTAACGTATTACATTCTACATAGTATGAAAGAAAATAACATTTAAATGCTCATACACCAACTTTTCACGTATTTACATATTTCATCCAAATAACAACGCTCAACGGCTTCTGCTTTTGTTCTTGAATCAGTGTTACGGAGAGAATGTATGTAGCCAGAGGTAAGTGTTGGGAGGTCAAGGGCTCAAGGGCACTAGTCTCTTCGTGCCCTTAATGACAGTAAGGGGAAAAACAAAACAAAAAGTTTCACACATGTCTGTGTAACAGAGAGGCAGAGAGAGAGAGAGAGAGAGAGAGAGAGAGAGATGGAAAGTGTCAATAAGAGTAGAAAGTTACCAGTGCGTGTGTTGTCATTCCCATGTCTGTTTCTCACGTTAAGAGATGAAGGGTCTGATTACAAGTCTTCCGTCACATTCGTTGCACGCGATTATTAATGAAGAAATTTCTATCATTAGACGTCGTATGACCATCATGGAAAAGAATCAACCTGTCATTCTTAAGTGCTGACATTTGTACATAACTATGACTATTTTGTACTCGGCCACAATCTATTGGCTACTCTTACAGGGAGAGTGTTAGGTACTGCAAAAAAAAAAAAACAAAAAAAAAAAAAAACGCACGGATTAGAGATTAAAATTCCGTCATGGGATTTTAAATTGACGTTCCGTTCGGAACTCACTTCTGGCGTAGGCTGATTGAACGCCATGGTCATGTGCCGCGCAAGTTGAAATCTTTTTTCCAAATTTTCCGACTTCCAGTGAACCTAGTTGTACTTCTGGCAGTTCTGAATCCCGCCAGAAATTAAAAGTGTTGAATAACTTACTACTAGAACAACTAGGTACTGACATTTGTTTACTAAATAATAATAATAATAATAATAATAATAATAATAATAAATCATTCAAGCGCTAACTGTTGAATAGTCAAGCCATGCATTTGATTCAGACTTATGTTAAACTTTATGTTACAGGATGCAATTCGAATGTAGGAAGCATTAAAAGAATAAGAAACATCGTTCTAAAGACAATAACATCCCACTAGCTAATTTTACTCTTTTCGGAGGGGCGGCCAGAATGTTTCCCCGCAGAAATTCCTTCATGTGCCGGTGAATGTAGCTGTAAATGAAGCTATCTTCGAATATCACTGGACTGAGCGGGGATCGAACCTGCCAAAGTAAGCTCAGAAACCCAACACACTGAGGTTCGAAATACATTTCAGGTTTTTTAAAGTTGGTAATGACGATCTGATAACAGTAATTCAGAGGCCAGCCCAGCTAATTTATTAGTCATAATTTTTTTTTTGCTAGGGGCTTTACGTCGCACCGACACAGATAGGTCTTAAGGCGACGATGGGATAGGAAAGGCCTAGGAGTTGGAAGGAAGCGGCTGTGGCCTTAATTAAGGTACAGCCCCAGCATTTGCCTGGTGTGAAAATGGGAAACCACGGAAAACCATTTTCAGGGCTGCCGATAGTGGGATTCGAACCTACTATCTCCCGGATGCAACATAAAATTATTATAATGTACAATGATTTTTATAATGTCTTCTCTTTGACAGTGAGTGTCTCATTGGTGGTGGTGGTTATTGTTTTAGGAGGAAGTGCAACTGAACAACCATCCTCTATAAACACTAATCAGAGGGAAAAAAGAAGGGGCCTGACACTTCGAAAACGAAGATATCGGTCAAAGAAAGACAGGGACCATGAGGACATGAAAATGAAAGACTCCCTAGACCTCGGAACCTAATACCGTCGGGCTCAGAAAAGAACAAGAGTTGATCAAGTGAGGTCGGATAAGATAGATGAAAGTGAGGAGCCTGGCACAAGTGAGTGGAAGCAATGCCAGGACTCAGATAATGGCTGCGTGGTCCCCAACCCAAGCTCTCAAGTTGAGAGCCCCTGGAGCCCCTTTTAGTCGCCTCTTACGACAGGTAGGGGATACGTGGATGTTATTCTACCGCCCCCACCCACAGGGGGAGATTTTCTCATTGTCTTGTAGCATTGCTGTTTTTAGAAATACTTTTATCTAACAGGTTTCGCGGAAATTCCCTCATACTCATATCTGATGTGAAACACGTGGTCATATATCAATCCAGGAGTACAAGATTGCGTCGGTACAGCATGTGTTCAAAATGTGCACCCTCTCGTCTCACAAATAGTTCATAATGATCCTGTAGGTTGTCGACGATGTTGATGAACACA
The DNA here is from genome assembly GCF_040414725.1 of Anabrus simplex. Taxonomy (NCBI): domain Eukaryota; kingdom Metazoa; phylum Arthropoda; class Insecta; order Orthoptera; family Tettigoniidae; genus Anabrus; species Anabrus simplex. The sequence goes on along the minus strand of NC_090273.1, from coordinate 101,626,714 downwards.
GATTGCCGTAAGCACACACACAAAAAAACCTGTATCTTCTCTCGTAATTCGGGAACATTTGTAATGGGTCATTTTACTGGAAAATGGATTATTTAAGCTCTTTCAGTATTTAAAAAAGTAATAATGCCTTAATGGTGATAATTTTCTTCAGTATTTCAAGGTGAAATCTCATCTAGGATTGGACAAGTTAAAAATTTGTTCAGTAGTATGAAACTTTCGAAATGGAGACCGGTGAGGAAGTCTTCAACTTGTTAAATAAGAAAATAGCTTCTAACAATCAAGGAACGAAAGCTTAGGTACATCGGACACATCATGAGAGGTGAACGGTATGAACTTCTCCAACTCATGAGCAAATTCACGTAAATCCAACCATAAAAGAGATGAATTGAGTTTTATGTTTCAGGTCCATCTCACCCCTGCCTCCCTTTTGGTAATTATTTTTAATAACTGTCCGGCTCCATGGCTAAATGGTTAGTGTGCTGGTCTTTGGTTACAGCGGTCCTGGGTTCGATTGCAGGCAGGGTCTGGAATTTTAACCATTATTGGTTAATTTCGCTGGCACGGCGGCTGGGTGTATGTGTCGTCTTCATCATCATTTCATCCTCATCATGTCGCGCAGGTCGCCTACGGGAGTCGAATCAAAAGACCGGCATTAAAAGCCATACGCCATTTCATTTCATTTTTTTCAATAACTTTTAGCTAAGATCCTTCTTTTTTTTAAGCTGTTGATAGCTAAGATACTCTATCCATTTTCACGTGATGCTGCAACAGACATAGAGCATTATTTGTCCTGTCCGGTGTAAAAACAAAGTATCAGGTCGTTATGAAAAAATAAACCACTTTTCCCTTTGTAAAAATCAAATGATCATAAATATGTCTCTCGGTCATGGCCTTCCATCAACGGCTGCTAATTTCAGATGGCCACCAGCCATGAGACATAGCCTGCACGGTTGCTAGGTAACATTGTCTGACAATCCATCACTGTCTGCACGGTTGCTAGAGTTACACTTCCGTTCACATTTTGTGACGCAAACTTCTCTAACACAAAAATTCATATGATACCCAGCCATAAGACGTAAGGACGATTTTATATATAAAGATTATGAAGACTTTCAGATCCGAGAACGCTATAACGTGTGGTTATCGGGAATCGAGTAGTCACCTTGGTAAGCGTCTATCGGCAAAGCCACCTGTACCGTTATCTGCCTGCAATAAATATAACAGTAATAATCTAGTTGTCAAGGTAATCGCTGTCATGTTTCAATATTTATTAGACAGATTGGCTTCTGGTTAGCTGCTTGGAACAATAAGTGAAGTGTGCTGCCGGAACCCGTGTTAGGCAGTGACATTGAAGCGTCCAGGAATGGTATTCAGGTGCCGTGGCTTGCCAACTCAACTGGGTCGGTCAGACCTACTCCTGCATTACAATAAACTTTCTGGCCAGTCAACATACTGTGTCTGTTTCTCTTTTTAAGTTCATGATGAAGTCCAATGGCTTGATCGTTTATTCTAGCACAGTACAGATGCCTGATTGAGATACGTGATTTATTTCAGGAAGACGAAGTCGTTAAGTTCTATTTATTTACTGACTGGTTACATAATGATTTTGAGATTAGGAATGAACATATAAATACAGACTTTTTTTTTCTTCTTCAAGCGTTGAAGAGAAAGGTGTGACTTAACGTGATTGTCTATTGTTAGTAGTTTAACGTCTCACTGAGGTGGGGTGTTCGAACTAAACATCTCCCAAATGAAAGCTAACAACTACGCGGCTAATCCCCCCCCCCCCCAGCAACTCGCACATTTTAACCGTCCATACATACATACGTGCATACATCTTCATTGTACACTGTTATGCCTTTCAGTGTTCAGTCATCGTGCCACTGTTAGTGAACTATGTGCCTCGACATTCCTCAATTTCATTTACGTATTTCAGTCATTCGGCATAACCATTAGATACTGTAAATAGTTCAATCATTCGGCATAACTATTAGATGCTGTAAATAGTTCAGTCATTCGGCATAACCATTAGATACTGTAAATAGTTCAGTCATTCTGCGTAACCATTAGATACTGTAAATAGTTCAGTCATTCGGCATAACCATTAGATACTGTAAATAGATTACAAGGCGACCAAGAACACAATTTTTCAACCACCCCGAGTCGAGAGGAAAAGTTATCATACAAAATTGATAGCAGCTTTTTTTCTTGGAAATATAACATTCTGAAAAGTATAAATGGTCTATAAACATTCCATTAACATACTGTGTTAAAATTTGGATTCGATCAGACAACAGTTTTTTTTAGAAACGATTTCTTAAACGATGGGCCGCGGAGGTCGCATATATGGCGTCAGCTGGAAAGACCTGCACAAGGGCTCTTCGGAGGCCACACGCCATGTCCTAGGTCTGCCTCTGTTTCTCTTACTCTCTATGGCGTTGGCCATCGGTCATGTGCGGCGAATGGAAGAGAGAGGTTCCCGTGTGATTACATGTTTTTATAGAATGAACGCTCATTGCAGTAAAAGTGAGTAACATCCTTGGAGAGAAGAGAACAATACGGCTCACTGATGAGATTTCGGAGTTAACAGCTTTTCGACCTGTTCTTTGATTTTTCTTCCCGAAAACGAAAATTATCTATTGTTTCCCCTCACTCTGTGTTATTTAATTCAGCGTGATTCATTTGTTAAATTTTGTCATTTTTATACCTTACTTGAATTTGTAAGATTTTCCTTGTTATGTGTAATTTTGCTTATTCGCAAGCGGTCTCCATCTCATTTTTCCTTCAGATAACCGTCGTTTTTTATGTCGATGCGACCGACATGTTCTAATGAATTATCATGGTCTTTACCGACTATTTTGTAGGCGACGTATTTTTATATTTTCCATGTTAGATAAATAAATCCACAGTGTTACCTCTATAGGAATTACTCTCAGCCCTCGTACCACTTTTCAAATTTCGTGGCAGCGCCGGGAATCGAACCCGGGCCTCTGGGGTGGCAGCTAATCACCACTGAGGCGGACATTCTTACCTATTACTGCCTAAACATCCGGACGTCGTTTTATGTATTCATTTAAATTAATTTTTATCTGTACAAAATTGTAATGAGTGATGGTGAATGATGTGCGAAGTAAGAGATGTATGATTTGTCACTTGTTTTATACAGGTTTAAGTTTGCGACGCTTCCCGTAGCCATCTCATTCCCTCTGCAGACGTACTTTTGGTCTTATCCGATCCTTGATTGAATCTAGTTTCCTCCTACATACGTTTTCTGTAGGCTTTTACCCGCCTATATTTTGACATTTTTTGAAATATGTCAAAATCCGTCACATTTCAGTCACAAGACCTTCAGTACTTTTAAATAAATGTTAATATCACGTTTATTTTTTTATTTTTAAAATATATATCCCGTAGACTTTAATAAATTACTGACCTTGTGATGGGTCGTGCGCATTGGGTCAGCTTCTATGGTCACATCCTGTGTATTCATCCTTCTACTTTTAAATAATATATAAACCATTCCCGTATATGAAGTACATTTTGTTAAGTTACAATTACGTTTTGACTCATGCAAAGTGTTGTATCGATTTTTCGCCGGAGACCCCCGATCCCAATTTGAAAGAGTGGTTATGTCGTAGTGTTTTATTTTAAAGCGTTTGTGAATGAAATTTCGTAAACTCCAAATATTTCAAAACCTCCTAAGATTAAAAAACTGATTATATAAGAATAACTTTTTTAATTATTAAATTTCAAAATGACCCTCGGGAGACGCGTACGTTCAAACCCCACCGTTGGCTGTCCTGAGAATGGTTTTATGTGGTTTCCCATTTTCACTTCAATCCAAATGCTGGGACAGTTCCTATTCATAGGCCACAGCTGATTCCTTCCATATTCTTACCCAATTTCACTCTCCATCATTCAATTCACCTTCATTACTCCTTCACTACAAGGTGGAAGCGGGGCAGGTTTTTCTCCGGGTACTCCGGTTTTCCCTGTCATCTTTCATTCTAGCAACACTCTCCAATATCATTTCATCTGCCAGTCATTAATTATTGTCCCAGAGGAGTGTGACAGGCTTCGGCATCCGACACAATTCCTAACCTCGCCGCTAGATGGGGGCTTCATTCATTCCATTCCTGTCCATGTCGAGTGACTGTAAACAGACTGTGGATTTTCATTTCTTTCATTTACTGCTTAACTGAGGTTGGCGCCAGGAATTGCATCCGGCCGTAAAAAGCCGTATAAATTCATCTCTCCTCATCCCCGGCCCCGTATTAAGAAACGAGACTAAGGGCTAGATATATATTCAAATCTGAGATTCACCCTCTGAAAAATATCATGTGTTCTGTGCGGTTTGTGAAATTGTACCAAAGACATTAATACTATAAATCGATTCTTATTTCATTTAACCTCGTTAAATTTAAACCTTAATCATTCGATACCTTTATAAATCGCAGATTTTTTTCTTCCCTTAAAATTCGATTTATTCTTGGAGCAGTGGCGGCGCGTGGATAAAACATCTGGGGGTTCACTGCTGTGGAAAATAACGTGTTCAGATTATTATTGTTACTTGATGTTTACATAGATGTAAAATAGTGACATTGCTTGATTAGAAACATGACTTTGCTTTGCAGAGACACGGCTACAGCTCGAAGAAGTTACCAAAACAATGAAGAATGAAAGTCAGAGGATATGAGGTGCAATTACTTTAAGCTGATCCAATTTCCCCTCATTTTGAAGACGTTGCTTACGTAGGAATAACTTCTTCCAGAATGTGTTAGGCAGACTACTGTTATTTATTTGTTGACGTATTTTGCTGTTTACTTTTCATAAAACACGTATTACTAATGAAAAGTTTCATTTGATTACATAAACTTAGGCTACTTACGCCTATTGATGCTATACAAACCGTAGTTAGCAAAATATTCTGGCTCATTGCGGTTAATTACATCAGAAAGACAAATTCGCCAAATTAAATTCCCTTCAAAACCTACCACATACGGCAAATTTTAACCGCGCGCTCTGACAATGCTTCGGCTAATTTCGGAACTGCTCGATGTAACTCGTGTGTATCGCTGGTCCAGTTGCCAGCGATTCCTGGGCTATGTTTTCCCTGCTCTTCACAGCCCCTCCCCCAGCGCACCCTCCTTACGTCTCACGGCCCCGCACGTTCAGTCCTGAAATTGAACCTCTTCGCTGGTTCCGGAGAGCAACCGAGTGTTGATGTCAAAAATACCACTACGCGCGCTGATATACAGAGCAAATTTAAGGAATAGGCTCTGACAAATCATTTTACCTAGACTTATCTATTTCTAGGGGGTTCACTGAACCACTGAACATATAGAACGCGCCGCCACTGTCTTGGAGGTAATATTATTTCAGACCGAATGGAAATGAATTACGACACGGAATTGTTTTGAACGAGGAACGTCACCTAGTTCAGCGAAGAAAGAAAAACACCGCTGTAATTTGCGTTTTATAGGGGTATTGTCACGGACTGCTTCTAGGGTTTCAAGTCTCGGTAATAGAGGACTGCCTCTCAAGGAGAGCTAGTAGTTACAAGAAAGCCGATGCGTTTCTCCTGCGGGAGCTGTGGTTTCTGAACTTCCGTCTTAATAGTGGCGCATTGGGCCTGGAACAGAGCCAGACAATCGCTGCATTGTGTGTGCGTGTCAGAGATGTGAACTAGTTAGAACATAAAGCGAGCTACTGAATGGGTGTGCTGTGTGCCATCTCTTTAATCGAACCTGAGTGGAAATGCCTCAAGCGAAATGTCCACGTATAAATAGCCACTCATCAAAATGTCTAACGTACTTATATGCCCAGTGAATAAAACGCCCATTATATCGACTACATTTTATTGCTCACAGAATAAAGGCCCCGGCAGGAAAGGAAATGCATTTAAGTCCTTCATTAATAACTACATTCATTCTATTCAATTAAACTTAATTTTTGTCTCATATTGGACCCCTATGGGTGGGAGACGCAGACGAAGACTACACCCACGGTATCCCCTGCCTGTTGTAAGAGGTGACTAAAAGGGGCGACCAAGGGATTATGGCATTGTAATTAGTACCGTTACGTGCGGAACACCATGAGTCGACTTTAATTGTGACTAGTACCACCTTGCGAGGAAAACCATGGGTCTACGTTATGTATGAGCAGTACCATTGTGCGAGGAATACTACGGGTCTGGGCGTTGTTCGGGATAATGGTCATCGTGTGTATTCCACCGGTCGGTTACACTGAGTTCAGAATGGGCCTGCGTTACCTATAGTACCACCTTATGAGAAACACAATGGGTCTACGTTGCCTGTGATTAGTACTACTATGTGAGAAACACCACGGGTTTGGCTGGCACCCCGTGATTAGTACCACTATGTGAAGAAAACTATGAGGAGCGTGGTACCATTATGTGAGGAACACCATGTGTTTGTGTAGCCTGTGGGCATTGCCATAATGTGTGATACACCGTGGGTTTGCATTGCCTATGATTATTACCACTATGTGAACAACACGATGAGTATACGTGGCGTGTGATTAGTCCCTCTGTGTGAGGAATACCATGGGTCTGTGTTGCTTGTGAGTAGTACCCTTATGTGCGAAACACCATAGGTTTGTTTTCCTGTAAGTGGTGCCATTTTATGTGACATACCATGGGTCTCCTGTATTTACTACCACCATGCGAGAAAACACCATGAGTCTACGTTACCTGTGATTAGTACCACTACAGGAGGAACACCATGGTTCTGCTTTACCGGTGATTAGCACCATTGTGAGGGGCCGGTGATCTGGATTTTGGACCCCTTTAGATAATGAGTATCATCCCAGTAATTAAAACATTATGAATAGGATCCCCTGATTTTTTTTTTTTTGCTATTTGTTTTACGTCGCACCGACACAGATAGGTCTTATGGCGACGATGGGATAGGGAAGGCCTAGGAAGTGGAAGGAAGCGACAGTGGCCTTAATTAAGGTACAGCCCCGGCATTTGCCTGGTGTGAAAATGGGAAACCACGGAAAACCATCTTCAGGGCTGCCGACAGTGGGGCTCGAACCCACTATCTCCCGATTACTGGATACTGGCCGCACTTAAGCGACTGCAGCTATCGAGCTCGGTCTGATTGTTTTTGTTTCGCGATCAATTATTTATAATCATTCATTTTAGATTATAGTCAGTGGATACATTTTGAAGTTTTAATTTTCATTTCTTCACCTCGTACCATTAGGAGTCGATGACCTAGCTGTTAGGCCCGTTTAACCAACAAACATCATCATCATGTCTCATATTGTATTTTATCTCGTCCTGCTCCTTGGCTGGATGGTGAATGCGGCGATTTCCGGTTCAGAGGGCCCCTGGTTCTTTTCCCGGCCGGGCGGAAATTTTAACTGCGTTTGGTTAATTCCTCTAGCTTGGGGGCTGGGTCTTAATACAAATCTTCATTTACACGCAACACATCGCACTACAAGCCGCCACCAGCAATACATAGTAGTGAATACATCCTTCCACGTAGGATTGACGTCAGGAAAGGCATTCGGTCGGATAAAGGATACGTGAAAAAAAGACTGAAAATAATTTTTCCTGCGTTTATTTTGGCTAGTGGTTTAACGTCGCACAAACACGTCGAAGGTTTTCGGCGACGCAGGGATCAATAAATAAATAAATAATAAATAAATAAATAAATAAATAAATAAATCATCGTACGGCCTTAGCTACCGAGTACAAGCAATTTGACGCCGTCTGGGAGCTTGCTCGTCAATTTCGACGTTCCGTTTCATTCTAGCCTACTAGACGGCAGAATACACCGAATCTGCCTTGGGCGTCTGTGACAGAGTTTTAATGAATTTTATCGAGTAAACACCGAATGTGTCACCAGAGATCTTTTACATGCCGACATCTTACGGCATGGAGTGTCGAATGGATTTTTGTCCGCCCGTCAAAAATCCGACTACCTCTCCCGGGTTTGAACCCGCTATCTTGGGATCGGACGCCGACAGTCTACCACTGATCCACAGAGGCAGCAGGTATGAGATAGGATTGGGAAAGAAGCGGCCGTTGACTTAATTAAGGCACAGCCCCGGCATTTGCCTGGTGTGAAAATGGAAAACCACGGAAAACAATATTCAAGGTTGCCGACGATGGGATTCGAACCCACCATCTTCCGAATGCAAGCTTACAGCTACCAGACCCTAACCGCGGCCAATTCGCTCCGTACATTTAATTCTAAATCCTGTATTGTACATCCTTTTTTTCGTTCGACAAACAGTTCAGACAGGGTATTCAATTAAAGGATCCTGGACACACTGATTCTCCGAATGCTCAATTTTGTTTAAAACTTCCTTGTCCTGAATAATCACACATACCCTACAACAATGTGGAAGAAATAAACTTTGTAACGGTGAAAGAATTGCTAAAATCGGTAGAGTAGTTTCCGAGGTTGTACTCCATGTCCAGACTCACAAACTTTCTCTCTTTATTTTATTTTAACCATTTTATTTCGACTTTCCCCAGCTGGACATTGCTCTTGAGGTCTATGTATACAGTAAAACAAATGAAAATTTAAAAGGTACAGCAAACTCGATTATTCGTGTTAATCACCGGAAAAAAGTCGCACGTGTAACTGAAAACACGGAGTTTAATGCACAACGAAACTGTTAAATAATAATTTCGTGTGGCTATTTCTAGCCGAGTGCAGCCCTTGTAAGGCAGACCCTCCGATGCGGGTGGGCGGCATCTGCCATGTGTAGGTAACTGCGTGTTATTGTGGTGGAGGATAGTGTTATGTGTGGCGTGTGAGTTGCAGGGATGTTGGGGACATCACAAACACCCAGCCCCCGAGCCATTGGAATTAACCAATGAAGGTTAAAATCCCCGACTCGGCCAGGAATCGAACCCGGGACCCTCTGAACCGAAGGCCAGTACGCTGACCATTCAGCCAACGAGTCGGACAACGAAACTGTTAATAATACAGAACATACAATACTGTTTGAAAATGAATGTCAAACAATTAACACATTCAGTAACCGCTTTTATCTATGTTACGGAGTTATCCGTGGAAGTCAGAGGTGAAAGAAGGTGCGGGCTGGAATAGGTCTCAACTACAAAATTAAAGTTAATTTAAAACTTTAACAAAGGTTATATTTTCTTTTCAAAATCAACAAATAACAGAGTATAACAGGTACCAAGTAGCAGATCAACAAATTAAGAAATTACAAATTACAGTTCGTTACAAGATTTGGGCTTCGAGCCCCAAGTATAATTTCTGAGCTCTCAGCTCACAACCACAAAATACCAAAGGGCAGAAAACCCTTAATTACATGGAGCATTAGCTCCCAACTTTACATCTCAAGCCTCTCTAAGGCACTTTTACCACAACACCATAAAGAGCTGACCCGCTCTCGATATTTCAAGCCTATAAAGGCAATAACAGACTTTTACACAAACTGCCATCAAGGCATAATAAAGAAACAGGGGTATCACGTACCCAATCTACTGGGCCTTAGTGTGCAAAAACTAGGTTAATTTAAATGGCCCAAAACAAAAGGATGGAGGCGTGAATTTGCACTCCTAAATCTACATTTTAAAACCTAAGTGGCTCTAGGCCGATACACAGGGGCTAATTCCAAGCTAGGGAGGTGACTGGTATGAGAAAACTTTAATACATTAAGGAAGAGGAGAAACGGTTGCGAAAACGTAGTCACCTCAATTTCAAATGAAGGGGAGCTCGAGAGGGTAAAGCACTCTCTATCCCTGAATTAAAGTTCAAGAAAACTGAAGTTTACCAGGAAAAGGGTTTACATGTTTAATAGTTTACATATTAAAGGTTTCGAACCTTCCCCGGGAGTTAAACTGAGCTAGCAAGAAATAAAGATGTTTAAGAGGCCATTACCTTGTAGAAGAACTGCTGTCTGAAGAACGAGGCGCTTCCCGCCCCCTGTTACATATTCACACACTGAGTTAGATGTTATACTAGTGGCCCGGAGACAAGAAAATCAGCAGTTTTTATACCCTCGTGGAAAATTCGAGACCTTTCAAGAATGAGTAGACACACCCCCTCAATTTTTATTGGTAGACTATGAATTACACATGGTAATTTGGTTCATTCCATTGCACCAGAGTGTATTACCATAGTTTTTGGTAGAGACATCTGTTAGAGAAAGTCCACACTTCTTGATCAGTGAGAAACAAAAGCAAATCAAAAACACACAGTGACATCTTCTGATAAACCGTAGAGTTAGTTCAGTTTGTAAAGTTCCGGGGTTTCTCCAGTAGAGAAGTTTCAATTGGCGCAAGATTTGAACTTGCGTCGTAGAGGTGTACCGCCCGGTACAATCTATAAAATAGATAGTAAAAATATAAAAATTACAACGTCTTTTGTTGGTAAAACACTTCAGATACAAAGGGTATACAAAACAAACCGATGTTTTGTCGCGTGGCGAAAAATACCAGTAATGTTCTTTTGATTTCGTGATTTTTTAGGTTCTTTCTTATACAAATACGAATGTTTAGTTCTCGGACAAAGCATGCCGCTAGCACACTTGCAGTTGAGAGCGTGCTCGAATTTCAAGTATGACGTTCATTCGTATTCAAAATGCCGTGACAAAAATAACGGAAATAATATAAAATAGCAATACGATAAAGCTCGAGGGGCGCACGGATAACCCGCAAACCGGATAATCCGCACCCGGATAATCGAGAACTGTGAGATGATGATTCATTAGTACAGTATATCTGGCATATGTAGCTCCTTAAAATAGTTTGGGAGTTATGGTTCTTCAGGATTTGGATTGATTATTTCAAGGCCGTCACTCCAACGTCTCTTATTAATGCCTGATCGAGGTTAAAAGATTTGCAGAACTTGACAGAAAAGAGAGGAATGTTTCCTCTCGGGCCAACCATTGATCCGATGACTTCGATATCATCCAACTAGTTGATAGAATGGGATGGTTGGTTCATACGTTGCTTTCTTTTCCTCGTCAACCTCATTGGGCTGTGTTTCAGATCTGATCGTCGGGTGTATTGAAAAGCCCTTTGAAGTCTATCATGTCACTTCGACGGGTGTTGCCTGTAAAAGAGACACCATGAGCCTCCTCGAAGACTGCAAAGCCCAAGTTTCTTAACGCTTGAGCAATGGCAGATCGTATTTTATGATGCTTTGTATTTCGTAGAGCTTGCCATGAGACGAGTGACCAAGGACGTGAATAAGTGTTTCTTCCTCTTTGTGCAAGGAAGATTTGCAAAAGGTATGTTTTCCCTAAAATATTAGTATTGCACCTTAACACATCCAAAAATTTTAGGGGAAAATGTGTTCTTTTGGACAGCCTATTATAATAAGATAGGGTACTATTAAGATATAATTTAAAGTATTTATTGTAAGCATTATTGCGCTTCTCTAAATGTTACCGTAGCCTCTGTGGCTCAGGCGGCAGCACGCCGGCCTTTCACCGCTGGGTTTCGTGGTTCAGATCCCGGTCACTCCATGTGAGATTTGTGTTGGACAAAGCAGAGGTGGGACAGGTTTTTCTCCGGGTACTCCAGTTTTCCCCGTCGTCTTTCATTCCAGCAACACTCTCTAGTATCATTTCATTTCATCTGTCAGTCATTAATCTTTGCCCCAGAGGAGTGCGACAGGCTTCGACAGCCGGCACAATTCGTAACCTCGCCGCTAGATGGGGCTTCATTCCATTCCTGACCCAGTCAAATGACTGGAAAGAGGTTTTGGATTTTCATTTCTAAATGTTACCATGCGGTGCAGCTTTGATGTGCTTTGCTTTGTGCCGCGCCAGTGACAGCTTCAATTGACAGTTTCTTGTCAACTCTGCGTGGAGTTATGTGCTGGGTTGCGATATCTTGTATCGTTACTACACATTCTATAGGTTCTATATAAGTGATTTGGGTACTAGGGAACTATCAGCTCGTACCGCGCAACTCGTTTGATCAAGCCGTTAAAAAAATATGAAGTCAGCAGCAACTTGAAATAAATAAACACTTCACAGCAGGAAGGAAACTGGCAACTCCGCTTCCTCCTCTTCCTCCTCTTGCCATCCCTCTCACTTCTAGGCAGCATTTTGAAGTGCGGTTTGTTAACCTAGAAATACGAAGAATAATGCTGGTCTTTTTAAGTTGCATAAAATAATATGACTCAAATACATATCGTCGTTGTCGGGACAAAACCTCCTATGTGATAATATTCTTGGAGATATACTGACCCGCAGCACATTCATTATGAAGAGCGAGAATGCCTTGACAATAGTCACACAATATTGCAGATTAGATGACAGAACCTTACCGGCCAAAGTTCTAAGCTAAAATATTTCACATAGGAGGTTTTGTTCCGGCAGCGACGATATCTTCTGTGAAAGTTATTCCTAAAGCTGTCGCAAAAATTTGAATTTGTAAATGTGGTTTTGTGTTTGAATCAATTGCTGCTTTCAGTGACACCGTTGTCCCGTCTCCATTGGTCTTTGATCGAAGGGGTCCCGAGTTTGATTCCCGACCGGATCGGGGATTTTAACCTTCATTGGTTAATTCCGATGCCTCGGGGGGCTGGGTGTGTGTGTCGTCTTCGGCATTAGAATTCATCATTAGTGTGGCCCGATCCTCACAAACTCGCAGGTCGCCCATAGGCGTCAACTCGAAAGACCTGAACCAAGCCTCTTCAGAGGCCACATGCCATTATTAGTGACACAGCTGAAATGTATTTTCTTCCATACTAGAGCTACCCCTTCAATCTTCTTTATTAATTTTTTCTTCATATTCGTTCTATAGAAAATCAGCTAAATGCTGCTTCTGGTCACTATTTTAAAACCTAATTCTGTTGGAAGAACATCATATAAATATTACATGTTTCTGAATTCAGGAAAGATTACTCTATTCACAGAAGTGAGAAGCGAAAATGTGGATTTTTAACGACTTTCAGCGTCCAGTGTTTTATTGTTATTGCCATTTTTTAGTTTTAACCAATACATCGCAATTGGGAAATATCATGGGTGGCTATGATCACTTACAGTAGTAGTGTGATAATAAAGGAAAGTTAAAACATAATTACACAACAACAAATTCCATGGAAAGAAAACATTACAAGAAATACTACTAGTTTAGCATTCTAAATCCAGCATCGTATACAAATTCACACACAACTTTGGTATTTCCAGTGCTTAACACTACGGCTTACAGTTCTATAGGTTGAGCTTGCTAGTAGCTTAACATTACCGAGCTCGATAGCTGCGGTCGCTAAAGTGCGGCCAGTATCCAGTGTTCGGGAGATAGTGAGTTCGAACCCCACTGTCGGCAGGCAAATGCTGGGGCTGTACCCTTACTAAGGCCACGGTCGCTTCCTGTCCCATCGTCGCCATAAGACCTATCTATGTCGGTGCGACGTAAAGCAACTTGGCAAAAAAAAAAGAAGCTTCACATTACAACACCATTATATACAAATTCACACGTATCTTTAGTATTTCAACATTTTACACTATTACTCTGAGTAAATTGAGCGGCCCATTTACTGTTATCTTAGCATTGTAAATGCAGCACGTTCATATACAAATTAACACATATCTTAAATAATACAGGTACCTTAATACTACAATTTACAGTGGGTTGAGCGTTGCATTAAAATATGACACTATTACATAGAAATTTACACACAGTTTACAGAATGCTGGAGTCTATTCTTGAAGCATCTTTTATTTTTGGGAAAAGGCTCTAAGACAGTTGTAGGTAATACATTTTTTTGTATGTAAACAGTCCGGGTATTATATACCATTCATATAATAAAGGGTATGCAATTTTTTGCTTTTCTTTTGAGGTTTAGGGGTACCATATGCTTTTTGCCATCCCCCTCCAACAAGTTTGTTGAACGTACGATGAAAATCATCAATTGAGAGGGAATATCCTCGTGTACTCACTCATCCTCTCCCCACTGAGAGGAACATGGGTAACAGCTGTTTCTTTTGATTACTTTGCAGCTTTGTTAGGGAGTGTTGAGCTGCAGTGACAGTCTGCCACTGACTGGACTCACCGTGTTCGCACGCACATCCTGGATGAGGTCAGGTTTCATGTGTGGGAGGGCAATGAACGAGACACAGTATTTATTAGCTTGACTCGTTAGATTGTACATACGCCTAGTTTCGAAGTAATGTCACGAGTTTGCCCCTCTTGTGTCTTCGTGCGTGTACAATACACAGCTTGGAGGATTTTAAATAACTGTAGTTTAGATATATCCTTGAGCCTTTCTTCACGGATTTTCGTAAATCATGGCCGATGTATACGTGCCATTATCCGTGTCACAGAAGAAAGAAAACTTATCAAAGTGGTGATCTCTGAGCATCAGCTGAGTGTGACATCTTACAAGTTCTAGGCTCCTTTTGACATAAATCGCTCTTACGGCTGGGGATCTGAAAGTTGCATCACGAAATTGGTGGTACATGCATGTAACGCGATGTTACCTTAGTAACCGTGCAGATTGTGATGCAGATGGCCATGAATGAGAAAGAGGCCTCATCTCATCACACTCTAGAGAACTGATTGTTACATTTGTGGTAATTTCATTGGCCCTGAGTCAATTTCCCCTTTCATTGCACTGAATCCTACATTTGTCGACTCCAATTTTCATACAGATGTCCCTCGGAAATGATTCGTTAGATTCAAAGAAAATAATTCTCATCAATTTGAGTTTCATTTATTGAAAGCCACATTTATGAGTATTTGATTTTTCCGAAAGGGAGATTTGACACTTTCCTCTTTAGGTCAACTTGATTTTTTTCTCGATTTCGGCGATACACTAAAGCCCCGTTTATTCGGTACGAAAAGAACCGGGTTAGATCCGGATTACCGAATCTTCGGATACTACAGAAAATTCCTTAATGACATAAACAACACCCCACGTTTTATGCACTTACATAGCGCAAAAGACGTGTGCGCGGAATAGTGAAGCCACTGTCCCAGGTTCTCCAGTCAAGACGTGTGGGGTCTCCTAGGACCCATCTCTTTGCTTATATTCCCTTGTATAATGATTTACAAGAGGCTTTACATTTCCTTTTGCCTCATGATATGACCGATATAGGTAAGCTTCTTGATCTTAACAGCCCTACACAGTTCTTTTCGTTTACACATTCTGGCCAATATCTCTTCATTCCGTATTCTGTCTACCCACAGACCCACATTTCAAATGCTTCCTTATCTTCTCGTGGTGACTTGTTATAGTGCAGGACTCGACTCCGTACACCACGATAGAGAACACATAGCACCATGGGATCCTAACGCGAAGCTGCAACGGTACTTATTTACTACAGAACACTTGAAATGTGTGTCTTTAAATGTTAAGAAAAACCTTTATTTAGCATGTGTCAGGCTCATCCTGCTGTATGCCTGCGAGGCCTGGGGCTATGTTCCTAAAATTCCACTTTCCAAATTACAAACCTTTCAAGTTAAAACATTACGTATTATGACAAGAGCCCTGCTACTGAAATCTAATAAAACGTTAGGAGCCGAACTTCGTATTCCGCTTATTAGATCTCAGGTAAACAAAATAGTTAAGATGACCAAATCTACGTAGAATCCTCCTTAGTCATTTAACGACCCGAGCATCCTACTCTTAAAACGGGTCCTAAGGACCAAGAAGCCGAACACTCGTTTCAAACACCGCGGCTCTTGGCTAACTTACGACCTGTTTTAACTGGTATCTCCCCATTTTTCGTCCTATGCCAAATTTAAAACATATTTTTCATTAATTAACATGTATGTATGTATGTATGTATGTATGTATGTTGGGTATTTAGCCCGAAGGTTGGTTTGATCTGCCATGCCCACTGAAATGCATGCACCAACCGACCCTATGAGCGATATTTTCACACCATTCATAACAGGGACTGGCTGCATAAGGAATGGTATTAGTAGCATCGCTCATACCTCGGTCACTTTCATATTGTCAAAGCCAAGGATGAGACTGAGACAGATCAGTGAAAGTAACAAATTTATTCTAGCTCATACCAGAAAACATAGTGCACTGTAAACACTACATCTTGCCAGCAAAAGCATTTAACCTAAAAAATTAAATCCCGAAAAGGCCCGTTTGTTACGAAGGTTAGCTTTTCTCCCCTCCCCTCTCTTCTTTCAAAGAATTCAGCAACACTATTTGAATTTGAACGTTATTAGCGATGAGGGGATTTGTTCTCTGACATGGGGAAAATACCGTTTCCATGACAGATCGCTTTCTCCTCCGCCAGTGTACAGTGGAGATTTTCTGACTTATCGAGTATTTCTTGGACACGGATGAGTAACAGGGCATAATTTTCGCCCTGGGACTCTCTTCTCTCTCTCTCTCTCTCTCTCTCTCTCTCTCTCTCTCAAAAAATGCAATGCTGTCCTGGCCTTCTAAGCGCGACTCTTTATTTCTTGGGAATGGTTTTATTGCTCGTTAACGATGCTGTCTAGGTACGTATTTTCTTGATTTGTTTGATTTGATTTTGATTTGTGTATTTGTCATCAACAGACTTATTAATTTTCCAATTACGGATGATATAATACATTCAAATAATAACAATATTAACAGCACTTACTACTACTACTACTACTACTACTACTACTACTACTACTACTACTACTACCACGAATATAACCAAGCAATATATAATACATACATATTTACAAAACACACAAGGAAGAAATGAAAACAGAAAAGTGTTTATACATTTGAAATGAAATGACAATCTTTTTTGGCACTCCGTTGACCTACAGTAGATGTAGTGTATATTCAATTTCGATTAGAATACTGAACGTCATTTTTTTTCATTTCAGTTAATAAAGCAGAGGAGAAGGGAGTTCTTGCCTACACCAGTTAAACGTTGGTACTGACCCAAACGTATTGAGTCAAAAAGGGGTTTTTTTCGAAAACCTGTTGAGTGAAAAAGGGCTTTTTTCGAAACCCATTGAGTCAAAAAGGGTTATTTTCCCAAGAAGGGGAGGAAATGTTATTTTGTTTCCCAGTAAATTAGGGTTCACGTACACTCGCGTATCATTCACAGACAAGCTTCACAAAACACTCTTCAAACGATTGTTTTACATCAACAGGATTTCGTCTACAAAACAAGCAAAAAAATAGATTTGATTCGAATTGAATAAGTTTGGTTTTGCGATGAAATTCTCTAGAATTTAAACGATCATTGGTCGTATATTTAAAACTTATTTAAAGAGCGAGTTTAATGTAGAAATAGTGTGTACATAATCAGTTCGGATAACCGCGGTTTGCGAGGCCTGGGGAGTCTTTTTCGTCTTTAGTGGCACTTTTCTTTCTTGATACCCAAATTCTACGAAGTATCCTCCTCCTCCTCCTCCTATCCTCCTCCTCCTCCTCCTATCCTCCTCCTCCTCCTCCTCCTCCTCCTACTACTACTACTACTACTACTACTACTACTACTCGTGCGAGTTGGTTGCGCGGTTTGGGCCATATAACTTAGCTTGCATTCGGGAGATGGTGGATGCGAAACCTACTGTCGGCGAGTATGAAACGTCTTGTACACTTCTTTTCCTGACAATCATGTACCCGGCATCGGTTACCCGACAGCCGGGTAAGTGTGAAATACGCCTTAGCGTAAAATTTAGCACCATTAGGTGCCGTCCTCGATGGACCAGGTTCGATTCCCGGTACTGACGGAGATTTAAGATTGGCAGAAGGGCTGGTATGGTTAAAAGATACACCTGGCTCACCTCCATTTGGGTTGTGCTTAACAAAGAGCTGCGCTGCCAGTTAACTTAATGTTCGCGGAAGGTGAGTAGTCAAGAGTTAATTTGGCAACAACATGCTAATAGAAGCACAGCCTTTTAAAGTTTTTTTCCGGGCGAGTTGGCCGTGCGGTTAGAGGCGCGCGGCTCTGAGCTTGCATCCGGGAGATAGTGGAATCGAATCCCACTGTCGGCAGGCCTGAAGATGGTTTTCTGTGGTTTCCCATTTTCACACCAGGCAAATACTGGGGCTGTACCGTAATTAAGGCCACGGCCGCTTCCTTCCAACTCCTAGGCCTTTCCTATCCCATCGTCGCCATAAGACGTATCTGTGTCGGTGCGACGTAAAGCCACTAGCAAAAAAAAAAGTTGTTTTTAAAAGGGGCAGAAGAGGAGAGTCTCCGTGGCTCGGGCGGCAGCGCGCCGTCCTCTCACCTGTGGGTTCCTTGGTTCAAATCCCTGTCATCTTTAATTCCAGCAACACTCTTCAATATCATTTCATTTCATCTGTCAGTCAGTTATTATTGCCTCAGAGGAGCGACAGCCTTCGGCAGCTGGCACAATTACTATCCTCGGCGCTAGATGGGGACTTCACCCATTTCATTCTTGACCCGGTCAAAAGACTGGAAAGAGGCCACTACAAGGGGCCCCAAGGGCTCTCAACTTAGCAGCGTGGGTTGGCGACCACGGAGTTCCTTAGCTGAGTCCTGGCATTGCTTCCACTTGTGCCAGGCTCCTCACTTTCAACTATCCTATCCGACCTCCCTTGCTCAACTCTTGTTCCTTTCCGACCCCAACGGTATTAGAGTACTCAAGGGCTAGGGAGTCTTTCATTATCACGCCCTTCATGGCCCTGGTCTTCCTTTGGCCGATACCTTCACTTTTCGAAGTGTTGGATCCCTTCCATATTTTCTCTCTGATGTTATATAGAGGATGGTTGCCTACTTGTACTTCCTCTTAAAACAATAATCACCACCGCCACCAGGCTGTGTAAGGGACAAAAGAAAGTCTTCCGCTACAACTTACAGGCCGTCAGCTTGGGATCCAGTGGACGTGGGGACTATATGTTGGAAGAAATGAGTTCTTGGCTGGCTGACCGCAGTACTGGTCTATCAATTCTACCAAAGCGCTTTGTTGTAGCACCTGTTTCTTCTCTGTTTTCTCATTCTTTTCTGCTATCTAATTAACATAATGTTGTAAAGAGTATAATAAGGGCTACGCACGTACTCCTCAAATCACGCATCACAACTTCCATCCAGCTAGCCAGCTGGACGGTTCCCTGTCTCGACAGTGTAGCCTTTGTTACATCACTGTGAGCTATTTACAGGGCCGTCTTTAACATTCTACGAGGGCTGTAACTCCTTGGGCGTCGAGCAAGGGAGCCCACGTGGTGGGTGTCGACAAATAAATAAGACATGTATATCTGTATTTACCAAAAGAAAGGTATAAATCATGTTTAACTTTTCAATTTATAACAAGAAAAAGTAGGTTAGACTGTATCGAGCACGGCCATTAGTTTTGTTTTAATATGAATACGTCGTGTGTTTGGAGAGTTCAAAAATAATAAAGGTAGTAGTTTCAATAAGCTGTGTATAATTTCAGTATCACAATAGTTTGTAGTTTTATTGGCCTTCTGACCGCAGCTTGGCAGGTTCGATCCTGGCTCAGTCCGATGGTATTTGAAGGTGCTCAAATACCTCAGCCTCATGTCGGTAGATTTACTGACACGTGAAAGAACTCCTGCGAGTCAAAATTCCGACACCTCGGCGTCTCCAAAAACCGGGAAGAAAGTAGTAGTTAGTGGGCGTAAACATATACGGTATTATTATTAGTTTTAGTACATATTTATTACAATAAATGATAATGTCGTGTGTCCTCTGGAGAGACCCGCTGCATAACTTTCTAGTTGACGCCGATGGACGACCTGCGCGTCTGGGTGTGGTGGTGGTGGTGGTGATGATATAGAGAGAGGGTGCAACACGGTGTCACCGAGCAAGTGCCTCTGTGGTGTGGGTCACGCAGCTGTCAGCTTGCATTCGGGAGATAGTGGATTAGAACCCGACTGTCGGTAGCCCTGAAGAGAATTTTCCGTGGTTTACAATTTTCACACCAGGCAAATTCTCGGACTGTGCCTTAAGGCCAAGGCCCCGTCGTCACCATAAGACCTAGTGTATCTGTGTCGATGCGACGTAAAACAGACCGTAAAAATAAACCCGGTGTCGGCACATGGCTTACTCCTGTCGCATAACACAAAGGGTTATGGTCAAGGCTTAACTTTCCGATTCGACGAACGAATAACAATCAACAGCATCATATGAACACGGCGGATAGGTTCGGAATTAAACCCAGGCTCTTGCCACGCAATCTAGTGATTAGAAATGGTATACTAGCACTTTTTTATACAGTTTGCTTTACGTCACACTGACATAGGTAGATCGCATGGCGACGATGAGATAAGAAAGGGCTGGGAATGGGGAATAAGCGGTCGTGATCTTAAGGCACTCCCACTGTCGGCAGCCTTGAAGATGGTTTTCCGTGGTTTCCCTTTTTCATACCAGGCAAATTCAGTTGCTGTACCTCCCATTCCTAGGCCTTTCTTTCCCATCGACCCATAAGACCTTATCTTTCCGTGCGACGTAAAACATATTTAAAAAGAAATCACGCCCTCCACGCGGGCAATTACAATAAATGTAAGAAATACAGTAGTTGTATGTTATAATTGTCGTTTCCTTAAATTCTGCTCGTATAAATTCGCCTTATGCCTCGACTTTGTGAAATTTTTGCACGTTTTTTTTTGTAATTTTGTCTCTCAATTATAATGTCGTAATAGTGTAATAACTCTATCAATGTTGTTTTAATGAGTTAATATTTAATTTTCGCGACCGCGTTGTGCCCGGAATACACTTTCAGTGTATTAGGTCGTGCCCAGTACAAACAGTACATATTGAAGAGATGTTAGTCTAAGTACAGAACAAAACAGAAATCAGAAGGTTGTGCTTTCGGATCCCACCGGTATACGTTTGGCCATTTTTGTTCTGTAATTATCATCTCTTTAAAATGTACTGTATGTGCTGAACATGATCTGATACTTCCAAAGTTCACTTCGAGTGTTCTTTATAGTTCAGTATATTTATTTGAATATTAAATCGGTTAATGCGTGTGTTCGCTACGCACTAAGTAGACTGACTGCCGGAACCGAACGCTCGAATAGTACGTCGCGTGGCATTAGATATTTTTGAGCACTGTTCGTATTCTGCGCGATTTTTATTTTACAACCTTTTATAATATTTCCTGTCTTCGTCTCGCCCATTTTTTCAAACTGGCATCCCGATTTATTCATCAGCAGGTAGCGTAAAGGACAGATTATAATGAATAGACCCGGGATGTTTAGGTGCTAATTGGTTAGAATGCAAACTACTGTATTTTATTTATTACGAAATCTCACCTAGAGCCCGTTCTTCCATAATGTTGCGAGAGTAACATACATTCTAGGAGTTCTGATGGGCGGTATCCCTGAAATTTATGCAAAACTCATAACATTACCGTTGTGCAGACTAGACTATACTTGTTGCTCGCTTCAGTAAGTTACTCCAGTAACCACTGTTTAATTAATGACGACTTTCGGCGTAATACTACATTGAACAAACGAATACATCTAAATGTTCTTACAGAATGAAATGAAGAGTTTTATTTACAGTAGTTCAATCAATGGACGCTGTCTCTCGCCTCGTTACACGCAGACAACGGGCGTGTTTACTGCTTTTCAGATTTTGTTTCAAAACTATTTCAAAGATATACTCTTCAAGATACTGAAAACGAGTCGGCAATTATTGTAGTTTCTGG
The DNA here is from genome assembly GCF_040414725.1 of Anabrus simplex. Taxonomy (NCBI): domain Eukaryota; kingdom Metazoa; phylum Arthropoda; class Insecta; order Orthoptera; family Tettigoniidae; genus Anabrus; species Anabrus simplex. The sequence goes on along the minus strand of NC_090273.1, from coordinate 101,605,149 downwards.
GAATAAATTAAAATAGTTTTAATCGATTTAGGGAATAAAACATGGGAATATAGGCAAATATCGGTTCTAATGTCAATTTAGGCATTTTTAGGCACAATAGGACCACCGCCCGATATGTAATCATGATCCTGTCTGGAACAAGTAATGACAGTTCAACTCGTCTTTCAAACATTACTGAAAATAAATTGAAATAGTTTATTAAGCGGGCGCATATTATTAGGGTTTCGTCTGACTCCTTGGCTGAATGGTCAGCGTCGAGGCTTTCGGTTCAGAGGTTTCGGGTTCGATTCCAGATTTTAATTGCGACTGGTTAATTCTTCTGATTAGGAGACTGGGCGTTTTTCTGTTTGTCTTAGCATCGTCCTACTCATGCCATCTTCATATACATACACATAACATATCACACTACGAAAAACACACAATAATGAATGCATTTTCTTAGGGTTGGTATCAGGAAGGGCATCCGGCCGTGAAACTGGGCAAAGTCCACATGTGCGAACCCACAACCTCACAAGGATGTGGGAAAACCGGTAGAAGAAGATTTTATTGGGGATTCTTTGTATGCATACCAAACCAAACCAAACCAAACCCCATGGCACAACAGCCCCGAAGGACCATGGCCTACCAAGCGACCGCTGCTCAGCCCCAAGGCCTACAGATTACGAGGTGTCGTGTGGTCAGCACGACGGATCCTCTCGGCCGTTATTTTTGGCTTGCTAGACCGGGGTCGCCATTTCACCGTCAGATAGCTCCTCAGTTGTAATCACGTAGGCTGAGTGGACCTCGAACCAGCCCTCAGATGCAGGTAAAAATCCCTGACCTGGCAGGAATCGTACCCGGGGCCTCCGGGAGAGAGGCAGGCACTCTACCCCTACACCGCGGCGCCGGCAATTTTGTATGTATACACGAACATTAAAAAAACCAAGTTGATCTAGTACAGAATTGCTATTTCTCCCTCGTGCTTGCAACTTGTGAGACATGCTTGGATATTAGGTCTGTGTAGCCTAGGAATTTATTTTTATTTTTTATTTTCACACCTTTTATAGCTTTTCTCTTTTATCTCCTACTCTTATTGTTTGAGAGTTCGTATTGTTATATAATCAGTGTAAAATGGAGAATGTACTCCGTACCTGTATCTGATTACTACTAAATAAACAAAATAAAATAAATAAATTTCATCCTTTTCATCCTTCTGTTATTGTTATGAGGGTTTGCTATGTCTCTTGTTATAACCATTACCTGTAACACCACCAGATCAGCTTCTTTAGTACGAAGTACCTCGGTCCGAATATACAGTAAAATGTCTTAGTGCTATATTGTTAATTTTCTGTTAGGGAAGACGCATTCCCTAAATAACTGAATCGGTAATGTTGAGGACATGGGTCAGCTGATGTCAACTGCCCTCTACTTGTTACAGTTGGCAACAAGTCTTGACGACTTGCCCTCTCCCTCCCACGTGCCGCATAATATGCCCCCACTTAAATGAATGAGTCACACTTTTAATTATGGCAGCAGGCCATTGTTTATTCTCCGGGACCCCAAATGGAGGATTTCCTTATTGTACTGAGGCTTGCTCTTCGCTCCTAATAGTGCAGGAAGTTAATTTAGGAGAATGAGTTGCTGTAAAATACAGGATCATAACTAATATCTGAAACACTTCGCTCGTTACGTCTTACGGGAGATGGAACTACATACAAGATGACCCAAAAGTCGGTTAACATTTGACGAGGCAATACTTCGCGGAATATTGTAGGTAGAGAGGTAATAATAATTGACACACATGGTTGGCATGACATGGGGTTTTATTGACACCAAAATAAAGTACACAAAATGACCAACAGATGGCGCTTCATACGATACACAAGCAATAATTACCACAACAATCGAGGTTTAGAAAATACGATGTTCTTTATACCACATGCTCAACATGTCGGCCGTCATTCATCAACAATGGCTGTAGTCGTGGGACAGTGTTGTGAACAGCACTGTAGCCTACAGTATATCCGTAGGCATGGCGAGAAATTGCCGTCGGGTGTTGCCTTTTACCATCCCTAATGAGGTCGGACGATCGCGGTAGACTTAAGTCTACAGGTAAACCCTCAACCAAAAATCACATGGATTGAGGTCGGGGGACCGGGAAGGCCAAGCATGACATACCGCGATTGCAGGCGCATGTGACGCCCTCTCTCACGACAGCTCCTTTTATACAGGACACAGGTCTCATGCGGCATCACTGACGTGTTGCTGTCCAGCGCCATCTGTTGCGCTGTTTGTGCACTCGTTGTTGGTGTCAACAAAACCCCATGTCATGTCAAGCATATGTGGCCATTTGTACCTGACGTGTTGCTGTCCAGCACCATCTGTTGGTAATTTTGTATACTTTATTTTGGTGTCAATAAAACCCCATGTTAGGCCAATCATGTGTGTAAATTATCACCTCTCTACCTCCAATATTCCGTGAAATATTGCCTCATCAATTGTTAACGCACTTTTGGGTCAACCTGTATTTTGCCATTCTTACCATTATCATAATTATGTCCCTATGTGTCAGAAACTTCCGTTCCTAGAATTTTCTGCGCCAGGGGCTCTGTACTTGGGAGCCTGGGTTGGCGACTTCGCGACCACGAGGCCCTTAACTGAGTCATGGCATAGCTTCCACTTACTTGCTCACTTTCATCTATCCTTCCCGACCTCCCTTGATCAACTCTTGTTTTGCAATAGCATTGCTGCACCTGCTTATACTAAGGCCCACGAGAGTTGGAATCTGACGTTTCGCGCCACCGGCGAGAAAAAGTCGACTGACGCTGTTCGAAAAATGGCCCGTTGCCATGGCAACGAAAACAGCGATGCCACATTTTAAAAAGCTATCGCCACGTGGGTGGGCTTGCTCTCAATCGCTTTTGTGATGTTATTCGGAGTGGTACTGTGTTAACTGTGTTAGCTGTGGCTGCTGTATGTATTTACGTGTTTGTTTTATGAATAGTATTTTCATTGTTAGTTTAATTTTGTATTACTCAATCAGTGGCTAGTTGTACAGTTCTATTCTGTATTTAGCAGGCACATTTGTTGAGGTATTTGTCAAAAACTTATGATTTTGTTAGTGATTATGAAATCTCATATTTATCGGCAATGACGTGTTCTGTCGTAAATGCTGGAATTATTAGTACGAGCTTAGGAACGGGTCAAAGTTGCATTTATGCCTACATGGTTTATTAAATATTCAGCCTGTATGAAAGGGTGGTATGCCGCAGATGGAGGTAACTGTGACAACGCAGCGTACTTCGTAGTTACTGCTTTCGTCGCTCAAATGTCACACTCCAACTCTCGTGGGCCCAGCTGTAGTGTTAGGGACACTTCGAAAGTTTTGCAACACACGGAAATGTTTGGTGGGACAAACTTTTTTTTGTAAGGGATGGAAAGAAGGTGGATTACTGGTCCAGTAAACATTAGAATGCCGTGCAATTATCCGATACAACTTTGTTCGCGCACTGATTCTCAATCAGTGTTTTCGTGAAAAGGCTCCTGTATTGGAGAAAAACAGCAATTTTCCGCTGGTGCTAAGAGTTCCGGAGACGGAAATTTAAAATTGAAGATTATCCTTGCTCTGGACGACCTTCTGAATCTCTCTCTGAAAAAATACCATCGAGGCTATGTGGAAAATGTTGCAGCAGGACAGGCATTGCTGCATCGGCTATTCATTCGCTTCTTCTCAGACACCCCAGTGGTAGAAACCTTTGTTCTCTTTGGGCGTCTCGATGACTTTCGGAGGAGCGAAAGGCGTATAGTGTGGAATGGTGAAAGAAGATACTAAAACAGTTTGAAAAGTAACTGCAAGGTGAATAGTATCGTGCAGAGGTGAGAAAACTTGGCTTTAATAATAATAATAATAATAATAATAATAATAATAATATTTGCTTTACGTTCCAATAACTACCTTTTACGGTTTTCGGAGACGCCGAAGTGCCAGAATTTAGTCTCGCAAGAGTTTTTTTACATGCCAGTAAATTTACCGACACGAGGCTGACGTATTTCAGTACCTTCCAATACCACCGGACTGAGCCAGGATCGAACTTGTCAAGTTGGGATCAGAAAGCGAGCGCCTTAACCGTCTGAGCCACTCAGCCCGGCAAATTTGGCCTTATTACTGCTACGTCCCAACGAAAGTGTGTAGCAAAAAGTGGGTATAAGACAAGAGTGCTCCTGTGAGTATTCGGAAGTCAAGATAGGCCTAAGTACGAGAGGTCGTTCGGTTGCGCGAAAAGGGTGCGAATTGTAAGGATGGCTGCTGCGCATGCGTCTGTCTCAAGTCTGAAGGTGTGACAATAAACAACTATTCCATCCGCGGTGACTTGCGAATGTAGGTGCTGTTGTGAAGTTTCAAAGTGGTAGGGCAATTGTGTTTTAGTTACACATTTACTAATTATATATACTGCATAACGAAGAGTTTAAAATGAACATGGATATGTTTCTTCCGTCACGACTAACATTTGTAATTAATATAGTATATATTTCTCTTGCCTTACCTACAAACAACCGTAAATTCTTGCCAGACGCACATAGTAAAGAAAAGGATGATCGCGGTGTTCTTCACAACAAGAGGTATTAATTGACTCCAATTGTACAGTGCGCAGTGACTGTCAAAAGGGACAGCTGGGCCTGCCTCGTGTAAGTTATCCAAACTTTCAAGATGCTTCCTCCGAGGTTACGGTTCACCACTTTGCCCCTGCGCCACGACAGTGCTCTAGCACATCTTGCTTAGTAAACAGTGGTGTTTCTTGCAGGCTCAGGGCTGCTTGTGCTTGATGACCCTCGTACAATCCTAATCTTGCTGACTTCAGACTCTTCTCGGAAGTAAAGCTGAAACTGAAAGGCGACGAGGAGCTGTTAACTGCATGGTTTTAGGAGTATGGGGGAAAAGCAGAGGAAAAGTGGCAGAGTTGATTTAGTGACTGGTATCGACGTATAGAGAAGTGTATTCAGTTTGGGGAAGATCATTTTTGAAGAACTGTGAAAAGTACACGCGTATTGCAAAACTTCCGTAGTGAAGTTTGTACAATACCATCCTGGGAGAATAGACAGTCTAAATACCGTACTTAAAATGATCCACATATTCCAGTGTTGTATAATAATAATAATAATAATAATAATAATAATAATAATAATAATAATAATAATAATAAAACGTACAAGAAGCATTAATGGGTTCTGTAGTGTTGCAACCCCCTGTGGGTGGGAGACGCAGACGAAGAATACACCGACGGTATCCTCTGCCTGTCGTAAGAGGCGACTAAAAGGGGCGACCAAGGCATGGTCGAATTAGAGCCATGAGCCCATTTGGAATTAGTACCACCATGCGGTCGCTTTTACTTGCGCGTAGTTCTACTATGTTAGGTACAAAATAGGTTTTGTGATTATTAGCAACAGAGTGCGCTTCCGGCTATTACAGTACCTGTGATTATACTGCTAATAATAAGAGTTGGCGTCTGACATTTCTTAGAGGGAGGTCCGTTTACTGCCTGCCGAGGCGGGATAAAGGGAGTGGCTGTGTGGTTGCCATGGAAACGAGGGTGGGGCGACTGCGGTTGCCATGGAGATAAAACTTCAGGGCAGCTCGTCTTGCTGGGAGTTGCCAAACCTCTCACTGTCACTGATAAGAACCTGATTGTTTGTATAAGTGTGATCGCAAATGGGACGACACCGCCTGGCCAGGTAGTCTACAACAGATCATAGCGGTCAGAATGAAGGAGGGAACAAGTGAGCCGGAAGCGAGGGGTAAGAGTATGTAGAAAGGAATGCTGGAATGTGGCAACATCGTGAAATAGCACGTGCAGTGTTCCTCCCTCCAACCTTACCTGTCAGACGCCAACTTTAGTTAAGTCTAGTATAGTACCACGATATGAGCGACACCATGGGTGAGCAACACCATGGTTCTGGCTTGCCTGTGATTAGTAAGCACTATATGAGGAACACCACGGGATAGTACGAGTCCCTGTGGTTAGTACACTTCTGTGATGAGCACCATAGGTTTGCGTTGACTGTAAATGGCGCCGCATAGTGCGAAACACGATAGGTCTGTATAACATGAGCGAATTTCATTACCTGTGAGTAGTACCATAATGTGTGGAATAGTGTTGGCTACTGAATGTATGATTCGAAGCAGTGTATCGATTCATTCAAGTGTCCGAGTGAATCGATTCACAGGAACGGCGAGCTCACGGCACATGATTCAGCTTACTCCCAGCGGACAGTGCTGAGTGGCGCACTCGCTGGACGTTGACGGGGAGCCGAGCTTCCGCTGCAGCGAGACAGTGAATCAGTGAATCATGGCACATCGAAAGAATCGTGAACGAGCGCGGCTCAGTGAGACACATGATACACACGGCTCATCGGCTCACTGGACACGCGGAGAGCCGAGCTTCCGCTGCAGCGAGACATACAGTGAGCCATGGCACATCGAAAGAATCGTGAACGAGCGCGGCTCAGTGAGACACAAGATACACACAGCTCCTTATCGGCTCACTGCAGCGAGACATACAGTGAGCCATGCTACACTGAAAGAATCGTATGCTATAATGGACTCTCGAGCTCAGCTCATTTGAAAACAATACCCATTTGCATTCACTGTCCTCTTCTTACAGGGAGGTTTAAATAATAGATGGATTTATTTGCAGTGTTAAAAAGGAAGTCACAACATAATTCTGAAGTAGCTAGTAAGTAGGTAGGCTATTAGGTTATACTATTTATTAGTTTAATGAATCTTAGTATTATAACTTAGTTGACATTTGACAATTAAACTCGACTCTAACCTGCCCTATGACTGAGTCATGCTCATGACCACTCAAAAGTACCTGTTTTATATTGGGAAGAACGGCTCAGTATTCTCTCAGTTCATATGTCACATCGTTGCACAAGACTTCAATCATATGTGGACAGACGCAATAACAGTATGTTGAATCAGAAAACCAGCGGGCTACTGTACATCTCGGGTAGCCTATACAAAATATGACTATTAAAAAAAATCCTCAGCTGATAGAAAAATACTTTTTTTTAAATGACTGAGCGAGTTGTCGTGCGGTTAATATCGCGTGGCTATGCGCTTGCATTCGGGGGATGGTGGGTTCGAATCCCACCGTCGGCAGCCGTTAAGATGGTTTTTCCGTAGTTTCCCCATTTTCACACCAGGAAATGCTGGGACTGTACCTTAATTCAGGTCATGGCTGCTACCTTCCTAATCCTAACCTTTCCCACCCTGCGTCACCGGAAACCTTCGATGTATTAGAGTAACTAGCATTTTTTCTAAGAAAGGAGTTCATAGTATGAAGACCAGATGGCAGCTGCGAGCACTGAATGCTGTTGCTGCTGTCTTACCAGCACATACTACACAGATGCAGTAGGAGCGGTGACCAATGAGCCGTGAATCGGATCACTGTATCGATTCAGTAACGTGAACGGAATCAAATGAATCGATTCAGTAAAATGAATCGAATGTCCCATCACTAGTGTGGAATACCGCGAGTCTACGCTACTTTTGATTAGTACCGCAACATGACAAATACCATGGTTTTACTTTCCTAGCGTTAAGTACCATTATGCGGGGCCGATGACTTGGACTTTGGACCCCTTTAGACTGCAAACATCATTGATTCAGTATTATGCTATAGGAGCAGTCCCTTGGTCAGAGTAACACTCCTGTTTTACGTCAGTTTCGTTGAATGTGAGGCACTGCGGGTCGGATCCAGTGATTGTTTTAAATTCATTTCCCTCCATTCATTCTTCGTCCTCATGTTTTGAATTATGGTCAGTGGAGGATTTTGTACTTTTAATTTGTCATTACATTTCGTCTCATGTCGTACCATTAGAGGCCGATGACCTAGATGTTAGGCCGCTTTAAACACCAAGCATCATTATCATTATCATCATCATCATCATCACCATGTAGTCTTGAAAATGTTAATTACTTTGACCTAGGGGGCCGATGACAGAGCTGTCCAAACCTCAGATTCCTATTCTGCATAACTTCCTAGTCTTATCGTAGATCGAGATGTCATGCGTTCGAGTATGAAGATGCGTAACAAAATATGTAAGTGTGCTACGAGCTTTTAGCCTATTCTGTACCAAGCCTTCACAACTTTTGTAGCTGAGGGTGGGTAAGTAATGATGCTACATTAAGAGCGGTGGAGAAATTTGAGCCTCATCACACAAGAGGAGACCGTTCATAGAAATATCACACCGAACAATTTTAAAAAGGAGGATGTGAAATATGGCTCAAGCAAACAGAAAAGGGCGTGTGCTGCTGTCGCGTTATTATACTGACATAGACAGGTAATGAAAAAAGGGGATGGATATGGGATCTACTGCGCAACACCTTTCAATGCAGGCTAATTGAATATCCCGGACTTACTACATGTAATACATTTCATTATCGGTTCCATATTGACTTGAATACATATAAAAATTCTTCAAGTGAATTTACAAGTATATTTTCTAAAATCGGGCGAGTTGGCCGTGCGGTTAAGGGCGCGCAAGCTGTGAACTTGCACCCGGAAGATAGTGGATTCGAACACCACTTCGGCAGCCCTGAAGATAGTTTTCCGTGTTTTCCCATTTTTACACCAGGCAAATGCTGGGGATGTACCTTAATTAAGGCCACGGCCGTTTCCTTCCCACTCCTAAGCCTTTCCCATCCCATCGTCACCGTAAGACCTATCTGTGTCGGTGTGACATAAAACAAATTGTAAAGAAAAAATACATGTCCACCTGTTCAATACAAGGTTGTTACCATTTCATAAAGGGTCTGTCTAAAACATTATATAAAAACATGTTTCGACCTTAATTCAGGCCATCTTCAGTTTGAGAGTACAAAGATTTCTTTTTGGTTACGTCGCACTGACACAGATAGATCATATGGCGACGATGGGACAGGAAAGGTCTAGGAGTGGGAAGGAAGCTGCCGTGGTATTAAGGTACAGTCCCAGCATCTGCCTGGTACGAAAGTGGGAAACCACGGAAAACCATCTTCAAGGCTGCCGACAGTGGAGTTCGAACCCACTATCTCCCGGATGGAAGGTCACAGCCGCGTGCCCCTAACCGCGCACGGCCAGCTCGCCCGGTAGTACAAAGAAAAAGACACATAGATAAGACAGCAGTAGGATAAAAGACATTCAACAGTTATAATAAAAAGTCATTGTTTAAAATGTTCATCGTTCTTCGGTCTTGTTGTAGTAAGATGAATGCTTTTTTTCAACAGAAATAAGTCTAGGTTGGAACGAAAATTAGTTTGGCTGGAAGAATTCCTTAAAAGAACCGTCAGATGTTAGTGCGAAGGTTAACATCAACCTCGCCTGAACTACATATGCACGGGGTTGGAGGAAGGAATTCCTGGAAAACATTTTTGCTCTTGATGAAGAAATACGGAGCCCAAATTTTCACTCTGTCCTGGAATTGGCACGACAGAAAACATTTGTAAATTCTTTTTAAGATTGTTTATATATATCCCGGATTTCCACAGTGTGTTTGAGAATTAGGAATACAGATTGCAAGGGTATGCGCAGGGCTATGAAACAAGGATGCAAGTTCTAATAAATATAGATCGGGGAACGAACCGTTTCTGAGATATGATATAACATTTACAACTGTTACAACGTTTTTCATTATCTGTGTTCCTGGAAGGAGGATCTACAATGGATGTCAGCGGCGTCTTGGATTTGAAATGGCAATCGAAGCAGTTGTTATGGTATCTCAAGTGTTGGCACGTCCATACATGGAATTGATGTCAGCCATCTCTTCGTTAAACACGTATGAAGTATCATGACAACTACCTCAGATGCCACTCCTAATCCAAGATGCTGATGACATCTAATGTGGAGCGTGATACCGGTACCTGAAACAAAGTAAGAACAACTTTATAATGTGATATATCTCGTAATCGATAGGTTTTCCGATCTATGTTTATTAGGACTTTGTTTTCTTTGTTTTATTGTCCTCTACTCACCCCTGCAGGTTGTACCTATAATTGCTGTAACTATTTAACCTTGCAATGCACACACTGTGACGATTCGTCGTCATAAGACCTATATGTGTCGGTGCGACGTAAAGCAACTTTTATTTATATATAGACCCTATGTGACAGCGAAGTTGACCAAGATCTAGAACAGCGGTTTCCAATTTGTAGGGTCTCGAGGGCCATTTTGGAAACCTTAGTCATGTTCGAGGGCCGCACTTGAATAGGCCAATTTTCGTGAAATTCTCCAAATAGTACAGAAGCACCGTTATGAAATGATATGCATAGTTCAATTGAAATGAGGGTTTGATAATTTTAATTGCTTAAAATATTATTTTAAAATTGCATTAAAGAGTGAAGTTCGGCGCCGGGCTGAGTCGCCGAGACGGTTGAGGAGCTGAGATTCTGGCTCAGTCCGGTGGTATTTGAAGGTGCCCAAATACGTCGGCCTCGTGTAAGTAGATTTACTGGAACGTAAAAGAACTCCTACAGGACAAAATTTCGACACTTCGGCGTTTCCGGAAACCATCAAAAGTAGTCAGTGAGACGCAAAAATAATGACATTATTACTTGAAATTTGGATTTAAATTTTTTTAAATCAAAAATAATCTATTGATACTTGAAAGGAGGAACTAGTACCGTATTTACGTGAATAATCCCTGCACCCTTGATGCAAATAAAACCCGCACCCCAATTTCGTGCCTGAATGTTTTTTTAATATGCGGGTATTATTCGCGTAAATACGGTATTAAAGAATAATTAGTTCTGACTTGGGTCTGTAAGGTGTATACAAATTAATACGTTTTTGAATGAGCTATGAAATATTTTTTTGTGACTTTTCTTCACATTATTTCTTACAGTTCTCTCGCGAGCCGCCATTTGGAAACCTTACTCTCCGCGGGATCAAGTCTCTTCCTTTAACGCCTTCGACTAATGTTTAGAATGACAATGACATGCAAATCTCGCACTACCACGTTCAGAAACGGTTGCCATGATCGTTACCAACTCTTGACGACAACAACAATAACACACGCAGTATTGTAAACTTAGACGAAATTGAGAACTGTCAAACTTCTATGTATATATTTGCATGGTGATCCATCCTCAGCGATTCTGTCAGCTGCCTTCTCCCTGCGACAGGCTTTCCGTTTCAGCCCGAGTCTGTTTGATGTGGAAACCAATGAACCGACAGCTGAGTTAAGGCTGTGCTTGTTTGCTGAAAGGAAGTTAGTAAACTTAACCCGGGACTGTCTCGTGAATCCTGTAGCTGGCCACGTGTGTGGTGAGCAATACGATATGATGTGTGTACAACGGCAGCTGTCTGTAGCCGACACGCGCCAAGCGGGGTAGAGCCTGCGGTATACACACGGATGTATACATCTGGACGAGTTGTAGCCTGCTTCCGAGCCTTTTAAACTTTAGAGAAGTTCAAAGCATATGGCCAAGTTGTGTTACAGATGTTTTCCTGATTTATTTAAAACAAATACCACTATAAAAGAGTTCTGCCTGCTCTGATTTTTGGGAAGTGATAACTCTTAACTCATGAAATAAATTGTTGTAGAACTGCTTATTTTATTCCTGGTAAGCTGTTTTGCACCCGTCCTTTCCTGACTTCTTCTTCTTCTTCTTCTCATTTCGATGTCATCTTCATTGCCTTCCGGATCACCGAGTGAGGTGGCTGTGTGCGGTTCGGGTCGCATAGTTGTGAGCTTGCATTTGGTAGGTGATGGGTTCGAATCCTACCGCCGGTAGCTCTGAAGGTGGTTTTCCGTGGTTTCCCATTTTCACACTAAGTGAATGCTGGGGCTGTACCTTAATCAAGGCCACGGGCGCTATCTTCCCATCCCTGCGTCGCCAAAAACTTCCGATGTGTTAGTGCGACGTTAAACCACTAGGAAGAAAAACCCCTTCCTGATCAGTATTGGCTGATGACCAAGCTGTTTTTCCACCTATAAAAACAAACCGAATAACCACTGACTTAGCAAACTAACTCGTTCCTGTGATGATTGGACAATATTTCCATGTGAGCGATTTTATTATTTTGTTATTTTGTTTGTACAGATTGCTCAATGGGCTGCCTGGCCGAGGCGGTAAAGGCGTGCTCGGTTCGTCCGGAAGGACGTGGGTTCGAATCCACGTCAGGAAGTCGTAAAATTTAAGAAACGAGATTTCCACTTCCGGAGGTGCATATTGCCCTGAGGTTCACTCAGGTTCACCAGGTTAATTCCTGCGGGCAAAGGCGGCTGGGCGTAGAGCTAACCACTCTACCCCATCACGTGCCGAGGTTAACAATGGTGGAAGTCTTTAACGTCCACTCCTCCAAGGGCCTACATGGCCTGTACGGAGGTGACTTCGCTTTGCTTAGCGTATTGCACATCCCAATATTATCAGAATGAAAGAAAAGAAATATGAATAATTAGTACTAACAGTCTCAAACAAATATTAAAATGAGATGCATAGTCCATTGCATCATTTGTTGCATTCAGGATTTCAGTGAAGCATCCTCGATAGAATCTCAGGAGACACGCTTGGACGGTGTGATGGATGTTTGTCGGTCATTTCCACAGTGAGTTGAGGGTACCTTACCCCGGTTGAGAAGCATGTCAACGCATCTTTTTGGTACAAATCCACAACTTCCGAGGTAGATCATAACCAGCTGGTTATGTCAGTGATGTTCAGCGTTGATGAACTGAAAATCTAAATTAGTGAATATCTCTGTTATCGTAGACATTGCAGTTACTGTCACTTTTGTTATGTACAGATTTTAGATAACTCAAATTTCTGACCGGGCGAGTTGGCCGTGCAGTTAAAGGCGCGCAGGTGTAAGCTTGCATCCGGGAGATAGTGGGTTCGACCCCCACTGTCGGCAGCCCTGAAGATGGTTTCCCGTTGTTTCCCATTTTCACACCAAGCAAATTCTGGGGCTGTATCGTAATTAAGGCCACAGCCATTTCCTTCCCACTCCCAGGCCTTTCCTATCCCACCGTCGCCATAAGACCTCTCTGTGTCGATGCGACGTAAAGCAATTTTTTTTTAAAGTCTGGAGGTAGCCAGTTTCGAAGTTTGTGAAAAACTTAGTAATCGCGTATATCCCCGTTGTTTGTCCTCGTACTGTTTAAAAAAACATTGAAAGTTCAGGAAGTATTATTGCCAGCACAACCTTTGCTGTGTATAGCGTTTTGATACAGCGAATATTAACGGAGAAAGTTGACTTTTCCTGTTTTGGTCCCCTTAATCTTGATTCGCCACTGTTTACTAATCAAATATTAAATAGGCGAGTGCACAACCCAGCTGTCTCTGAAGTTAAATATCGAATTTCGAGAAATTTTTGTAAAGCCGTTATCCGGTGGTCGCCACGAACAACCATCAACGCACCCACCCATCTACCTAAACACTCAACCACCCATATTTTCGAGTTTTGTACATCTAATCGGGGTAAAGTTTTATTTTATGTTTATAATTGTTAGGTTCTTTTAGAAGTTGCTTTACGTCGCACCGACACAGATAGATCTTACGGGACAATGGGGCAGGAAGGGTCTAGGAGTGGGAAGGAAGCGGCCGTGGCCTGAATTAAGATACAGCACCAGCATTTGCCTGATGTGAAAATGGGAAACGACGGAAAGCCATCTTCAGGGCTGCTGACAGTGGGGTTCGAACCCACTATCTCCCGAATACTGGATACTAAAAGCAAAGTCATCTCTGTACAGACCATGAAGGCCCCTGGAGGGGTGGAAGGTAAAGGCTTCCACTATTAACCTTGGCACTTGTTGGGGTAGAATGGTTAGCTCTACGCCCGGCCGCCTTTGCCCCCAGGGATTAACCTGGTACTCATTTGTGGTGTAGGCTGAGTGAACCTCAGGACCATGTGCACCTCTGGAAGTGGAAATCTCGTTTCTTAAATTTTACGACTTCCTGGCAGGGAATCGAACCCGCGTCCTTCCGGGCGAAACGAGCACGCCTATACTGCCTCGGCCAGGCAGCCCCTGAATACTGGATACTGGCCGAACTTAAGCTACTGCACCTATCGAGCTAATCTTGAATAAATAAACTGGTAAAGTACCTGAGAAAGAAAACATATGGAACAGTATTATACATTTTTTAAAAACCAACTTCATTAACTTGGCCGCTTACAGTGCCGCGTTCCTCACTGTAGCCTTGTAGTGCCTGAGCTTTTCGTCCGTTGATATACAAGTATATCTTTTATTGTACACTTCTTTGGTCGCAAGGCAGGAAGTCCTCATCCTTTTTATCCTCTCTTTTATCCCGCCGATGCTCCTGTTCCTTCCTGTTACACTTTCTCTAAGGTACCTAAACTTTTCTACCTTCTGCACAATGCCAACAAATTAATACTTGTAACGTTATTTTGGTTCTTAACTAATTTGGATACTGTGTTTCCAGCCACCATTCGCTGTAAATACGCTACTTGTGCAGAGGTGCAATCGTAAATACGGTAAACTTAGGACCGAATTCATACATGTCAGAAAGGAGTTTCAAGCGATTCGCATCTTTCCCAGATTATGCGTTAGCCTCTGGGACCGAATTCATCCTACCCCTTTACCAATGCTGTTTTATGGTGTCGAAGGATTGACAGGAATGGCTTCATCAGTGAATCGATTGCAGGCGTTTGAAATGTGATTGTATTGTTCAAGATTCGATGGGTAGACTACATCACTAAGGAGGAGGTATAGGGATAGGAAACTCAAACGTCAAGCAGTACCAACCCCCGACAGTAGCCAGATTTATGACTACAGTCATCTCTCTTGTGACCAGTAACAGGTAGCTCTTGACCAATACCAATGACAGTCCAGGTCGAGTATTCCAAAAGCGTGCCGGTCCTGGAGCCGGCTCCCTTGTCAGGTCTCCAGTGTTGCACAGCTCCACGCAGTTGTGTCTACTCACCTTGCTCGCTCCCAGTGACCAATCATCAACTGTTATTCCACCTGTTCTCCAACCTACAGTGTTCTGTGGAGACTTGACAACGATGTGTCTCGAGTTGGGGAAATCCTGGCACTGCGGTGGCAAGGAATGTAAACACAGCCGGCCAGCTAGGCTTCAAAAGAGTGCCGATCGTTAACGAGGAAATTGCAATAACTGTACTCAGTCGTGCTGAGAAATCACGTGGTGTTTTGACTCTCGCAGAAAGCAGGAAAGCTACCTGTTTTGTTCACATCTTCTGCAGTGACAAGTACAGCGTGATACAACTGAAATAGAAAAAAAAAAAAAAAAAAAAGAAACGTGGACGGAGAGACTATTATCCTGGACGCAAGGTAGGAATATTTACTCCATGATGGCCGTCAACCTACTGTGAGCAGATGGCACAAGAACAACAAGAAGAACAAATTTGTGCTAAAATATTTGGTGGCTACTACTGAGTTATTTTCGTTAGTTGATGATGTAAGTTTCGGTCCTTGCATGATTAATGCGTTAGCCCCTGTGTTTCGGTTGTGATGCTTTAGGCTCGTCCGGAACAGTTGGAGAGCAGAGCAGAACATTCCACTGACGGCATTCCTTGGTAATTGCTGTGCACGAGGCAGGGACGAGCCATGATTTATTAGCTCCGCCATTATAGAGATTGATCATATCATTTCACATTCTCCCCCTCGAGTACGTGACGAGGAGCGCCCCTTTCGGTCGAAAGACGGTCACTAAGTCACAGCGTAGCACAGAGCTTGGTCTATTCTAATTCTCCTGCTCGTTCAGTGTGATGCCTGTAACCAGAGAAGATAGCGTATTTCCTTTTCGTATTCAAAAACAGCAGTGTTTAGTCCATATCTTTCTTCTGAATATATCCACTACAATATTTGCCTAGAATGGGTGAATTCCCAGAAGCTCTCATCTTGAGATTGTACGCGTAGTTTGGGATCACGAGTCCTTTTGCTGTGTATGGCAATTTGTCCATGCTTCTCGTTTTCAGCTTTGCTGTTCAGAAACCCCTTGGTCAACTCTCGTTCTCTTCCGAGCCCTAGGAACGCTATTAGATTTGCGAGACCTAGAGACTTCCTCATGTTCACTCCCTTTGTGATTCCTTCTATTTCTTTTGCCGATACCTTCATTTTCTTCTCTGATTAGTGTTAATAGAGCATGGCTTGCATTCGGGAAATGGTGGGTTGGAATCCCACTGTGGAGAGCCCTGAATATGGTTTTCCGTGGTTTCCCATTTTCATACCAGGAAAATTGTTAAACAAGTTTCATCACTAGGTTCTCATTTAATAGGGTTAAACATTTCAGGACATATAAAAACAAAAGAAGCATGAATACTCAGAAAGAACGATGGCGTGCAGAACAAAGTAGGAAAGATAACGGATTCCATCACGAAAAGGAGGCTGACTTTCTTCAGGCACCTGCTGCACATGAATGACGACGGGCTGACAAAGAGGATCCTTACACAAATTGAAGAGCTCGAAAGCAAACCTATACGTATAATATTAAAAGAAGCGTTTTGACAGATAGGCTGGAGGGAGGAGCGTTGCACATGTCATTACATGGTGTTGCCACATTCCTGCATTCCTTTCTTCTTCCCTTCGCTTCTGACTCACTTCTTCGTTCGTTTAGACCGCTGTGTTCTGTTGTAACTCAGAAGTGAGAGGTTTGGCAACTCCAGGCAACACGAATTGCCAGCAGGCTTATATCCACGGCAACCGCAATGGGTCCACCCACGTTTCCATGGCAACCATACCCGGGCAGTAAATGGACCTCCCTCTATGAACTGTCAGAACGCATATTTCAATATTACGACCGTAGGTGACATAAAAAAATAGCTGGAGATTTCAGGATGAGCTGCATAACAGAACAAGACGTACTGGGAAGAAACATCTTTAAACAGAAAGTCAAGGCCTGGAGGGTATCCGAGAATGATGTTAGCTTGTGAAACTGACAGCCATGGCCAGAGAAAATCTAGAAACCCTTACATCAAGAGAAATAAGGACATAATTAGAAACAGCGTTGCCTCATTTAGTTCTTCCGCACTAGATCTAGTATCGTTTTATGGAAATCTGTTATATTTCTCCCTGAGGTTACATAACAAATGTTATTAAATGTAATTATTATTTATATAAATAAAATCGTAACGACCGTGTGTCTGCACATTGACTATTTTGGCGAAAATTTCATTCAGTTATCCGTTTCAGGTGTAATAATGACCATCTGCCTGTTTGTTTGTTTGTTTGTTTGTTTGTTTGTTTGTTTGTTTGTTTGAGTTCTTATAACTTGAAAACTACTGTATATACAGTACTTCTATCAAACTTCATACTTAGAATCCACCTGCCCTTGGATAGGTTTTAGGGCCAATATTGTTTCTAAATCCTTGAATTCACTGGGGATTTATACAAAACCGAAACCTTGATTTTGCACTCCCACAAAATATACGCAACCAAACTTAATAGAAATCTACCTGCCTTAATGGAAATCAGTTTTTTAATTTTTTTCTCATGTGCATCACTTCGATACGAGGATTAATAAGGAGATATTAACGGACCGTTTTTCAGTCTAACTTCGAGCGGACCTTTTTTAAGCTTTTTTTGTCGATTTGTCTGTTCATCCGTTTGTTGAGTTCTTATACGTGGGATGTCCTCGGACACTCCCGGCGCTAAAAGCCATATGCCATTTCATTTCATTTATAAGTAGGAAACTACTCTATATATTTCTACCAAACTTTATATCTGTCCTTGGGTAGGTAGGCCTATTAGGTTCAATATTATTTCTAAATCCGGGATTGGTATGGGGGTTTATAGGAAGTTGAAACAGTGATTTTACCGTCCCACAAAATATACATGACCAACTTTAATAGAAAACTACCAACCTTAATGGAAATCAATTTCTGAAAAGTTTTTTTTTTTTTTAATGTGCACTCTTCGATAGGAGAATAACAAGGGAGTTACCATTAACGCACTGTTTTACAAGTTGGCATGTCATTTCAAGTTGGGGTAAGTGGTTTAACTGAAATGGCGTATGGCTTTTAGTGACGGAATGTGTCCGAGGACTTCGGCTCGCCAGGTGCAGGTCCTTTGATTTGACTCCCATATGCGACCTGCGCGTCGTGATGAGGATGAAATGATGATGAAGACGACACATACACCCAGTCCCCTTGCCAGGGGAATTAACCAATTATGGTTAAAATTCCCGACCCTGCTGGGAATCGAACCCGGGTCCCCTGTCACCAAAGGCCAGCACGCTTACTAAAGATCCATTTTACTCTTTTTGATAGAACAAATAATAAAGAAAGGTTATCGTCAACGATTGATTTCATGATTCTTCAGCCACAGTGCCACTCCCGGTTTCAGATGAACAACAATATGTAACTGAGAAATAGGGAGAATTACGCACAACTTCGGACCAGGAACTGTATCGTTCAATGAATTCTGTGATCTACCCCCATTCTATCTCCACTTTGCTCAGCTTTGTCGTTCTTCACGTTACTGCCATGTGCTTTCATGGAAGAATATCAATTTAACATGCCGTATTGAACGTTTGAATACAGGCATATAGCTTCGCGTAAATTCATTAAGGAATCATGAAATCGATTACGAATTCCCGTGCGAACAACGGGTACATATGCTAGTTCCTTATATTTACAATAAAAACAACTGGATATAGCTGATTTGCATTTCTACTATTCTATGAATTCATCTGCATAGCTAGTGAATTCTCTAATGCTTGCTTAGTTTATTTCAAAACACGACTGGATTTAACGTTATCCTTCATACAGGCCTCTTTTCCTAATGCGCCACAACCGAATTGGAGATATTTGATTATAATTTGATTATAATCGAGAAATGGGCGCTATCTAACGTATCAACAATCGAAACACGACAATTAATCACAGGACTATAGATGTAGATCTCTCCAAATTGAACTGCAATTGTGCTATCAGTTTTAAAATAAGACTTACGGTTTAGAAAAAAATACCCCGAAACGAAGGTCTGCACCGTCATCAAAATGCATCCATATTTCGATATTTTCCGGGGCCAAAAGTTATACACTTGAACAGCTTGGATTTTTCCTCAAAGAACAGTGTGTCCAGGTTTTGCGATTAGCAATTGCATACGTTCGGATAAATTAAGGAAGAAAGTAATACAGTTAAGAAAGTTGAAATTAATAGGAAATGGGATGATAGACCAAATACGTAAATACCAAGTGGATGTATTGGAAAATAAAATACCCCTCAATAAATTGTGATGGTATGAGTTACGGATATAAGAAGGCGGCAACAGAGGATATATTTAGGCGCATGGATTCTTAGATAAACTGATAAGAGGATGACTTAAGTCTAAAAAAGGCAAAGCAGAGGCAAGAAATTAAAGCGGAAAACAGAAGTAGAATAGAAATACTGTACAGTAAAAATGATAGCAAATACCAAAAAACACCTTACAGTGTGAAATAATGGGCTACACTCCTCAGTACTGCTCAAATATTAACAACGGCCTTAGTGCTATCCGAGGACAATTGTAACCTCCCACGGTATTCCGCCAATATCCCTCAAAATGGCCGATTAATGTCTCTCTTGCTTTCTGCCCAAGGAAAAACCACGAGTTTACAGGAATGATGACGAAAATGGCAATGTAACTTCCCTGCCGGCAAGCAGTCAGAGACGTTTCCATGGTAACTTGTAGGTTCGTTGTTGGTCTGTCGTTCACTCAATGCAGAGCATGAGAGGTGGTGGTGGTGGTGGTGATTATTGTTTTAAGAGGAAGTACAACTAGGCAACCATCCTCTATATAACACTAATCAGAGAGAAAAATGGAAGGGATCCGACACTTCGAAAAATGAAGATATCGGCCAAAGAAAGACAAGGGCCGCGAAGGGCGTGAAAATGAAAGACTCCCTAGCCTTCGCAAACCTAATAGCGTAGGGGTCGGAAAAGAACAAAAGTTGACCAAGAGAGGTCGGATAGGATAGATGAAAGTGAGGAGCCCGGCATAAGTAAGTGGAAGCAATATCAGGACTCAGCTAAGGGCCCCGTGGTCGCCAACCCACGCTCCAAAGTTCAGAGCCCGTGGGGTCCCTTTTAGTCGCCTCTTACGACAAGCAGGGGATACCGTGGGTGTTATTCTACCGCCCTCACCCACAGGGGGAGCAGAGCATGAGACCCCCAAAAAATAGTACGTTTCTCCGTCATTTGAAGAGTAAGCGAAATTATATATATACAGTATAACAAATTTGTTTATAATGAAGGTTCGTTTCACATATAGTCCCCGGATTTTACAGAAAATCAGTAGTATAAGAGAAAATGGAAGAAAACTGTTCTGGTTTTCCTATAAATCGCCCTTCTGTTCAGACATTTTGAAGTCACATGCAAATCGAAACCTTCCTCGGGATGAGTATACTCTAAATATGAATTTTGGTTGAGATCTATCCAGCCGTTTCTCCGTGATGGTGGAACTCACAAACAGACACGAAAAATAAAAACCACTGATACGGTCTTGAGTTGCCCTAAAACGGATAAATATCTGAAAAATTGGCAAAACAAACGAAATTCAGACAGTGGGCCCCTTACAAATTTATTTATATGTTTCCCTTGATAATTTATTCCAGTCCTTCTCCTTTTAAAAGCTCCACTCAGTCTTATTATTCTACAGTACTTACGTAATCCCACGCCAACTCACCACTGACAACTCGAAACCTACCACATAGTCTAGCATCTCGTCTCCTTACTCCCAAGTCTTCCCAGCTCAAAGTTTTCAACAGTTTAGTATCACTATTCCTTTGTCGGAAATCATCCAGAACAAATCGTGCTGCTTTCCTTTGAATTATTTCCAGTTCTTGTATCAAGTAGCCCTGGTGAGGGACCCATACTATACAGTTCGAAAAAAATAGGGGAATATCTTATTTGAACGTATGCCGTGCTCACACCCAGGTATATTACCAACTAAACCTGTATTCTTTACCGTTGAAGTATACAAAATGACATAGATGGATTGGCGTTCGTTTTCAGAACACAAACAGAAATGTCCAAATACGGGCGACAACAAAGTGACAACAGAACAGTCCTCTAGGGTGGATTTTTATCACAGTTGGAGAGCTTCAGTATGACGTATGTCCTCCACGAACATTTATCACAGCTTGCTCCGTATAAGTCGACGGAGGTCACGTTGCGGTATCAGGTCCCATTCTTCAATGAGAGCCTGTTCGAGGTCTTGGAGAGTCTGTGGTAGAACAGGACGCCACGAACACTTCTGTCAAGCCTATCCCACATACGCTCGATGGGATTAAGGTCTGGACTCACTGCTGGCCGTTCCATCTCTTGAATACCCAGTTCTTGCAAAACCACTCTGGTGCATGAGTATGAATTCAGG
This sequence comes from Anabrus simplex, assembly GCF_040414725.1. NCBI lineage: Eukaryota > Metazoa > Arthropoda > Insecta > Orthoptera > Tettigoniidae > Anabrus > Anabrus simplex. Next base: position 101,583,858 of record NC_090273.1, on the reverse strand, counting down.
ATCAACACCGTATACAGCAACGAACACATGCTGTAGCAGTATCTGCTCGATGTACCCCGCAGCGGTAAAAAAAAAAAATAATAAATAAATAAAAATGGCTTTTAGTGCCGGGAGTGTGCGAGGACAAGTTCGGCTCGCCAGATGCACGTCCCCTTGTGATTTGAGGCCCGTAGGCGACCTGCACGTCGTAATGAGAATGAAATGATGAAGACGATACATACACCCAGCCCACGTACCAGCGAAATTAACCAATTATGGTTAAAATTCCCGACCCTGCCGGGAATCAAACCCGGGACCCCTATGGCCAAAGGCCAGCACGCTGACCATTTAGCCATGGAGCCGGACCCCGCAGCGGTAAGATTACCACGGACGACGACAAGATCCGTATGGTCATCAGTGCTGATGGCTAGGGCCCGGACTTTTTAAAAATGCATATGCAAATGCATATTTTGAATGATAGTGCATATTTTGAACGTTAGTGCATATACAGACATATTTTTCTCTTATGTGTGATCGATTATATAAGATTTCTGAACGAAATGAAAAATTCAATGAAATCTGTATGTTGCATATCACTTGGCAACATGCGAAACCTTCCCTGGTCAAGGAAAGTGCTTTCGGTAGATGGATAATGACGTTTTTCACGACAGCAATTTCCTTTTTTCTGACATTCCTTCCTCCTCCTTACAGTAGCCTCCCATGGTTTGCTTAAACTAGTGCGTTCATCTGTTAACTTGCTCTTCTTCTATTGCAGTGTTTTACCAGATTAAACTGCAAAAATGTCTAAAGTCTTTGCCAGAAGAATGTTCCGAGAAGTCAGTGCCGGTGTACAAGTATTGTCCAATTATGTCCGTCGACGTAGAACGATCATTTTCGGCGTATAAATTACTTCTGTCCGACAACAATGTCATTGACTCCTGAAAACATTGAAAAACTGTTGAAACCTACTGCCACGCATCATTTTGTAAGGAATGAAACTTGTTTATCAATTTAACACTGAGTTAAAATTAAATAATTTGTTTGGTAATTGCAATATGTTTTATTTTAGTGCATATTTTCAACATTTTTAGTGCATATGTGCATGCATATTTTCGGAGATTTTAGTGCATATGAATCCGGGCCCTACTGATGCTACCCTATATCATCACAGAACCTTGTCCGAATCGGTCGCCTTTCTGGACAACATTTGGCATGTACTGCTCACCACGGCGTCTCCATACACGTTGACGTCCATCACGCTGTGTCAGGGTAAATCTGGACTCGTCTGTGAACAACACAGGTCTCCATTGGCGAAGTTGCTTGTTCACGTGGGTACGGGCAAACAGAAGGCGATGTTGCTGCGTTAAACGGGGCACTCGAGCAGGACGTCTGGGTCGTAAGGACACTCCTCTTAATCTGTTCCTTACTCTCTGGTCAGACACCGTGATTCCATTGACCGTCCTGAGGTCTTCTTGCAGTTATCTGGCAGTTGCTGGACGACGCTGGAACGCACAGATGGTCAAATATCGGTCATCCTGTGGGGTTGTCATGCGTCCACGACCTTGTCCAACCCTCCTTGTGAACTGCCCTCTATCATTGTAGCGATTCCACAAGCGGTGAATTACTGACGGAGAGACATTGAGATCCGCAGCAACACGACAAAAAGTGCACCCTTCCTGTATCAAGGTGGCCCTTGCGACTTTTACCTCGTTACGATGTCTCATGGGATGTGCTGGTTGACATACAACGTGTTCAGATGACCGCAGTATTCTGTGTACCCCACAACGACACACAGACGCACCGCTATTTACTTTGTTTTGAAGGGTCACCTGACAGTTTAATGCATGGCTACCCCTACAGATGGAATATAACTTCATTTTGACATACCCTGAGTAGCTAAGGTCTCAAGGTATGCTGCACGACCATTAGAACCCCATCTACCAAATTAACGTTCACATACCAGACGTTACAAAACATGTTCCCCTAATGTTTTTGAACTGTGTATTAACATGGGTAAGCTCGATAGCTGCAGTCACTGAAGTGCGGCTAGTATCCATCATTCGGAGATAGTGCGTTCGAACAGAGCCTCCGTGGCTCAGACGGCAGCGCGTCGGCCTCTCACTGCTGGATACCGTGGTTCAAATTCTGGTCACTCCATGTGAGATTTGTGCTGGACAAAGCGGAGGCGGGACAGGTTTTTCTCCGGGTACTCCGGTTTTCCCTGTCATCTTTCATTCCAGCAACACTCTCCATTCACATTTCATAGCATCTATCAGTCATTAACAAATCACTTTGGGAGTGGCGACCTCATCGTACTAATAGCCTATATCTGGTTCATTCATTACATCCCTGACCCGGTCAATGACTGGAAAACAGGTTATAGGTTTTCATTTTCAGTGGGTTCGAACCGTTCTGTCGGCAGCCACGGCCGCTTCCTTCCCACTCCTAGTCCTTTCTTGTTCCATCGTCGCCATAAGACTTGTCTGTCGGTGCGACGTTAAGCAACTTGTAAAAACTGTATTTAACATTACAACAGCTGATGTAATCAACAGAAAGATTGAATGTTGCGTTAATATTATTCGGCAATGACATGGTCTTAGGATCCAAGAAAGAGTGATCTACCATCAGCAATAGAACGGCTAGAGTGAGGATTGGGCAAAAACAGAAACAAATTTCAAAATCAAGAGAAACACATTGCCATGCCAGCCCCTGCAAGCCTGCTTTACAGGGGAGGTATGCACCTCGACTTGTATAAATGCCTGTCTTTGGCTATTATATAAAAGAATAAATTCCCCGAAGGAAACCATAATTAAATTTCATCGATTGCGAATGTTAAAATATTCGAGCAATCGATGAAATGTAATTAGCATTTCCTTCGGAGAAGTAATTTTTTTGATACAAGGAATCACTTTACAGGAAAAACCTCTTTTTGATATAAAATGTATTCACTCACTGTTTTACTGGAACACACTGTCGTGTTTTACCCACCATTCAAGAAGGTGAAGCATCAAGAATGTTGATGAGTAGTAAGAACCGGTTTCAATTTGTTTTAATAGTTGTACGTAACTTCTGAAATGGCGTTTGACAAGATCTGCTTCGAATACATGCCAACTGTTGCTTTATGAAGTATTGTTCAGTCCTACTTAAAATTCAGTTTGACGTAACTAATATTTTTTTTAAAGGTATCTTGGCCTGTACCACATCACCCATGTTAATAGTGAAATTTAAGGGTTAATGTGTTGAGAAGACGTTAATTTTCTCAGTCACGTATAGACAGTCGTTGCCTGTCAAATTTTCAAATTTAAATTGAGCGGTAAGAATATGGAATTCGGATATCGCGCTCTCATATATAACAGTACTTGGTGGTGGTTCAACGTCGCGCCAACACATCGAAGCTTTTCGACAAAGGTACGGAAAAGGGGTAGGATTGAGAAGGTATCAGGCGTGACCTTAATTCAGGTACAGTAAAGTACATTTTACTTGGTTTGAAAATGGGAAACCGCGGAAAACCATCTCCAGGGCTGCCGAATGCAAGCTCACAGCTTCGCGACACAAATGGCTAAACTAATTTGCTCTGTATGTATGAATATGTATGTATGTATGTATGTATGTATGTATGTATGTATGTATGTATGTATGTATGTATGTATGTATGTATGTATGGACAGGTCCGGTACAGGAAAGCATGCCGCCTTAGACGAAGGCTTCACCACCAGCCCTGTTAATAGTATTTTCATTTATAAACTATTTCATTAAGATATAATAAACAATTCACTACCACAGTTGAATATTATTAGTGCCAGTTTATATTATTGGTACAATAATCATGAAAATATTGACGAGCAACATAATGTACTAAAAGAATCCGCCGCAGTAGCACCCCCCAAATTCTGGCGCCGTGCCTTTATGAACTATCTGCGTCGTGTTGAGGTACTCCCCTGGCCAGCACGATCTCCAGATCTGTCCCAGATAGAACATGTGGGGGACCAGCTCGGATCTCAACTCCGTCCCAGTGCCATTATCCTGAATACCAAGGAACAGTTACAACAGTCATGGGCCAGCTTGCCTCAGGGGAGGATACAACGGCTTTATGACACCCTTCCCAACCGAATCAGTGCATGCATCCAGGCCAGAGGGGGTGCAACGTCATACAGATAAGTGGACTCATACTGCCAAGTTCTTTGTAAATTTGACTCTATTTTGTAATCACTGAAATGAAAACGGCTTTTAGTGCCGAGAGTGTCCGAGGACATGTTCGGCTCTCCAGGTGCAGGTCTTTTGATTTGACAGCCGTAGGCGACCTGCGTGTCGTGATGAGGATGTAATGATGATGAAGACGACACATACACCCAGCCTCCGTGCCAGCGAAATTTACCAATGATGGTTAAAATTGGTACCTTCTCTACACGTGAAGTTTCATTTCTTTTCCTCCTCCCCTTCTGGGGACTCAATGTTTTTTCAGGGAGTGTATTTGTCGTTGCTGAGAAAGGCAAATAGGTCAGTTATCCAGTGCAAAGTCTTGTGGGGATGGAAGTTTGAATACCCCCCATAATATTTTATTCTTCCCCTTATTCAGGATCTTCTGCACTTTCTATTTATCCTCGTGTTATTATAGAGGGTGCGCACAAATGATTGGAGCGGTTTCAAAAAAATCCTGTTTGTTTATTATTTGTCGTAACATCACAAAATTATACAGACAGACAGAAAAACTCACATTTTTTTATTTTTTATGAGCCTACAAGTGCTCGATATGTGCTCCATGAGTAACTCTACACACATCAACTCTATAGTCAAGTTCGTCCCACACCCGACGTAGCATGTCGCTGTCAATTTGACCAAAAGCGTTGATGATGTGGGCCCGCAGTTCTGTTAGATCAGCCGGTAATGGTGGCGTAAAAACTGCGTCTTTCACATAACCCCATACGAAGAATTCGCAAGGGGTGAGGTCAGGAGAGCGTGGAGGCCATGACATGAGGGCGTGATCTTCATTTCCATCTTTCTGGAAGTCTGCTGTTCAGAAAGTTACAAACATCAACATGGAAATGAGGTGGAGCACCATCCTGTTGGTAGATGAAGTTCATGCTATCGGGTGTGGGACGAACTTGACTATAAAGTTGATGTGTGTAGAGTCACCCATGGAGCACATATCGAGCACTCGTAGGCTCATAAAAAAAACTTTGATTTTTTCTGTCTGTCTGTATAATTTTGTAATGTTACAACAAATAATAAACAAACAGGAATTTTGTGAAACCGCTCCAATCATTTGTGCGCACTCTGTATATCTAAGCTTTACGATTCTTATAGCATAGGCACATTTTTTTCGATGACTGTATACCGGATTTTATAATGAAACTGCCCACCCACTTCCTGCTTTAGGTACATTTCTCTGGAGACTTTTTGATATGTCCATTACTCTATATTGTTAACTGGAGTCTCACAAATTGGCAAAACGTGAGTAATTGGTTTCAAAATTGATTAAGATTCATCTAATTAAAATAATAACGGAAATGTTCCAGTCAAAAAAGGTTCTGGTGGTATAAACCATGTGCACAGATATTCTGAATCATATTTCTATGGCTTATTAAAAATGTTCCTGAGTGGTGTGGTAAAAAAAAAAAGTGACTGAAAGTTTAAAGTGTCAGTACAAATGTCAGCCTACAGTGCTCATGCTATTGTGAATTCTCGTACAAAATTTCGTTGGTCTCTCTAAAATACGACAAAAACTACGTCAGTTTTAAACTTCCGCAGTTATTCAGCCGTTGTCTCCCCTTAACTCGAAACACAGACAATATGTACTTTATCTATTCAAGCAAATAGTAATTCGCTTATTCACTATCAAATTTACTGACCCCGGCAATTTCCTCCTTTATTCATGAAGATACTTATCTCGACCGCAACAAAGAATGCCGCGAATGTATTATTTCCGTCACTGGTGTTTAACCACAGGCCTTTCTCGAGCTGTATGTTCTCAGCGGTTACATTTCACAGAAATACTCCAAGTCAGAAAGTATTTATCTCATAGTTGTATCTCAGATAATTGGGAACATGCATCATTTTCAAAAATATTTTTATTGAAGAGTACACCAATGAAATAGTACGTAAATGTATTACATTGTGGCATGTTGCCTTGTTTTCTACCAATAAAAAAATATTTAATAGTGCCTTTCCGCAAGGCGAGTGAAACGGCCTCTGACGTAAGCGGCGCGCTGTGACGTCACGATCCAGTACCGCATGGAGCTCTACCAGCCGTTGTGCATCAGGCGTTGCTAAAAGCCGATTGTTTATTATTCATGATCGCGAATAACTTCAAAATGATAGAAGAAAGGTTCAAAACAGCACAGTCAGACAATCTATCATGTGTAAATGTCATCATTCTTGAAAAATAGTGAGTTTTTGTTGCCGCAGAAATTCGCGGATAACAAGCAAGTTTGTAAGTGGCGTCTTTTATATACGTGCAATGTACTGCAACCCATAGTATTAGGATAACAACGAACCTGGATAGATATCACATCACTTTCAACATTTCCTTCTAGACTGATTCCCCTATTAAAGAATAACATTACATTTTCGGGCTTTCGGCATTAGTAAAGTAAGAAATCGGATTTCAGCACTAACATAAACATATAGGTAGCATTATAGTACTCGTCCGCCTCTGTGGTGTAGTGGTTAATGTGTGCCACTCCCGGAGGCCCGGTTTCGATTCCCGGCTCTGCCATGAAAGTTGAAAACAAATAGTACGAGGGCTGGAACGGGGTCTACTCAGCCTCGGGAGGTCAACTGAGTAGAAGGGTTTCGAATCCCACCTCAGCCATCCTCGAAGTGGTTTTTCGTATTTTCCTACTTCTCCTCCACGCACCTAAGGCCACGGCCGTTTCCTTCCCTCTTCCTTGTCTACCGCTTCCGATCCTCCCATCCTCCAACAAGGCCCCTGTTGGGTAACAGGTGAGGCCGCCTGGGCGAGGTAATGGCCCTCCTCACCAGTTTCATCACCATACTCAAAGTCTCACGTTCCAGGACACTGCCCTTGAAGTGGTAGAGGTGAAATCCCTCGCTGAGTCCGAGAGAAAAGTGTCCTGGTGACATTTTAGTCGCTCAATACAGGAATGTCTTTGGGTACTGTGACTTTTACTTTTTTTTTTTTTCTGTTTGCTTTCCGTCAGACCGTCACATATAGGTCTTATGGCGACGACGGGACAGGAAAGGCCTAGGAATGGGAACAAAGCGGCCGTGGCCTTAGGTACAGTCTCAGCATTTGCCTGGTGTGAAAATGGAAAACCACGGAAAACCATCTTCAGGGCTGTCGGCAGTGGGGTTCAAAACCCACTATCTCCCGGATGCGAGCTCACAGCTGCGCGCTCCTAACCACACGGCCAACCGGCGCGGTATTTTTATCCTTCGGTTTATTGACTTGGCTTGTATAACCTAAAACTTAGGCTAAGTTGGATAATATTTTAAACACCTACATCACTATTTTCACCTGTGTGCAATTATGTTATTTATTTCATTAATATTATGATAATTATTATAATTGAGCATTGTTAACTTATAAGACCCCAACAGACAAGCATTGGTTTTGTGTAGAGTTATACATTTGTTAAATTCATGTTTCCTTTCATGATGCACACGCCTATTCTTTGTTACATTATAGAGTATTTAGATATAGCCTAAATTTCTTTACCAATTAAGCTCTTCAATAAAGGCATACATAACATTCAAACAAATTCATCTTACGTTAAAATCTTCAAAAAAATAAACTGTAGACTTTTCCGGTATATCACCAGCATTTCTCCAGCTCGCCAAAATCCATTTCTCCCTAGTTTTAGCGTCTTTGGAACGTTTATAAACAAATTGTTTGGTATGGTATGCGATGTTCTATTGCACATCGGAACTCTACACCATTTATAAGTTTTCTGCCTCACTGTCTGTGCAGGATTCATTTTAAGTCTAAAATATACCACTCAGATTATTATCCAATGTATAGACCTCGAATTTAACCATACTAGACACTATAGTTCCGTTTTTATGAGTTTCGACTTGACAGTTAGCCGAAAGTCAGCCGGTGGTGCCAAATTGCCACGAATACAAACAGCTGATTTACGATACACAATACGAACAGAAATGTAAATACTGGAATGTAAGTCCATAATCGGTTATTCTTTGTAGCAACACACATGATTCACGTAAGATCAATAATGCACAACACATTTAGGAAAGGCTACATGATAAAAATATGCCAATGCTCGAACAGATAAACCGTGAGAAAATTAAATTAAATTTCTACTCACCATGTATAAGATCTCGCGTTGCTGTTAGATTCAGTTTCCCGTAACGAAGGAAATAATCCTACAAAGCGAATATACCACTCATTTCTCAGTCACTATCGGCATTGTCATCGTCTGTTGAGGTTTCGCTCTCGCTTGACCCTAAAGAGATAATAAAGTCTTCAACATAATCGTCTGAACTACTTTATGCCCGTTCCTTCTGGCTACCCACCATATAAACTGGGTACTGGGGCTTGTTTTGTTTCAAGAGATGCATAAGATCCCCCTTCCCCATATCATCGCGAACCGAAATATTGTGCTCCTTCAACCACTTAATCAACTAAGTCTTTCTAGCCGCCATTGTTGGTGCTTTGTCAAGAATGACTCTCTAACATTACAAACAATTTCCCGGGCCCGGCTCCTTAGTGGAGTACCTCGTCCGAAGGGCTTTCTTCTCTTGGGAGCTTCATCCTTAAACGTAGGCGTCGACATGACAGAACATCAAATTCGCACACGGGCCTAAAATTAACCTACTATATAACTACCGAACGAAACGTTAAACTAAGCTACCATATAAAATAGATCACCTGTTAGACACTATTTACTACAATATAACGCGCTATACTATTAAAAATGGAGCCTCCGTGGCTCAGACGGCAGCGCGTCGGCCTCTCACCGCTGGATACCGTGGTTCAAATCCCGGTCACTCCACGTGAGATTTGTGCTGGACAAAGCGGAGGCGGGGCAGGTTTTTCTCCTGTTACTCCGGTTTTCCCTGTCATCTTTCATTCCAGCAACCCTCTCCATTATCATTTCATAGCATTCATCACTCATTAATAAATCACCATGGGAGTGGCGACCCCATTGTAATAACAGCCTATATAAGTTTCATTCATTACACCCTTGACCCGGTCAGTGACTGGAAAACAGGTTGTAGGTTTTCATTTTCACTATTAAAAATACTAAATAATACATTTATAAACTCTAAACTGCGAAATATTAACGAACAACAACCTAGCACAAAGACACATAAAGACCGCGAAAAGAACGGAGCACAATACAACACACAGCTGATAGCACGTGGTTACAGTAAACAACAAATCGACAACACTGCTAACCAGAACTGGAGTCTAACGTGCTCTATCGGAGCGATCGGCTGTCTATGATTGGCTGTTGATTAATTCACTTACCCTCCGCCAAAAGGCAGCGCTCAAACGTCAAGTCGAAACTCATAATAACTGAACTATAACGTAAAGTAGAAATACGCGAAGTGTATCCTGCTTCTCACAGCACACTATGTGTTATTTCGTCTGCTAATTCAGTCAACCTGTACGATGACGTCAGGCCAATGAGATCGCGTACTTGCGTGACGTGACATTTTCGTAGATTTTTATCATGTTTGGAGTTATTATTTGTACATTCTAATCACATTTTTGAATTCTGCATGCAATTTTGAATCAGATTAACATATTTTTAATTAAAACCCCGGATCATGCATGTTCCCTATTATCTTAACGTGGGCTGTGTTCTTCAGAGAGCACTTTAATTGTGCTTCATGTGTTCTCAGTTCCGCCACATTGCGAAATTGCTGATGACACTGCAAAGATGTTCCTCTGAGTTGCGTAACCACCAAGAATGTGCTGCTGGTGCGTGGGGTTTCTCATTCGTGACAATTGCATGTTTAGTCCTCAGCCCGAAGGCTGGTTGGATCCTCAACAGTCGTCGCCATAAGACCTATCTGTGTCGGTGCGACGTAAAGCCACTAGCAAAAAAAAAAAAAAAAAAAAAAAAAAAATCCTCAACAGCTCCGCCATCAGCTGTCATAGATGGCTTAGGCATCACTGAAGAGGCATGCTAGGGAAATGAGGAGTGAGGTTGTTTCCTGTTGCTTTGCTCACCAAGCCAGAAGTTGCTATTACATATCAGTCTGCCAAGCCTACTGAAATGCATGCACCAACTGACTTTATGAGCAACATTTTCACACCATTCATAGCAGGGACTGACTGCATAAGGAATAGCATTACTAGCATCACTCTTACCTCAGTCACTTTCATTTTGTCAAAGCCAAGAATAAAGCTGAGACAGATCAATGAGAGTGACAATATTGTTCTAGCCCATACCAGAAGACATAGTGCACTGTAAACACTACGTCCTGCCAGCAAAGACATATTGCATTCATACAAGGCTGTAAAATCCCAGGCTTTGATTTTTCTTCATTTAAGCTTGACTTCAGATTTTAGTTCACGGAAGCGATAACACTGAACCAATCTCGGTTCGTGAACGAATGATAATTTGCATGTACACCTCAAAGTTTTGACTCCTATAGTCTTCTTCTTCTGTGAATCTGTCGTGAGAGAGGTATCAACTGGACATCCTCCATGATTCTCTGTCCTGAGCATCTTGCTTCAGTTGTTCATATAGCTTCTCCCTTGTTTGACATCATCTGTTAACATTCCAAACCTTCTTCTTCCTCTTCCTGTTCTTCCATCTGTTTTTATCTCCATCACTCTCTGTTGAAGACAATTTCTACGTAGTATGTGACCCAACCGGGATATTTTCCTCTTCCCTATAGTTTTCATCAGGTATCTCTTCTCTCCTGCTTTTCTTTGCACTTCATCATTTCTCACTTTATCTGTCCACTTCACTTTTTCCATTCTTCTCTACAACCATATTTCAAAACTTTCCTAATACTTTTCTTTCTTTCTTTCTTTCTTTCTTTCTTTCTTTCTTTCTTTCTTTCTTTCTTAATGTCCATGTTTCAGCTCCATATGACACTACACTCCACACAAAACACTTTGCGAGCCTCTTTCTTAAATCAATAGGGATTGCCTCAGATTTCAAAAGTCTTCTCACCTTTCCGAAAGCTTCTTTTCCTATAGATATTCTGCTTCTTATGTATTCTGTACAGCTTCCATTCCATGTTAACAAACTTCCCAAATATCAGAATGGCTTTACTTGTTCCAATTTCTTTCCCTCTAGTGTTACATTTAACAGCAATCTCCTCCTTTCGTATCCTCATTCATCACATTTGTCTTCCCAATGTTGATCTTCATTCCGAACTCTTTGTCCACTCCCTAAGTCTTTTCCAACATGACTTGCAGATCTTTTTGTGATTCCGCTTATACCGCCACATCATCTGCGTATTTTATGATCTTTATTCCTATAGTACTTAGTTTATAACTCGGATTAGCTATACAAAAGTCAGAAGTAGGTTCAGTTCCAGTAGAGTAGCCAGGACCGGCCGATTGGGGGGGGGGGGGGGTTGTACTTACAAAATGATGGTAGAACACAATGAAGGTGCTTGCAAGACTTGTCATTATAAAGACTCCGATACAAGTGAATTGCAGATTTGTTGGTTCTATATGCCTCTGAATGTTTATTTCTTTTATTGTTTATTCTCAGTTTCTGTTGATTTTCCTTCTGTAAAAATACCGAGGGGACCCTCCCTTCTGGCTATGCCCCTGTTCAGTTCATTGTTTATTATATCACATGAAGACGGCTGAACACAGTTGTGCTAGATTCGGTATATAATAATAATAATAATAATAATAATAATAATAATAATAATAATAATAATAATAATAATAATAATAATAATAATCGTATGGCCTCAGCTGCCGCGTGCAGACATTTCAATTTGACGCCATCTGGCTGCCTGCTCGTCAATTTCGACGTTCTGTTTTACTCTAGGCCTACCAGATGGCAGACCAAGTAAACGGAAACTGTCTTGGGCGTCTGTGCCTGAGATTTAATGAATTTTGTCGGGTAAACACCAAATGTGTTACCAGAGATCTTTTACATGCCGACATCGTACAACATGAGTGTCGAATGGACTTTCTCCGCCCTTCAAAAATCCGACTACCCCTGCCGGGTTCCGCTGTCTTGGGATCCGGAGGCCGACACTCTACCACTGATCCACACAGACAGGTATATAAGTTCAGGGATAGTCGAATTGTGCTTTATATTATATATTGGATATTATTATTCGTTTATTATACAGTCGTGTAGCAATAATCAGGGGTCCAAAACTGAGAATACCGAATTCTCCGTTAATGTTATCCGTATCAAAAAGCAGTACATGTCCAGCGATAAAGTTACGGCGATAAAGCAAGTTGAAATTCTCCAAGAATGTGCCAAAAAGGTCGGACTTCGTATCTCCTTTCAGAAAACTGAATTTTTCTGTTCAAAACTAGATATCCATAGTCTCAATACAAAATACGGACAAATCAACAGTCCCCTCACTTCAAATACCTGGGCGAAATCCTCGAACCAACTGGACAAGAAAAAAATAGCCCGAAACAATCGTGTCCAAAAACTCAGAAGAGCATATGGGAGAACAAGAGAAATCTACAACAAAAAATGCCTCTCTCCACTTTAAGATTAAACATTACAATACTGGAATCAAACCTGAGGCTTTGTATTTTCGAGGACAAGTTCGGCTTGTCAGATGCAGGTCTTTTGATTTGACACGTGTAAGCAACCTGCGCGCCGTGATGAGGATGAAATGATGATGAAGACACATACATCCAGCCCCCGTGCCAGGGGAATTAACCAATGTTGGTTAAAATTCCCGACTCCGCCGGGAATCGAACCTGGTACTCTTGTGACCATTTAGCCATGGAGCCGGACAACTGAAGTGGTGGGCCCAATCGATCGAGTTCTATAAGAATTAATCCACTTCGCAGTGAAAGAAGGAGAGTACACTTGTTTCCACGGGAGGAGAAAATGCACTTCATATTCATCGTTACGAACTATGTCGTATGTCATAATCCATCCGTAGTTGGTGAAATCGGGCTGTTTCCTTGTATGCAGGTTCTCGCACCTCACCGATCGGCCGCATCAATGGCAGGCCACTGCTGCATGACGTCACAACGTGACCGGCTCGCGCTGCCTTGGCATTGGAACGGGTGACGTCACTTGAAACAACCTGTTTTTACAGTTCCTCCTCCTCTCTATCGGTGTTGCTTCACTTGTACTCTTTTGGGGCCCCACTACTTACGTTTTCTGTCTTCTCTTGTAACGGGACTTACCCAACACCAGATGGTATCGAGACAATCGCATATTTTATTATCTTCTTGAAAAAGAACTATGAGCTGGATTCAGCTCCCTATTTAGCTATCGATGTTTTGTTTTTCTCGCTGTAATAAGACAACAGGCTTGCTGTATCTCTTCACAAGAACAATAAGTTTCATAACTAACAGCGATTAAACCCATAAATGAAATAAAAAAAGACGCAAAGTCAGCCATTCTGGAAGTCTTTATATGGTGTTGTTACAAGAATCTTCGCCTGGCAAAGAGGCTATCGTATTCGCTCACAAGCTGCTGCTGGCTTTTTGTCAGGTGCAGAATTAAGTTTATGTACACTTTATTCACTTTCCAAAGGTAGAGAATGGTTATTTTGAACAGAAATGTACTTGCGCGGACGCACGTGTCGCCAATCTTAAACATGAAGACTGTCTTTTTCCTTATTACTTTCGACTATGTGAATGCTGATAGATTCTTTACAAACGAGTAATACCCCAGTAGCTCATATACACGTTGTGGATTATATTTGAATGTCAGCTTGTGTTTTCTATTTACTGTAAATTAAAGTTTTGTCTTTTACTTTAATCCACCTGCAATCTACAGGCCATTATGTATGTAAAATAATCTCTGATGGTTTCTATGAAGAAAGATATGAAATTGAGGCGTTCTTGCCCAATATTCTCAAACATTTTTTTTCTTTCCTTTTCTTCTTTCTTCGCCGTATTCCCCACTTCCTAGGTGGAGTCGTGAGTGCTATCTGTGTTGTCTAGTTAATCGACCGGATGCCCTTCTTATATTGAAGAAGGTCGGAATCGAACTCAGGATCCTTGAACTGAAAGACCACTGCTACACAACAGTAAGAAAATTAAATAATTCCTAGCACTTTTCCTTCAGACGCTTAGCTACAACTCGTGAGATAAATGTGGCAACGTATACTTTCGCTTGAATCTTTTGTATCATCCTTCCCAACCAACCTTTCTTGTGGACTCTTGGCCCAGATGGTATTAGGTTTGAGAAGTCTATGGAACATCTCATTTTTCCGCCATTTGAAGCGGTCCCTTTCTTGAGGTAACATCTTCTTCCTTCGAGGTATCTTAACTCAGATTTACCCGCGAAGTAAAAATGTCCACAACATGCAACAAGCCAGCACCAACTAAACTTAACGCAAGACACACAGAGCACAGATAACTGAATGGTTAAAGAACAAATATAAGGATAAAATATCCTTATCGGTCACTATCCTTTTCTGTCCGGTGATATACTACCCATTAAGTTTTGCTCTTAACCTTGAACGCATTGTTTGATTAATACCACTATTCCCTATTTTTTACAAACGATCTTTCGATATCGGCAATATAAAATAGTATCGATACCATAACACTATCAAAACACAATTCGATACTGAAATATTGAATATCGATAGTAAAGTATCTATATCTACTCATCGATAATATCGCGATATCCCTACTCACATTCTACCTCTTGTATTTTCCCTTTCAGTTTGGCTGGAATCATATTGTCTCACAGCGTGCTTGAAACCGTTCTGCAAGCATTTCACACCGCCTAGATTATGTTTGAGATATCATATGAATATCTATTTGACTTGTTATTTATGCACATTTATAATCATGGCATTTAATGTTGTAGTTATTCGCTAAATAATGGAAATAAATACAACCCGAGCTGCAGATTCTCTCCAGGTAAATTCTGGATCTCTATAACTCCATGTATATTTTTTTTTTTTTTGGTGAACGCAACTCATTGTTGAAAACATCGTAGGGATATAAGCTACAAATTTTAGGTATGTATGAGAATAAATTCTTTATTTATTCGTAAAAATTATAATCCCTTTCTTAATCATCGTTATCCGGTCGATCAGATTGGCAGTTGGCCTTTTTCTACCACTACGAGCGCTAATGTGAGTCAATGCAGAGTTACACTTAAGCCCTTATAACCACATTCGGCGTGGACATTTTTCAGAAAATAAAAAAATAAAAAAAAGCGTGAGGATATTGAACCAAGGAACATGTTACAGAAATAATTATGTAAATAAGTTAAGTTGGCTAAGAGGTTACGTGAACGAATTTGATCCACGGAATGTCCCAAATGGAAGATAATAATTGCTTTTACTCAAATAAAGTGTAAAATCTGCGGTAAATTAAGAAATAGTGCGAAATATTTTACCTATAGAGAATAATATGGATACATACTTTATTACCTTACAACTATTTTTTCTACTACGCCGCAGCGCTTCCGTACGTGTTTTGTTTGCCTAACACTTTCGTGTGTGATGTCTTTGCTCACTGAATTTGTTTGAATTAATTAGGTATCTTTTCTTCATGTTACTCATTCGTTTCGTGCTCTAACTCATTCATTAAGTGATATATTTATTCATCCAGGGATCATTCTATTTTGCTGTTTGATCTGCCCGTGCTAGTCATATGGACAAAGATAATGAGAATTCACAGACGTAGCACTCCCATTCGTTGGTGCTAGCCCTGGACCTCAAGAAAGAAACAAAAGACGGCGCGCGCAGCGGACTGCAACATAAGGGTGTCCTTTCCACAGCTCGTAAGTACGTATACATATTTCTCTAGTAACGACGGTATTTCTTAATTTACCGCTGATTTTACACTTTATTTGAGTAAAAGCCATTATTATGTTCCATTTGGGACAAATATTACAGTGACGTTTCGTGGATCGCATTCGTTCACATAACCTGGCTAAGATTTGAATAAAAAAGGAAAAGAGTAAAGAAACAAGCCATTTTAGGCAGTTTATCCGGAACTGTATTTAGGCCGGAAGTGATTTTCGAATTTTTTTAAAAGTTTGATAGAGTTATCCAAGGCACACAATTTGAAACCTTTCCGGGTCTTTTAGCCCGTTAACATTCGGCACAATTGAGGAAATTGTTTAATTTTACGTTTTTCATAGTATGGGGACCCCTACGTTGTTAAATGTTTCCAGCATTAAAAATTATCAGCCGATCTCTTCTTGTGAGGAAGTGCACACGTCTACTTGGGAAATGATACGAGTTGTTAATGTGTTTATGATGACACTTGTTTTTGAATCTTTCCATGTATCTAATGATATGTTTGTTTCTTCTTTTTTTTTTTTAGGTAAGTACCTTGCGCTGTCGTCTACCGGAGAATCAAAAGTGTGCGACATTCGTAAGTAAACCTACAGACGTATATGATAATTGCAGGTTTTGCTTGGTGAACACTAAGATTATGTGCCTCAAGCTTAAATGAATAAATCGTAAGGTACTGGCAACATTCCACTTTTTTGTTACGAAGTCTACTTTTATCCTAGAATGCAACACAAATGCTTCTCCGAAGTAGGTGTATAGAGACATCACTTGAGTCTCATTTCCGAGTTAGTTCACTTGCATTATTACCGCATACTGTTGCTTGAAGGACTGGAGAAAGCTGAGCGGGATGGGCTAAACCCCAACTCGGTCTCATGTTCTACTTTACTACTCGAAGACGGTCCAACTACTATTGAAAGATGCGTTCTGACAGTTCTTAGAGAAGGCCCGTTTGATGCCTACCTGGGCAGGGAGAAGGGAGTAGGAGTATGGTTACTATGGAGGCATGTGCGGACCCACTGCTGTTGCCATGGAGATAACCGGTTCGTATTGCTTGAAGTTTCCAAACCTCTCACTTCTGAGTTACATACAACATAACAGACATATCTGGACGAACGAGCAGTTGAGCCGAAAAGGAGGGGAAGGAGAAAGGAATGCAGAACTCTGGCAACACCGTGCAATGACACGTGGAAAGCACCTCCCTCCAGCCCTATCTGTCAAAATGCTTCTTTTAATATTACGGGTATAGAAAAAAGTGATACAGTCTATCGTCCCAACTTGAAAATGTTAAACAACCTAACTTGGTCCAGTTTGTTTCCTGTTGACACATGAAAGATACTTAGCTTAAAATGAT
This sequence comes from Anabrus simplex, assembly GCF_040414725.1. Lineage (NCBI taxonomy): Eukaryota > Metazoa > Arthropoda > Insecta > Orthoptera > Tettigoniidae > Anabrus > Anabrus simplex. The sequence continues at coordinate 101,566,652 of NC_090273.1, read as the reverse complement.
ACAATGCATATATTCCCTTCCCATTTTAGGACTTTAAGTTGGCCAGCACTGTGGTCTGGGGATGGCAAGCCTGCTTCCTACCCGGACCCGGAGGCCCCCGTTCGTTTCTCGGCCAGGTCAGAGATTTCTTTACCCGAATCCGGGGGCTGATTCAAGGTCCACTCAGCCGACGTAAGAACAATTGAGGAACTATCTGACTCAGCGAGTTGGCCGTGCGGTTAGAGGCGCGCAGCTGTAAGCTTGCATTCGGGAGATAGTGGTTTCGAACCCCTCTGTCGGCATTTCTGAAGA